>NC_058126.1:6016820-6342177 GCF_914725855.1 Thunnus albacares
AAAAAAAGCTCAATGTCAGCAAAATGATGAGATTTACATGTAATTTAAGAGGCTTTACTCTTTGAGTAGCAGCTGTTAGGAAGTTTTCTTTCCTTGCATACTATTAATTATTAGTGTTGCACACTGATTACTTGATACATTCTTCTCTGCACAGGGCAGGGAAGATGTATTAAACTTATCCAGGTCTACAGTCTTGCTAAAAAACGAAAAAAAAAAAAAACACTGAAAGGACATGTGGTCATTGATGGGCATGTTGTCTGTTGCAGAGAGTGATGCTGTAAACTTTTAGTTATGACACGGTCATCTTGACAACTAGGTCAAGCAAGGATTTTTCCATCCAAGGTTATTTGTGATAAGCCTTGTATGATGGATTAGAAGAACTAGTTAGGAGAACAACTCCTTTGCAATTCCTCCCATCAGTGGGCTTGTTCGGAGTCTGTATGCTGTGAGGCTGAGCTTATGGGATTACAGTCAGGGTTCAGTGGCAGCTAATCAGAGACAACCAACAGATACTTTTAATATCCCACTGTGCTTGTTAAAACATTGTTACGAACTGCCACTGCAAATGTGGATTAAGTAGTGAGTGGGTTTTATAGTAAGTTCCGAGACAATGCCTTCAATGGTTTTATTCATCTTTTTTTTTTTCACTCAAATATTTTGACTGGTTTTTATGTGATAAAACTGACTAAAGGTCTAAAATTCTAACATTTATGTAAAAGAGTTGAGGGATAAAGGTTTCATTTGCGTCAGTCTTCAAATGTGACTTCCTATGACCCCGACAAGACAAGCACTGACAAGTAAACAAACTGTCATGCTGTTTGAAAAAATATGGCCCCAGTCACTCCATGTCCCAAAACAAAGCAGTTATTTGTTTAGTGTGTAGAAAATTATGAGGGAAAAAAAATACTTATTGTGTGCAGTGGCAGCTTGTGACAGGCTGATAATTGTAGGTTGCTGGCCGGTGAGAAACAGACGTGTTTCGATGCTGAACAGAATGAATGCACCATAGGATATTCTAAACAATTGAATAGTTTTATATGTATTTTGGAATTAAATGTTAACATATAGCATCTTTAAGATACACATGCTTGTTATGTACATAACAGTGGTGCATTTTGCCTTTGAAAGTACATTTTTAGAGAGAAAATGGTATTTTTGAAACGCATGGTGAAACAAAAAAAAACCCCACCAATTATAAACATGACTGAACAGTCAGTTTTATATACTGTAATATGTCTGCCCCTAAAGCCATAGACACTAGCATTCACTGAACATTTAGTAAAATATTTGGTGTAAAAGTGGGCACAAAAACACAGTAGTAGTTATTTTATTGCTTAATATAGAATAGATCGGAGTTGTTGACTGCCAGTGAGGATGCCCATATCAGAAATACTGATGAATTATAAGGGCATTTAAATGATTGCTCCATTAACTTATTAATCAATCAACAGAAACTTAATCGACAGTCATATTGATAATCAATTCTTGTTTAAGTTTTGGGTTTTCTTTTAATCCTGTATGATACCAAACTGACTACCTTTGGGTGTTGGACAAAACAAGATATTTGGAGACATGACCTTGGGCTCTGGGAGATTATGATTATGATGGGTATTTTCCACTAATTTCTATTTATTCTTTACTTTACAGACCAGCCAATTAATCAAGAGAATAATCAGCAGATCCATCAGTCTTTTGTACTGGACACCTAAGAATGGAAAGGGTAATGGTTGAAGCTAAGTGGACTGCACTAGAGCTTTCATTCACCCATTTACACTAATTTACATACACAGGGGGCAATTTACTTACACAGAAGGGAATTTGAGGCTTGCTGTCTTACTCAAGGACACATCCACATGTGGAAAAGGAGTAGCTGGTGATCAAACCACCAATGCTACCATTAATTCTGCCACTAGTGCAACATGTGGTGCCAATTTGTTTTGTTAGGATACTGTATAATTATTGTTTCTGCATTTCCTTCATATTTTCTACATGTGACAAATACGAAAAATGCATTTTACATTTCAGGCAGCAGAAACAGTGCTTTGTAACAAACTATGGAGTACACAACATGAGTATCAATGATCAACATGGCTAAATGGTCCATCTAATATACTATATGTCAATAGCTTGCTACTGAGGCAATTTTTTTTCATTCCATACAAAAACTATAACAACTTACTTCTATCATTATCCCCTCTTATTGAGATAATGCACCTGCTGTTTGGCGAATCTCGAACCCATCATCTATCCGTCTGATGACGATTTAGCCTCTGGGGGCAACAGCCAACATTGCTGGGGCTCCAGTAAAGCCAGCAGATATCTGGATAACAGATATCTGGGCCAAGACTTCCTCTTCCATCCACTGGTCGTTGTTTGCAGTCTGATTAGCAACTTGAGATGGTCCAGACGACATTTCAGCTAATCTATATGAACAGATATCTGCATATGAATGCAGACAAACAATTTTAAAAAAGCTAATAAAAAGCTAAATAATTGTCAGACAATAGCTAATGGATTCTGAGATTGCATTTCAGCCAATGCTTTCCACCAGTTTTGCTCTCCACACAGACTGTTTACCTGTATGCGACCAAAGCCCGCTAAAACATGATCAGTCAATACTACTCGGACAACAAATGGACTACTAATGGAAACCAGCACGCTTTTGGTACCAAACTCTTGTCCCGTTGCCTACACTGGAGGTAAAACAAATGTATTCACAGTCAGTGTGTTACTACTGATGGGGGTGATTCCACATCCATATCAATTCTGACTCACTTATTTTGTAATAATGGATTTTTGGCTATGTATAATGCAACATGACGGTGGAGGTTTACTGTAAGCATCTGATTAAATGATGTAAGCTTTGATTCCTGTGGGGTTGATTAGCTTGCATAGTCCACTAGTTGTTTTATTCATTAGTGCTTTCATATAAGAAAGGTCTGGTTCTGCCTCATTATTCTGTGCACTTAAATATCTACAAAATAAAAAGGGAAAAATAAAAAAATGGGCGAAATAACTGTCGATGGTCACATGAATTGTCTTTGCTCTCTGTCCCAAAGGTCCACACTGAATTATTCACGAGTTCTCTTTAACTTTCTGTATGCATGGAGCTCACTGCAATATAATATAAAATGAAAGAGGGACTTATTACACACTAAGGAGCTGTGAATGAGTGGTATTCAATATTGAAACAGGGTTGCCCCTGATCCTGGTGTCCTGTTAATTGTTAATTAATTTTTACTTATGAGGATTCTATTAGTCCTCTAATTCTGCTTAAGGACCAATTAGCTATTATTATCTGATGGGTATTTGGCATTAAAACTGATTTTTCAGCCGAGTATAACTTAACAAAGAGCCAACTTACTTAAATTAAGGCTTAAAAATAGTTGGTATTACAACAATCATTCATGATTAATGACACATGATTGTATAGTAAATGTAAATTCAGTTGTTTAAATTATTACAGTTCTCCATTTTGTTATGTGAATATGTTTAGTATGTTATGCATATGTCTCTAGAATTCAAGAACAGTGAAGAAGAGTAGCAAACTCAAAACCATAACAGGTGATGACAGATTCATAAACCTTAGGGGCAACTTTAGATGTGTGTGGGCTCACCTATATCTTGCAACATCTGTGCCAGTGTCAGAAGATGGCGAGCGGCCACTAACAGCATTTTTTTTTTTTCTAACCTGGAATGATCTGCAGGATATGTATGAAGATGAGTCACTTCAGTTGTACAATTCAGCTACTTTATCCAGTTTTTCCCCTATAACCCCCGCCAGGCCAAAAAATGCCAAAAATGACACTAAATATCCATTTGCTGTTCTGAAATGTGAGTCAACCTCTGTGCCGTTGCCTGGGAAACTCTTGGTAAAGTCGCTCCTTTGTAAGGAATAGGGCAGTGCGTAACGTGTGTGTGTAGAGTGTGTGTGGTTGAGTGAATATGAACGAGTGAGCAACAGAAAAGTGATGGTGAATGTGAGTGGAGCAGAGGAAAAGGTTAGTGAATTGTCTGTCTGGCAGTAAATACACATTACAGGCTACAGTGTGTCAGTTAATAAATGCTGCAGCTCCTAAAGATCAAGAAAAGTCTCGTCTATTGTTTCCCCAACTGCTGGAAAAGTGAAGGGGGTTAGCCCCCGAAGTTAGCGACAATGGGTTAACCTGATCTGACCAGGCTCACTTAAGGTGGACCAGCTATTCTCATTTAGTGTCAATCCCAGCCACTCCTAATCAGAGAACGGAGAAATGTCTGGCTGCTGAGTCTCTCCCAAAGCACCCAAAAGCAGTCAACCAAGGGGAAACACTGAAATCTTAAAAAGAAGGGGCCCAAATAGTCTAGTGCAATCTGTTATTGGTTTGTTGGTGCGCTGTTAATTACAGTAATAAACAAAGATGTGGCTGTGGTAAATTATTTGGTCGTCTATATGCTGCTGTCTAGCATTTTGATGAATTTCAATTGCACAAATCAGACATCTGGCTACTGCAAATATAGAAGGGTATACAGTACAGAGATGTGAACATAAAATGAGGGGGAGTAGAAAAGGTCCACTGTCGGTGTAGAGCAAAGTGCATCTCTTGTATGCTTCACAGAGTTTGATGTTCAGTCTTTCGTCTTTGGTCTGCACTTCTTGTACATATTGCAAATCATTACAAACTAAAGAACAACCTGGACTGTGAGTTAAGCTGATTGAAAATGATGAAATCTCTTAAAACACTACTGCTGTCAGAATTCTGTCAGAAAGAGAGAAAAAAAAGGAAAGGGGAGGGTTTGGGGTCTGCAAAAGTATGAGGAAAAAGCTGGCTTGATTTCCTGGTGATTGGGTTCGAAAGGCTTCAACAGTCCAATGGATGGGCAACTCACTGACTGTGTAAAAGAGCACGTAAACTTAATTCCAAGGAAGAAAAATAATCAGCGATGTGCTACCAATAACTGGATTGTTGTAACACAGCTTTTTGTACTACCATTGTTTTATTACAGTCCATGTTTGTTATGCCGTTAAACTTTACACTAGTTGATGGCTAGCAAGATGGGAACATGCTAATGCTAGTCTGTCACAATAGCTCCCCAAGCTTCTTTCTACATTCTCTGTACTGGCCCGTTTACTACCCCTGGCATTTTGTTCTCAGGATTCTACATCATTTCATTCGGTATTGCTAACTAGCTCTGTCTGCATACCATTCCTCTTATGTGGAGCCGTTTATACTTTGACTGAAAGTTAAATAAAAGTGGATGGTGCTATACAATAACATCCCCCATTTTGGGCTCTCTGGCTCTTTGTACCCTTACAAGAATATGGAGGGAGAAGTATTGTCTCTAAAGAATGTGGTTATCTCAGTTTTTAACAACATTATCTGCAGTGATTCCCATTTAGCAGCTCCTGAACCACCATCATTCTGTGGATGGTGTGGATGATGATTATAATTAACGTTGCCCTGAGCCACCGCTCTGCTCCATTTCATGGATTTCTATGCATTTCAGTGTTAGACCTGTTGGAAGAATGCATCCTCATTTCAAGCTAATACACTGATTACTTGACTTTCAATTGTTGGATAACTCTGGATCGATACAGATTTGTCTGTTTCAGTCAAGGTTAGATATTTAAAATGATCATTGTAATCATCAATGTAACGTTACAATGTCATCTTACATTGACATTTGCCGGCAAACTGCTCAGTGCCGGCATGGTACAGCAACCATACAGCACACTGGTTTTGTCTGGCATTCAGTGGTGGTCCCAGCATTGCAACAGTTGTCACTTATATCCTGTGATGAAGTAAAAAAAAACTCTCAGACGAGAACATAATACACATGATTCCACGAGTCAAAAGAAAATATAGAAAAAGGTGATGACTCAGAGCTCATTTTATAGCCAACTTTTCATATTTTTTAAGCTGCATACTTGATTGCGTTGACCTCTTCATTGTATCGTGAGGGTCCACTGCAATATAATCTTACTGTGTGACTGAATAGGATCCCATCCACCCACAAGTATCAAACAAGGGTCATGTCCCAAAACCAATTCTCCAATAATGAATAATATGAAATGAAGTTATAACCTGCTACCTTTGTGTAAAATGGGTCATTTGCAGCAATCACCTTTTATTCTGTAAGTGCTCATGTCTCAGTCTGGTAAAATAGAGGCAGAAAAACAGGCCTTTCATTACTACTGATGGTACGGTTGCAGGCGTATACTGTATATATCAAATATGAATAAAAGCAATTACAAAAATTATATTATTTGTCATTTTCATGAGGGTAGAGAGTTTGGAACAAGACTGTGTACTGCCAGGTGCAGTTACCAAACTATATAGCCCTCTCTTTATCATAAAAAAATATAGCAAATCACATAATACCTGAGTTCTTGAGAGACCTGTGACCATATTACACCTGTCTTATTCTTTAGGTTTCTTTAATTAACCCCTTAAGTGCCTTGTGTTATTATTGCTTGATTGTCTTGCCTTGCTTGTGAGGCGTTTTGGATAAAAGTGTATGCCAAATGACAAAATGTGAAAGGATTTGAAGGGGTGTCAAAGCTGTTGAAAAAAAATCTGTTTTTTTTTCTGTTGTTTTATAGAAATGTTTTGTTTTTTGCTGCTGTATGCAGGTGGCAAGCAGTGAATCACTGCAGATACTAGATATAGGATGAAGTAGAGGATGAGTTGTAAAGCAAATGGATGGATGGATGGATGGATAGTTTACAACATGATAGTGCAATAAAAGTGTATGACGTGCAATGTCTTTTATAGTGGAGAGTTATAGTAACTGCAAAATGAATGTCTCTCAGGCGACTGATGATGATTATGTCAAGTGATTCATATGATAATTTAGAGGCTGAATTTTAGCATGAAAATGACGATGCTAACTCAGTGAACATCAGTGGACTGCTGTGTGCACAACCACACTGCAACGGCCACAAGGCAGTCAGTTTGACATGATTTTACTGTGCTGACTAATTTATGTTTGCAAGTGCCAATCTATAGATAGATGTGTAACACATTACAATATCTATATAAACTTAAAATATAGGCTATGTTGAAAGATGTTGATAAGTTTTGAAATTAACTTTTTTTTTGCAAAAAGTCAATTACAAAAAACAAATTAAAAATGTTTAAGTTGATACTATGTTTTGAAAGGTTTACAAGCAATATTATTTTAATTTGTAGCCAAATCTGTGTTACACAAGTAACATATCACCAAAGACTCAAGTTACCAGTATATAGCAAAAGTAGCATTTAAGGGGTAAGGGAGTATTTCAGTTGTATGATATAAAAAGTTTTAAAGTAATATTATTAGTGTTAACCTGGTGAACAAGGAATTACTTTACAACTGGTCTAGAGTTCAAAAATCTTCGTCAACATCTGCGTCTGCCTATTGAAATGATGCTAACTGACTAACCTTACTTAGATTATGATCATCAGATAAAAGAGAAAACATGGCAGTCTTGACATTTGGTTTAGCCCTTTAATTAGGTTACGATCACATATGCGCATACTTGTAACCATAATTAGAGTAATCATAATAAAATTATTATGCTTAGATTTCAGCTCAATCTTTTAATTTATCAGGGAATGTAAACAACTTGCATTTCGTATACATACTGTATTTGTTTTTGAAGATGGCTGCTTTACAACTGAGGAAACATGGCAGTGTACAGCATGGCGGTGAACCTTTATAATGTAATCTATAGAACATCATGTTTCTTGAGCCTGTAATCAGAATATTAGAGTGTATTCAAATGTACTCATTGCATTACTGATCTTTTGCATGTAAAACAACCTGAACCTGACATGCCGACATCCTAGTTGTCACCTTAATCACACTTCAGTATATATTAACTTCTCTGCATCAACTGTCTAATGATATGTTTTCTATCTGTGCCTGTTTTTGACAGCAATTGCTCTGTTTTCTCACTTTTGCACCAGATGCAAATAACTGCCAGTCTTGTTTCTTTATTTTCTGATGTCTGTTACATTTCTCCCTTTTTAATCACCAAGATCTCAAGGGTTTCTTTTTAACTCCGCATTACTGTATAATGAAATGAATACATTTTCAAAAATAACTTTCCCACACTGCGCATCATTATGATGAACTGTGCTAACACACCAGGCACTACATCAACACCAAATTGCCCATGAGAATTAACTATTCTGTAATATATCCTTAAAAAAAAAAACATGAGTCATGGAACACAGGCTTAAACCCTTTGCCTCAAGAGTATCTACCCTAGGAATACCCCTGAGCCAAGAAAGCAGCTGGTGGAAGAGTTAAATCCTGCAGCCACTGTCAGTACAGGTCCTGGTGGGCCGTGTGGAAGCCAGTGATAGACATCCACACCTTTAAGTGCTTTAAAAAGCTGCAGACTTCCTGTCTTTAACCACAAATTCACCCAAAATCAGCAATTGTATTCCTTTCTCAACAAAAACCGACACCTCACTAAGCCTGTAGAACCAAAATACTGGACTTTTGTGATTTTTTTAGCTGATATGGTGCAGTCATGAAAAGATAGCAGCAGAGATGTATTTGAATTGCAAAACAATGTAAATTTTTCAGCTTATACTGAACCAATGAATTATAAGAAAAACTATGTGGAGTGAATGCTATTGTTTTTAACTTTTAATCATGAGTTAGTTTCAAATTCAGTTTCCCTAATTCAAATACTTCTTTCTTAATTAACATTCAGATTTCTAAGACATTAAGAAAACATAACCATAATATAATATTTCCACTGTGCCACACCGCTTGTGGTTGTCCCTTGTCCATTTTTTAAATCATTTTTCACTATTTTTGATTGAATTTCAAATGCATTGTCTGCTGGATTGAACAACCTCTTTCAAAATGCTGAAACTAATAAACCGAGATTGTTTTTTTGTATTATTTGTTTTGGCATTTTCTTCAAAATTTTATAATGCCATAAATCTAACAACAGATCGAATATATTTTTACACCGGAGCAGTCACTAGAATGATCCTTTTTCTTTTTCTTTGCAGATAACAGCCAGCTACCACAAGTAACAATACATCATACCAGATATCCAAAATTGTCTCCATCGTTGTCAGAGAAGCCACTACTTGAGAACAGCGCTCGATACGTCATGATTTCATTTCTCTGAGTATGGCAAGTTTCAAAGAGAAATACTAAGACAGAAAAGAATGTAGGCAGCCTGGAGCAGAGAAATGTGAAACCTCCTCCTTAATGGGGGAGGAAAGATCGACAGTTACTGTGTCACCACTTGTCAGAAAGAGGAGTGGAGGTATACTGTGGAGCTTCAGTTGTTCTGAAAGTAGTTTTACATGGTGCCTTCTGCTAGCTGTCGGAGCAATGCTCGAGGAAAGAAGGAGTTCAATAAAGGATGTAGACCGTTGGCCACAGCAACAGATAAAGTGAGAAAACTGAGCTTTGGTGGGTTGTCAAACCATAATTAATTATTTCTCAGCAGCACTTTTTGTACTCACAGTATACAGAATGGAACAAGCTCACATACTGTATTGTTTTTGGCTGGGAACTGATCACGGAAATATACACGATCGATTCTGTGTGCAGGTGTATCTTCTAGCTAAATATAGTATCTGATAAGGTTGACTGAGCTGACTTGTCAGGCTTGTAATGTTTTGGAGTAGAGACTACAGTAGAGCTAAAGACAATCCAGTTCATTTTGTCACAGTGTCCTAAAACTGAAAACAATTTGGACTTCACTCAGAAAGGCTACAACATCTGAAAAGGTGACTAGGAGCAAGGAACCATCAGCAGAAAAAAAAAAAACAAAAAACAATAAATGGGTTTTGGCTTGATCTCTCAACAGACTACAAACTATAATCTTTTAGAAAAAAATGGGATTTTAATTTCAAATGTAAAAACCTAAAGAAAATGATGGCTAATGATTGAATGATTGAAACCGTAAAGTGACTATAATCAGTCATTTTATTTTAACAATGTCTGCTTGTGATGAACCCACAGATAATTCTCATCCTGAATCTGCAGTTCAGCTGCAGAGCTTCACAGAGTTTTTCAACTCACTGTTTCGGTTTTCTGGCCTCCAACTTTACTGTTTTGGTTCATTCTCACTGGTCTCATCAGTGGGGTTTTTTTGGGCTGCTCTGACAGCTGTTTTCCTTTCCTTGAAAAAGCACTAAAACCCTACTGTATGGTACCTGCCCAGCACCAAATGACAGACATAGTGGAGCATTTAGCAGCTGGAGACCAAAACAAAAAAAGGAACGGCAGTGTCCAAAAACATGATTGCAAATCAATGTTAATTTTACTGCCTAACTGTGGAATGGCACTACCTTATAAATGTGTAAACAGAAAAACTTTTGCTAACAATCTCAACATATCAATTTAAAAGGTGAGAGTGGTGGTTATAGCTTATTTCTGCTGCCCCAGGTGGCCAAAATATCAGTTATTTTAGGCTTCAGACTCGCACCAGATGTGGCTAATAGAGGATCTGTGATGTCCGTGTGAAAAGCTTCTATAGAAGTGTGAACCAACAGCTTCACAGCATGACAATCTGCACATTAATGTGTACTGTTTTTCTCTTGCTGGGCTTCTTTTTGCCTCATGTCCAGATGCAGCACTTATATATAGACTTATAGATATAAGTCCTACTGCATTCATTAATGCTGAACGATACTCTTGCTCTTTTGCCGCATCCCCAAAAGAAACTATTAGACAAAAGGGAGTTTCAATCTATGTTTAGCCTCTAAAGGTTTCAAAACTGTTTTGGTATCTTGTTACTTCAATAACTAGTTTAGTCGTAAGTCAGTTTTAGTGTTCAGTCATTACATATGATACAAGTCATATGTGGAGGAGGGAATGGTGACATGTACAAAACTATTCTGGGAGGGTGTTTATGACGTGTCACTAATGGTTGAAGGTGAAACACTTTGCGTTCACATTATCTATCTAGTGATATGTAACTGAAAAACAACACCTTGTTTTTTACAGCGCAAGCAACTTCAATTTCTGTGCCATACTGCAGCCATCAATCAGTCATCTGTTGATAACATGACTTGCCTATAGAATTATCTGTCTTATTATTGTGCTTGTCCTAGCAAAGGGCAAGGATGCAGAGGAACAGAAATAGAGTTTCTGAGTGTTTTGATGTAAGGCCATCATCACTGAAATGCCTTGAGCTATTACTCTTTACCTGAAGGACATCAGCATTTTAAGCAAAAAAAATAAAGCCTGATAACGTAACATTACTCAAGGGCATAAATGTGTTTGTGTGTGTGTGTGTGTGTGTAAAATGAGTGTGTGTTTTGTAAACAATTACTTGTAAATTAAGACTGACAGATGCGAATAAAGCCAAATGCAGAATCGACAAGTTGCACAGTCCAAATAGGTTTTACACCTTACATACACGTCGTGAATTGTTAAGAGAACCAAAAGCAAATACATATGCCAACATTTTAGTGGCAATTTTGTCTCTACAGATTGTTTTTTTTTTTATTTGAAAGTCAGGTGATGAAACAGGATATGCTATCACTCTGTTTAACATCATGCATTTCTTTGTTTTCCACAAAATGCCACAAATCAGCATAGAAATAAACCCTCAGAATCCATAATCATTTGATTTCATGTCCTGTAACCTCTCTGAATTGCACCATGGCAACCCTGTTTCCATGTAATCCTCAGGGGAAAAACATACAACAACAACAAAAAAAAGGGATAAAAACAGGAAGGGTAGACTACAGGTTCTTGTCATAATGTTATTTTGGATGTATAGCAACCGAATGTGTTTGCCCTTCATATCCCCATGTGCATGTGGTGATTGCTGGTTAATCAGCACATTGGTTGTGCCGAATTACAGAATTAATTAGAAAATTAATAACCTGTAGAGAGGGAGAAATGTCTGTTGCATGTCAGTGTCAAAGTCCGGCTCTTTCATTTACCCTTAGAGTCTTTAACAGAGCCGTAGCAAGGGCAGACAAAAGGAAAACAGCTTCATGGGTGATGTCAAACCCACCGAGGGATACACACTGACTTCTGTGAAGCAAATAATTGTTAGCCAGAAGAATAAAAATTAATGGTTTTATTTATAATAGCCTCCCACCACATATGCTGCATGAAGCTTGTCTATCCTTGCAGTTTTTTTACAATGAGAAGCTGTTATGTAAGGTAAAATCCACTGGATGAATAACAACAAAACAATATGCAGGTCACCCAACAAAGGAAAGAAAGAAAGGGGAGAACTTCAGTTTCCTGCATATTATGTATTCATACATGGGCAAGATAAGACACAAATAACACATAGATAGTCATAAATATGGTATGACTCTCCGGTAACACTTCATTTTACGGGTCTGCAAATTTCATGGTAATTAGGTGATAATTAGCAAGTAACTTCTTTGAAATTTAGTTTGTTGAGGTAAATAACCACTGGTTTTCCTCAATCTAGAGTTAAACACTGGGGACAGACGTGTTTTATAGATTTTTTTTTTTTATATGACGATGATCTGAGCTTGTTAAACATGACATGACAGGTCTGTGTATCCATACTGTCAAAATGTTGACATTTAAGGTTTCATCATGGCCAGGAGAAAAAAAAATCCTCATGTATCTGTAGTAAGAACGCACATTTGTGACACATTCTTGAGTCACTGGTTGTAACTCTATAATGACAAAATTTCCATTGAGTATTTTCAAAGAGCATACTATGCAAATTCCTACATTTAGACACAACTGTTATTATTGCTGTCCATTTTCATTTATTATGCAGCTTCTTTCCTTTCCATTAAATACCATCCATGACTCATTTTGTGCAAAACCACCTAACAAAGAAGAGTAGAATGATCAAGACAAGAAGTTTTCTCTGACAGCTTCTTTGCGTTAAGTCTTACAACCCGACCGCCAGTCAAGAACACCAATATTGGACGATTCTGCAAAACCCCAAATTTTGTTCAATTACATTTTTAGAATTCTTGCTTTCTACAATGTCTGTGCATGGCAACTATGGTATGGTGAAGGTTATGGAAAGATGGTTATTGCAAATAAAGTATAGATAAGGTATGGTTAGATTTAGGCAACTAATGATGGACGCCATCTTCGCTCTTCCGCATGAAAGTCACATGCATTAAACTCCTATCTAATATCCTTTGCCTCCCTGAATATAGGACACACTTACCTCTGCGTTTGCACTTAACATTTGCATTGAATGTAAATCACGAGGAGCTGAATTGTCCAATATAATCATAATTAGTAGGATACTTGGTCTTGAGTCTAGCATCAGAACTGACACCAGAAACAAAACATGACAACAAAACATCTCAGCAACATCTCTTCTCAAACATAATGCTATGTGAAGTGTACAATGTTCAGTTTTTTTGGTGAAATGTGAGCTGTTGATCCCATCCATCCATTTTCCAGTGCTTATCCAGGACTGGCAGAAGACAGTATTCCTTCTCCCCAGCTACATTCTCTAGCCCTTCTTGGAGATCTGGTTTACACCTTGGCTAGATTGGATATATAATATAATCCATCACATGTGTTCTGGGTTTTTCCCAGCATCTCTTCCCATTGGACACTCAGAATATCTCCACAGGGAGGTATCATGATCAGATGCCTGTGAACCATCTCAACTAGATCCGTTCCATGTGAGAAAGCAGTGATTTTACTCTGAGCTCCTCACATATTTCGTTTTACATTGCAGCTAATGAGCTTACATGCAACAAATCATTTAACTACTTTATTAACACACTTTAAGGCAACAAGAAAACATGTTTTTTTAAGTTGAATTATATTATGTTGTTTTACAGTTTTGTCATTGATCATCCATCTCTAAATATTCAAAGTGCTTCATTTGTATTAGATTGCACTTTATAGTAAAACAAAATCCAATACAAACCCACAACCTTCAAGTTTATTCAACATGTGTCACACAGACAGTCTGAAGATATTTTTAGTGTGTAGTATTTTAGGTAGTATTGCAGGAAAATGGTACTGGATCAGATTATATTATACAAGTGAGTTCGTAAAATTGTAAAATTAGCATAAACTGAAATTCTGTTCACATGGTTTTTCATGGTTTGATTTTAACAAATCCACCCAGGGACTGAACTGCCACTTGTTCTGATATAATTCCTGTTAACTGAATACAAATATGATCCAGTAGACACAACAAAAATGGCTAATACCTCATTTAACACTTAAAGTTCCCAATTTAGGAATCCAGATTCCTTCCCCTTCTTTGATAAACATACCTTTTCAATTCACATATATTTAAGGGTATTTATAATTTCTTTAATTGGTGTGATACTTGGGAAGATTTCGGTTTTGGTGGGACGTATTCAGAGTAAACGTGGATAGATGTGTTGAGTTGCAAAATAGGAGGGCCTGCTGGTTCTGGGAAGTGTTTTTCTCCATTCTGTATTCCCATTTCAAATATTTCTTTAAACAATCTCCTCAATGTTACTGAACATAGAAACTCCAGACTCTCCTGGATAATGTAACGATCATATAAATTTATATTATGAACACCAGTTTAATTATTTCAACTTTGTTTCTGAGAAATCACATGTTGTCTGTGAATTTGGTGGATGGCTAAAAATACTACAGTGCCCATGAGCCTTGGCCACCGTTGCTATGGAGAAGAAGCCATGGGAGCAAATCAAAGTGTAATTAATTCAAAACATTTTTTTGCTAAAGTTGTAAATAATAGCTACACTCAAAAGTGACCAAGAAAATTAGAATTGAAATGATTCATGCTGTAGATTGTAAAATCAGTTTTCTCAACACCACAAGCTTCCCCCCACCGTTAGCGGCGCACAAGACCGAATTTTAAGCTCAGTGATTGGCTGTTTCTTGCTAAAATGCACCTTGGGAGTTGTGATTAACTCCTACCCTTGTACCTTCAACTTCTTACTAAAGAACCAGATATTTTCCAACGCCATCATCCAACTTTTGTACTTATGATTTAACCAAAAATTGGCAAGTGGATTGCAAATTCCACCCACTACTCAGGCACATATAATGACACTCATTGACCTCAAGGTGTCGCTGTAACTATCAAATTTACATTTTCACAATTATCTTGAAAATGGCTAGGCCTACAGTCAAAAAGCTTTCATCATTTTAATCTCTCAAGTCATCTGCATCTGATCTTCAGCTCTAAAAATGTCATATTTTGCAATTTTCTGCAGTCTGCATGGACACTGATTATTGCTGCTTGCAGATATATTCATAGGAGCCTGAGTAGAAAAGTGCTAAGGCCGAACGATCCAAATGCCTTCAGAAACTTAAAACGTAAATGTAAAAAAAACTGATCAAATTGATCAAAAATGTTGACTGTAAAACATTTTGTGGGGATTAGAAAAACTTTACATCCATTGATTCACATGTTATGCTAATGCTGATTCACATTAAAAATGAATGGATGCATTTTTTTTTAAATCAGAAAATGTTTTTGGATATAGTGGTGTGATAAAGTGCTCCCTCAGCACAAATTATTTTTAGGAAAAAAACACCCTATATGCATGAAAAATCGTCAATATGTCAAATGTGTTGTGTAAGTATGTTATCCATGTTGGATATGGGAGAGAAGGGAAGACAGCTATGGTGAAACCTCAAGGGAACATAAAAGTGTCAGTTTTTTTAATAGTGACTCAAATACACCAGGTACAGATGCTCAGATAATACACTGCAACTTTAGTCACCCTCTACTGCCAACTGATTGGCGATAAAGACCTTTAGGGGCACTTGAGGCTCTCTGCTGGGATAATTGAGGCTGTATTTCTTCCCGCTTTTACCCCTCAGGCGTACATTGTCAATTATAATTTGGCGCTTGTATGTTCTGTCTTTCCAGTATATGAACCTGTAACTTACGCCAATCTAATCTGACAGTTAGGCCGACAAGATGTGTGTACATGCACATTGACAACAGCAGATAGAGTAATATCTGTTTTTGAAGCTCCCACTTGTTTCGACCACTTTCCAGTTACATTATATGCCTTCAAACATTGAATACAAATCAACTTTACTATTAAGCTTTATTTTCAATTGATGTGCCTTGTTATATTTGAACACGGTTTAATACAATTCTCATGGGTGAACACCTTATTATCACTGGAGCATTAAGAAATTCTAATTGAAGCATTCTCATACAAGTTGAAGTTTGAATCAAACTCAGTTCAAGATCTAGTTATGTTGTCGAGATCATTGAAAAAACCTGTGTAAGTGGTACCTTTGTTCTTCGTATTGAGTAGCGAAAGGTGAACAAATGAATGGTCAGTGTCATATAAAAATGATCAAAATTGAGACAATTATACTTAAATCTTAAAGCTGGTGGGCAGGACTTTTACATATAAATGAACGTCGGTTACCTTCAAGCCCTTGCCAAACGAGTTCACACAATGCTGATTAAGCCTATCACCAACAGGTAAATCTCTGTATTTCGCAGAATACCAGAGTTTTTAAATGTGGTGTCTGTGGCGACTTTCCCATGCTGGCACACCAGTAGTTATGCATTTTACGTCAACCGGCAGTGACGGTTTTTGTGTAATTACTCTCACTGCCAGAAGGGGGGGACAAAAGTTCCACACTGAGAGTTTAATGGCACCTGAGCCTCTCTCTTTAGGCTACATTTTCAAGAATCACTGGTGTACAGATTGCCGCTCAGAGAGTGGTCAAGGGGTGTGTGGTGTAACAGCAGTGCAGTTGGAAACAATGAGGAGGAATACAAAACCAGTGGGTGTTGTAGAGGCTGGTATCAATCGTGACCAATCATAACACCTCTTTACCTTCCCTAACCAACTGAGTCAATTTTGGTGAGAGAGAGAATGGTCTGGAGTGGATTCACCACAAATGCATCTTCCAAGACAAAAAACAATGTCCTTGGCAGGAGTTATAAAATCACCAGAATGATTACAAAGCACATTAACAGTGTTTCCCCTATAATTTTACAGGCTTGGTGGTAAAAATCTTTTTTAATGCCAAAAATAACACCAAATATTCATTCATTTGCATTTAAGAGCCTCTGTGCGGTGCTGTTCTGAAACATGAGTCAACCTCTGTGTCGTTGATGTGCCCCCCCCCCCGCCAAAAGAAACAAAATATTTTATTTATGTTATTTACCAAATTTGTGTGCACTCATTTCATTTCAGCTCAGTGTGAGAGTCTCTACTGCTCTTTGCCGTCATTAACAGTCACACTAGCTCTCTGGTGGTGCTCAGCCCCTCCACACACACACAGCGGAGCAGAGGAGAGACAGGAGAAATGAAAAATGAGAATAACATTACTTGAGTAAAAAGCCAACAAGAGAATTTATAATGTAATCTGCCCAAAAGATGGACAGACATCGACCTCAAATGTCTGAAATTCAGGTCAAAATATCTGCATTTTTTAAAGATACCCAACCTGAATCTGGCGACAGTGGCAAGGATGCTAGAAGCTAGCATGACTTTGTAAAAAAAAAAGAAAAAAATGTTCTGAGTGGATCACTGGGAAATAAAATATGGGGAGACTTGTAAAATATGACTCCTTTAGCTGTTGTTTGATCGGGTCCCAATGTTCTGTAATATTGTAATTAATTGGATTAGCACCATCTCTCCCCACCATCCCACCATCCCAAAGCAGTCAACCTAGGTAAAACACTGATTAAATTAAATGATGGCGGAAGAGGATAACAATTCAATATTGAAAGGGCAAAGAGCCAAAGAAAAAAAAAAAAAAAGAACTGGCGATGAAATCCGCTTGTGACGAAGCATCTGCCAGCATTCATCACAAAAGTCTCTAACATCTACAAAGGATGCAACAACCTCCATAGTCCCCACTATGCATCATGGTTCACACTAACAACTCATCACACACACACACACACACACACACACACACAAATGTTTGTTGATTAAAACACTTAGAAGATATTCGGAATTTTTTGAACATTTTCTTTAACATTTCCATTATAGAGTGCATCAAATGGAAGAGCCGTGGACACAACACAGATAATAACATGACCTTGCATAGGTACATTTGATCAAGCCAATGGAACAAGTGCAAATCCTGCTAATCCTTAACATCAAAATTCCAGTGTTGCAGTTTGATTTTAATTGACAAACAAAAAAGTAAGAGATGCCTCAAGAAAGTTGGTGCAAACCTTCAGAATATGCCCATATTCATTTAGAAAACCCAGGGTTAATGCTCCATTCATTCTGAGCAGCTTCCATGTCTTTTTTTTATTGAAGTATGTTCACACAGCAAATGTGTTTTCAAATGTGATCTTTAAGGTTGACCTTGCACATGATAGTCAAAGGGAGATATTTGCTCTCTTCATGATAATGGCTGTCATAGAAATGTATGTTCACACCAAATAAGGGCTTACTTTCCTGTTCTGGGTAATGTAGAAAGCTAGTAGCTTGGAAGTTTTATCTTTGCTGATATTCTCAGTATTTGTTCTTGTTTTTGCGTGTGACATCATGTGAAATGGCTCGTAACTCCATTGCTGATATTTCATCATTTCTTAATTATGTTTAATTATTTTTAATAATTTACTGATCTTTGTTTACTTTTCAGAAATACATGTGACAGAAAAATGCATTAAAACAAAGCTGTATTACTCAAACACACATGAAGCATAATTATTTCTCTAGTCATAAATGAATTATTTCCTCAGCTGAGTGCTGCACTACAAAATCTGGTAAATGCCCACAAGGGGGGAGTGGACTGTGAAATTTTTATGATAGTGGCAATTTAGCCAATAAAAGCAGATGTATCGCCTGCTGAGCACCTCCATAAGTAAGTGTTCACAGACTGAGTGAAGTGTCATCACTTTGGCTGGGACAGGAGCATCCTCAGGGCTTTTCTTGTGAAACCATCATCCAGCACTTCTTCCTACACACCACCTCACTCCACACAAATGTCACTGTACATTAGTGAAGATTTGTGCCCACCAGTGATGGAAGTTCCTTCCAAAAGTAACATGTAATACATTTTGGCAACTAAAATCAAATGCTAGGAGTAATATTTTGCATTGTTTGTACAATATTTGTCGGTTAATATTAGCTTACTTACACAAACCCACTCATGAATAATCATTAGAGTATTACATGACTTGGAATACACATTTACAGGCTTCTCTCAATTAATTGGTCATTTGAATATGAAACTAGAAGGAGATAGAGTTGTATGGTCATTTTTGTTAGCGGCTCATGTTTGAAATAAAGACCCTATCTAGTGAAATAGTAGAGAAAGATTTGCTAAGTTGTTATTCATAGGAAGAGAACCTCATAGCCAGCAACAGCAGGGTTCAAAATTTATCTATGCATGTGACTATCCATCATTACTGCCTCCTGAAACTGCAAAAAATGCTTTTGCTAAAAAGCATGAACAATGCTACAGTGTCTGTAGCATTGGCTGCACAGGAAATGCAATTTATAGAAGTGACCCAAATACAACTTCTGTTTTTTTTTCAGATCCCAGGTGCATAATGAAATCTACTAATAATAAAGCTTACATCCTAAGTGAAGATGACTTCTGAATAACCTTTAAAAAATGCATTTCTCAAGCACTAGGGTGGGCTAGGGGTCATAGAACCAAAATGGTTACAGGTTCATTGCCTGTAATAGGTAACATGTGTCCATTAACAAAATGTTAACTGTCAGGGTGTCCTTGAGTGAGGACCTGAACCTTTAGAGTACCTTCTTACCAAGGATAAGTTGGTCTGGATAAGAGCATCAGCTGCAGTAAATCTGTAAAATGTATGTAAATGAAACTGAGTCATTAGGGATCGCTGTGTGCCTTCCAATGCTGCCAGCCTTGAGTGTAATTATAGTATAATATCAGGAAAATCTTATGAAGAGACAGTTACAGGTACTGGTCGATCCCTCATACCTTTGATGTTGACACATTGAACGACTCATTATAATTCCAGCTTAAGATAAAAGATGCTTGATTATTGAGTCAAACATGGCATACAAGTACTGTTAAATTATTGTGAGTCTTAAGAGTCTCCCTTTGGGTTTCAGATTTTCATCTTCATTGGAAAAACAGCTGAGAAGTCAATTTCTATGTGGAATCACAACACTGTGTGTGCTCAGAAAAATGATGGCACTATACATCAATGGTGCTGCCCATATTACTCTATTTTAAAATGTATATTACTTCCACTAAATTAATTTTCCTTTCGACGTGCGTTTGATTAAGTTACACATAAGAAAAAAGTGCAAAACATTTCAACAGCTCATTATTTTGTGAAATTAAATTGACTTTTATTACACTGTGATAAATTGATTTCACAATATTCTATGAAAGTCATGACCTGCCCACATACGTAGCAACAGAACTAGTCTGGTCCTGTTCCTGTCCTCCTGTCTGAGCACTCTTCAAAAGCTTTTCAGGCAATTCAGGCAAGATAAGTAAGTATACAATTTGTATTTGTTCGTTTACCAAGTCAGACATTGCAATTAAAGTGGTTATTTGCTCTTCTTGTGTCAACTACTTCGACATGCCCATAGCTGATTTATGTGTCACACTCTAAAGTGCCGGTGCCATTACTGCTGTGGCAGTTTCAAACTTTGTTCTGTTGTATGGAGTCATAGGAGTGCCATAAAAAGAATAAATCTGTAAAAAAAAAAAAAAAAAAGAAAGAATAAATAAATGTGGAAATATAGACAAGTTACAATAAATAAAAGAATAATTTTAATAATTTTCATATATTTTCACATGTATTTCTTAATTTATTTCTATATATATGTATATATATATATATATTTTTTTTTAAATATAAATGTATTTTTGCATATAAATTACTTTATTTTTTCTGTATATTTCTTAATTTTTTAAAAATTAGTTGTAATTTTACAGTTGTAATTTTACTTCTTTTTGGGACCACAGTTGTTAGTTTAGCCTGTTACCACCTGCTACTGCCAATGTTACTGAGGAAAATGCGCAAAACAGCTCACAAGCTAGTTAAATGTGTATCTACGGAGCTGTGTGAAAGTTAATCGGGGATCCTTAAAGAAAGAAGAAATGGAACAAAACCAGCTGATGCATAATCGCAGACAGGCTGGAAATAACACTGTTGACATTAGCTAGCCTGATATTCAAAATATATATAAAGTTATGTTATGTGACTTAAAAACACTACGGTTTATGAAGTCTATATTTTTAGTTATTACAGATTCAATATTGTTACAGCTGAGCAGAAATGTATGGCAGAGTGTAAAGTGCAAAATTACATGAATGTATCAGAGGTCTTTGCAACACATGTTTTTGTATAAAATTATAATGTTAACGGCTGTCATTAGGCATATATCAAAGAGGCAGGAGGCAACCATACTCTTTTTCTATTTCTTCAGTGACAGATTGGATGGCAATGTAAATTATGTACCACTGTTATGCCTACCAAAAAGTGATATATTAAAGCATTCACGCCTTAAACAGTCTTGCCTTTGCCTATCCCAGCTGGACAGGTACATGCTTGAACTCCTGGAACTGTATAATATGAAGGGAGGAGTTGGTCAGCGCATCAAAAATTGTTTGATGGAACTGATACAGGTGAGGTAAAAGTGGTACATATTAATTAATTGTGTAGTTTCTTGTTCAGTTATCTTGCCTGAGTTGGGTGGATCTTTCAAATTTTTTTGTTAACAAGTTACAAGTAGTTTCAAATGATTTTTCTCCCTTAGCTTGTTATATCTGTAAACACATGAGTTGAGGGAGAGAAATTATTAAAGAGGGAATTCAGATTTTAGGTTTTTTTTTTTTTTCTTTTTCATTTTTCATTTTATGTATTCTAGGACCCATGCACCTCTGTGCTGAAGAAGAGAGACGCTTCATTGAGTATATGGGAGAGAGTAGGCAAGAGCTCATCTCTGACTGTCAGGTAAATGTTGACATTTTGGGAAATGTATTTTCAGAATGAGATATCTCATGACTATGTAGTAAAAGGGGGCAGACATGTCATGCACATTTCCAGGTCTATATTTTTATTCTTGGACTCGACTGGAATATCTTTGCATGCTTTACAGTTGACAAAACTTGTATTTTTATCTTGTACTGACCCTTCATGAAGATCTTAGCCGCTTGTATCTTTGGCCAAGAAACAGTTACAGCACATAATCCCCCCTGTAAACCACAACAAGTCACTTTTACATTTCTGATTAACAATGTGTTGTATTTCACTTGTTTGATTTGTTTTAATTTAGGCATTTTAGGCATCTTGCATAATTCATGTCATAATTAAAGATACCACAAAATTGATAATGATAGTACATTCACTATATTTTGTAGACTAGAGACAATGTTGCACACAGCATGTAACACCATCTACACATAAACAATTAGATATTTATGTGATAAACTTTGAATATATATACAATAGATAAAATATAATAGCTAATACAACCACAATACATAGCCTACGGAAATCACCTCTTCCCAGATGAAGTTGTGAATTGATATGCCGCAATTGGCGGATTTTCTCATTTCTGTTTGCCTGTGTTTCTGTTACCGATAGCGTTTTTGCTGCTCTGAACCCAGTTAATTTTGCTGTATCCTTCATTACAGCAGCCATTTACCCGCTTTACATTTAAATTTACACTAGATCTGTTCAAGCACTCATAGCTCTCTCCTTCTTTTGGCGACTTTCTTGCTAACCCCACAGTTGTTTACACACTATTCAGATCTGCTAATTACTTTAGCTTAGCTGTTAGCGATGGCTTCTCTCTCTCGCTCTCACTCTCCTGCGCTCTCTTGCTCTGTGTGTCTTATCTTTAGCTATTCCTCTGCCTCCTCTAGTGAAAATGGTAATAAATATATAATAATGTAGATTTTTTGCCGTGTTGGAGGCAAGGCTCGGTGAATTAGCCAGCCCCCAGTAGCCGGTGTGAGCCGACCCAGCGTAGATCTGCTAGTTACTTAGCTTAGCAGTTAGCGATGGCTTCTCTCTCTCTCGCTTACAAAGTTTAATCATATCGAACTTTTATTATATTTCTATTGAGGAAAATAAAATCAAGTTTGGGAAAGAATTTAAAAAATATTAATAAATGAACAAATGTAAATGTAAAAATGTAGAATCAGAATGGCATGTTGGCATTAGTATGGAGGAGATAGTGTACAGTTTTTATGATAGGCACAGTAAGGCCTTTTGCTAGATTGTAAAGGATCTTAATGTGGCCGCTAAAAGCAGCAAGAAAAGGCAGGATTGCAGTTTTTTCAGAGATCAGCGAATGTGGTCTTGTCATTGCCATACAGAGAGCTATATCGATAACCCATCAGCAGCTCCAGTTGTTATGCTAGCACAGCGAACAGTGGGTAGACATCCGCACTTGAGCGTTCCTTTGGGAGCGTGAGGGAAATCAGAGAACTAAACGGCAGCAGCTCGGACTGTGGAGGTGAGTACAAGTGCAACAAGCTAGTGATGCTGATGGGAGCTGACACTGAGAATTGGGAGACGATAAGGAGGCACCCATACTTAAGGAAGCTGTTTACTCAGCCTGGAAAACTTTGATTCAATGTAATGGAGTCCTCATCAGGAGGGGGAATAAAAACAATGGGAATTTGGAAATTGTTTGCCTGGAAAGCCTGTGAAATTAAGATGAGAAGATTGTGATTTCTGTGTGTGTCTTTGTGTGTGAGGTAGTTAGGACGTTGGCTCTGAAAACATGTTTCTGAATTTCCTGAAACAGTTGGGTACAATGCTTGTTCTTGTTCTCTGATGTTTGCACAGAGTTGTTTGGGCTGCGTAACAACAGCGTAATTAACGTCCCAGGAGTGTAAATAGCAAGTAAATTAATACTAATTCTATGCAGAGATGTACAAAATAGCCTGCTTTTTTCCCAGTGGCTTGTTAGTGAGGAACACCACACACACACACACATGCATGCACACACACACACACACACATGCATGCACACAAGCGATACACATGCGCATCCATCCCGTACACACATGGGTATAAGTAAACATGACACACCTCTCCTCCCCCAGTCATACATACAAATACAGTACACACGCCAACATGTGCACACATGAACAAATACAAACGCACACCTACTTCTTAATCTCTCAGCACCATAAACACAACGAGGGAGTGAATTATGAAGTGTGAGGACTTGGCTTAGTATCAGAGGGAGGCTACCTCGCTGCTTGTTCAGATGTTAATTAGTTTGGCCTGTTTGCATTTTTATTTATCTGGTGCAGAGAGTTTGAGCTGATAATCTATTCACACTGATATTGGGAGATAAAACTTGAGCTCAGATGAGGTTGGCCAGTGAAACCGCTGCTATTCTTAAATTATTCATCAAGAGTGCAGCTCTGAGTGGCATCCCATGCATTTCAAAATCACTTCCTCCAACCGTTTATCTGCTCAAGGTACATGTTGAGGACGGATATCGGCATCTAATAACGTATCGCTCCCCGTGCCTCTCTGTCTCACCCCTCAGCATCAAACACCTCCGTGATATATTATCTTCCTTTCTCCGTTCCCTTCAGTCGAATTAAAATGCTATATCACCCACAATAGCGCATACTGTATGGAGACGTATTGATATGCAACCAACATGGGGCGTGTAATGAGAAGAGATGACAGAGTGCCTGGACTTCATGTGCACCTGCCACCTACTGCTGGCCAAGTCAGTGGGATGAGAGATGAAGATGAACAGGGCAAAAAGCAGCCCCCCACCCTCCCCCCTTTCTACCCCCCAACCCCTCACTGCATGGGTGATTTACAAGTTATGGCCTTTTTCTCCTTCATTCCACTGTCATTGAAAGAAGATTAGATGGGGCCGATTGCTTTAGACATCAAACATCACACAGCCGATCCGTCACAGTGATCGCTTTCAGCGCAGCCTCTTATGTAGAGAGCTTTCTGGATGCATTTACAGCAAGAAAAAAAAAAAAAAGGAAAACACTCTCTGTGTGCCTTCCCAGAGTCCACCCTCTTCGTCAGCCTCTAACCTCCCCCGTTCTTCCATTCCACAGTCAACTGATGCTCACTGGGATGTAAGGGCACTATTTTGTCCCTTACCCCTCCCCCTCCCTTTTTACCCTCCCTCTGCTTTTCTTCCCGTTTTTCTCTCTCCCTTTTTTCTTTATCGCTAACTTGTGAATGGCAGCCAATCAGGGGCAGAGTCGCCTCAGCTTCAGCCTCAGTGACATCCACCGCCAGAAGAGATGCACGGCTAGAGAAAGAGAGAGGAGGGGAGAGAGAGAGAGAGGAGAGAGAGGAGAGAGAGAGAGGAGGGGAGGAGGAGGAGGAGGAGGAGGAGGAGGAAAGGAGAGAGAGAAAGAGAGAGAGAGAGATAGAGAGAGAGAGAAGATGATAGAAAGAAAGTGTAGAGGAGGAAAGGGGAGAGAAGCCAGAGAGTGGGGAACAGAAATGCAGCGAGGGAGGGCATAGAGAGAAAGAGAGAAGCATAGAGCGAGGGAGGGAAGGAGGCAGGAGACTCTCTCTCTCTCTCTCTATCTCTCTCTCTCGCACACACACACTCCCATACACATTCACACCAGCTGTGCTGTTGTCAGTCTTGGAATGTAAGCACTGCCGTGAGGAGTCAGATTCTCCACCGCTAAGCACTGCTAAGGAGTAGGAACACAGTACTGTGCACTCTCTCTGACACAGATGGATGCTAAGCTGTGAAAAAAAAACAAACAAAAAAAAAAACAAAGGTAAGGACTTTTTTTCTGATTAATGTTTAAGGATATATTTATATTTTGTCTGCCTCCAGACTCCAGGGGATCATCTGCTCCTTGCACTGTGACAAAGCTAGACTAATGCAGCAGAGTGGATATCTCATGAAAAGAAGTGTTGCAACTTCAAAGAGGTTGGTAACAGTTAATTCAGCTGAACTAAGAACTAAAACTAATTCGATTTGTTGTTCAATACTCTGATTTGAATTTGTCTTTCAGATTTTAATGCAAGGTATGTTTGTCAATGAAATAAACTGCAAGTAGAAGTACAAGAGTAGATTTTTTAATAATCTGTGTTTTGATGTATATGATTTGGAAGTTTAAGTTTATTGTCATGCCAGATAAACCAAACATAAAAATTATTACTAATAATTGTTTTTAGCATCTGCTCGTCCCCTTTAAATCCTCTGATATTCAGCCCATGACACCTGTCACACAGTGGATAATGCTGCATATGTAACTTTAAGGTGGGTGTATTTGCTCGGGGGTCATTCTGTGCCTCTATGAAGACTAGCATTAACTTTGCCACTCAATTCACAAGTGCTTCATCCCACTAAGTGCTATTCTGACTCTCTACTGTGTTTAGATATACGTACCTGTGTATGTGCACATTTTTTTGAATATGTATGAACGTCACGGAGTGTGTGTGCATCTGCTGTTTGTGTGTGAACCTGTTCAAGTGTGTGTGTGTGTGTGTGTGGACACATTTGTCTGTCTGCTGAGAGGCAGGCAGTGAGGGCGAATCATACTTGTGATGTGGCATGAGCAGATTTGAAGGAGAGGCACTGTACCATTCATATCTCTAAAAAACGCATGGAGGTGTTTATCGTTGTGTTCGAGCAGCACAACCACAGCAGCCAACAGTGGTTGCCGGTGATGTGCATGTGCATATCCTCCACAGCACAAACTTAATCCACCCCATACTCTCTCCTTTTTTTTTTTTTTTTTTTGCTGTGTTGTCTCATCCTCTGTGTGCTCGCCTCGCACGCAGACAGCTTTACAGTCACCAAAGTGATATATTAGGGGTGTAGTAAAATGCACCAGGTCATCCATGTAACGCCATTATTGTTTAGCGCAAATTAGCCACTAACACGCTCCCTGAATTATTGTCAGATATGGACTGACCTTTCGGTGTTGAAATGAAAAGAGGTGGAAATCTATTCTCCCACACAGACACGGAGGCTCTCATGAGCATTCATACAGCTGGGTTTAAAGCATTAAACATGAATATTTATTTAGGGGGGAAAAACACTATGTCTTAGTGAGGAAATAATATACAGAGAGGAGGACATCTGATTATACATTGTGGACAAAATACTGGAACAAGTACGGTCATTTTTTTATTCAATTCCGGTACATTTATTTTTTCAGGGCATCTCTTGCCGATGGGTATTTACTTACCGTACATGTCTTGACCTTTCTTTACATCGCATTAACACAGATGTTTAGGTGAATCGTAATTATTACCTTGTTAAAATGCATCCACCCTTCCTAAAGGCATCCCGACATAAACAATGTATTTTTTTTTTTTAATTAGCAGACTAGATCCTGTGTTACATTCTCACTGTCAACATACCCTTTCAGGAAAGAAGGCCCCTACCTCCCTTTTGGAGTAGCTTTTCAACAAGGAAGTGTGCACTGTATCACAAAATTGCTTAGAGGATTTCAAAACATGAGTAAAGCTTGCTGAGGTTTGCCAAAGACTGCAGCCGGCGCAGGCTGTCTTGGGAAGGTCTAGGGCTCCACCAAGTGGACATTTCTACAGGTGCTGCATCTTGGTGCATTAACGCCCCTCATGTTGGATTTACACTCTTGTCTGTGCTGGGTCTGTCAATACCAGCAAGCAATCACTGGGGCTACTCAAACTGTCAATCACATAACTCTGGTTTTCTCAAACCCAACTCACATATATATTGTTAGTCACTGCAAAAATACTGCATTTACCAGTCGTAAATTATGTAATTGGATGGACGACACCGGTACAAATGATGACCAAGACTAACAGCGACGGTTATATGACCTTGTAACCCTCCCTTGCCCTCTCACTATCTTTGTCTTTTCCTCTCCTGATTGCTTTGCCTCTATCTGTGTTTATTTACAGTTCCCATACAATATAATCACTTGTTGAATTCCTCAACTGTATAATATATACCATACAAATATAATTAAAATGGTATTTGAATGACAGCAGTTTCAAATTTGGTTGATATTTGCATAGGTGGAGGTTTTGGATGGTAGAGGCTCAATTATGTAGCTCCATCCTTATAGAACTCTGCATCTGTGTGTGTACGTGTGCTATATGTATGTGTGTGTTAATATGCTTGATTATAGAGGTGCATTTATGATCATGTGAATTAAAAATACATAATGAAAGAGATTGATTCTTGGTCAGGCAGGCTCCAACTGAACCTTTTTTTTTTTCTATGGAAGCTTTTTAATGTTACTTAATAGATTTTACAGAGAATTTCATCCATTTATTTGCATTTGATCACTTTTATCGAAACATGACGAGAGTAAGTTGGCTGATTTCAGAGAATGTTTTGTCATATTCAGGTTGTGGGTGAAAGTACAGTGTTGTATTCAAACAAACAGGGTGACATATGTATAATCTTTGTGCCAAGGTTGCAGCAACAAAGAGAACAGATGGTCAATTGAGGTGTTCACTGTATATTCTCTGATGTATATATGATTATCAATATATTATACATGCGAGACCTCTTAAAACGGTTTAGAAAGCAGGCTTCTGCTGCACACTGCACCTATAAATATTGCCCTACTGAAGTCAGAGAACCCATAAAAGTGCTTAGTTACAGTGCTCAGTTTAGTGTTAGCGGGGAAGCCTGCGTGTTCAATTTTGGGATATGTGTGTGCCTACAAATTTATACAGACTAATTGTGCAAGGCTGTACTTTTCTAGGAAGCATATCCTGATGAACAGCTAGTTTATATCTGATCAAAGATATTCTTATTCAGCAAAACAAGAATGTATAATTTTGCAGATTACAGAAATGGAGCACAGCAGAGCTCTCACCAGAATGGTGCCTCAGCCAAGATTAAGAATAACAACCCTAGACAACACTTTAAAAGCATATTTAACAATTCTGTCCCTTCACATCTATGTTTTTTTATGCCAGGCCATATAAGCTGCCTATGACTTAATCTAATCATAAACAACTTTTTTTTTTTTTTTTCCTTAATACACCCCACAATTTAATAGGCTGAATAAGTTAAGATAATTCAGCTTGAGTCTATAGGATCTGGCATGGATTCAGCATGCTCACTCATCCTTTAATGGAGTGTTTGGAAGAATTCTGAAAAGACACACTGGCCTAATGCTTAATAGGCACACCACATCAAAGATTAATATCCAGAATGCTATTAAAACTCAAGGACGGGCTGGAATGATAATTAGAAAATGCAATCACAAGCATCAGACTAGATTAATTGCAAGGCGGCGTTTCCTGATTTCGGGAATGCACGTGTCACGCCACATTATTGGCATACGCGAGAAAATAAAATAAGAAATGCAGCAGTGAGTGATCAGCAGGTTATAACACTATCCATATTTTCTCTCCTCCTTCTGCAAAATATTCTAAGCACTCCGACGAAATTAAAATAGGTATAACTGTATTGCAAATCGATGTCTGCTCTGGCTTCAGAAAAGACACCCACTGCTCTAATTCATATGTTCAGACTCTGGTTATAGATTCTTAAACTGCTTGGGTCAGTTCTGCCGTGTCATTTAGTATCCTGCTCTGCATATTTCACTGTAGCTGTGACCCAGAGATCTTACATAAGTCTGTGTGCTTCACTTTTCTTCTCTCAAGCCTTAATGGCAATGCTCATCCACAACAAACTTTGATCAGCTCAGTCAAAAACTACTCTAAACATGGGCGTTATTTGAAAATGATTGCTTGATTAAACTGTCTGAGTGACTGAGAATGAGAGGAATGAGCAATGTTTTAGCTTAAGATCTCATTAGCTCAGTTATTTGATTTTCTATTCAAAGGATTATATTCATTTATATTCCACACTTCACTTTCATCAATGGAACCATAATACTAATTTCTTCATGGACAGAAACTGGCTTTTTGTTCATTCCAATGCCTCCGTTGACATTACAGTCCTTATTTAAGAGCGCTGAACAAAAGAGGAGGAACTGATAAACTGGCGTGTGTCTTTACACAGCATTCCCTACGGTACACAATGAGTGCTTGTCAGGATAACTCTCCTACTCTAGCCTTTATATGGGGACCCTACTAAATAGGCTCTTTTAGAAAGAGAGGCAAGATTTATTAGGATTAACTTCTAAAAGACCATAAATTATGCATGCATACCCAAATTACCTATCAAGACCAGTCCTAGTGGGGACACAGCCTCAGAAAGGTAGCGGAAGAAGACTGCCAATAACACAAAAATCTTCTCCTGACAGACACCAGGGGATAATGTTGGTGGTTTTGGTAATTTACCACTTGTCCATATCAATTTTACTCTTTTAGAGTACATCATAGCATCTTAGGGGGAGAAAAAATCAACAGAATTAACCGTAACTAAAGGATGCAGAGGCAAATTTGAGTCAAAATTTAGGGGAAAAGGATGGTTAAGGAGGATGAATTGGAGAGAGTAGATGAAAAAGACACTTCCCTTAGCTTGACAATTAATCTTCCCTCAGCAATAGGATAGTCAAGGTCTACAGCTTTGTATCGTAACTGATTGAGTGCGAAACTGTTTCTGTGCACAGTTTTAGAGTGAGGGTTTCAGGGTGGTGCCTTATGCTCCTCGTGTCAGAAGCATTCTGCAGCTAGAGATGCCTGTATTAAGCTAGTCAAACACACTTACCGGCTCTGAAGCACAGCTTGCATATCATCAATAATGAAACTTATAATTAGCGGAGTGTGGCTTACACCTTTAGTACCCAAATACAAGGAGGAGATATGATAAGTGTGTCTGATTGTGAGTTTCAGTGGCTTTCAGTGGCGTGCAATTTGCATTAGTTCTGCATGGAAAAACCACTTCCTCTAAGAAGAAGGTGTACATTTGTGCAAGTAGGTTTGTTTGTTTGTGGAGGTTTTTTTTGTTTGGTTTGGTTTTTCAGACTGTCAATATAAGTAACAAAAGAAAAAAACAAGGGGAAGCAGGGAACCACAGTAAAGTGGTTAGAGTAGCAGCACTAAATTAGTAAGAAAATAACAGCTTCTTAGTAAAAAAGAATAATAAATTAATACACATAAATGATACATTACATACACATACATTACAAATAATACAAAGTCTGATCATTTTTAATACGTAACACAGAGCAGACAGGAAGTTGTAGCTGCAGTGATAAAACTTAATTAGTATTTGACATTTACTAAACTGCTAATGCACTGTCGTGATTCTAGTGAGTCTTCTGGTGAAACATGTGCATTGCAGTGGCTTGAATATTTTATAAGCAATCTTTTCTTTCATGTCTTTTTTATATCAATCAAGTTTGACTGATGACACCTACTGCATTAGTTTTGCATACTCTAATAAGAATGCATACAAATAAGTCTGGGGATGAATTGTTTTAGAATTGTGTTGTATTTCTATTTGAGAACCGTTATATGCATCATTCATTCGTTATATTCATATTCATCTTAGGTAAATCCCAACACTGAATTATGAAGTGTAAGCTCTCCTTTACCTGCACAGTGCACATAGAAGGGATTCCTATTTGCTGATTGCATAATTAGCTCCAGTCTTAATAAAAACAGATTTGCATTGAGCTTCTATGTGCATAAGTTTTGCCCTTGATGCTCTGTCGTACTCTGCTTGATGCCAGGGTTTAAAGTTTACGATGAAAGGGATACGAAAACAAACGAGTGCTTCTTGACTAAAGTTTCCTCTTTTCACAGGGATCTAAAGGACATCAAAGTGAGGAATACAATGTCTGTTCTGATGACACTACCTTCCAGTGTCCATCCTATCAGAAGCTCATTACCGTAAATCACCAGTCATCCAGGACGTTCCCCAGCTGATTGGATACCATGATAACCAGTCAGGTTCTGCTCCTCCTGATCCTCTCTATCCTATGGCCCAGTACCGCCCTGCCTTTCACACCTGGGAATATTGGGAATCTGTTTGGGATGCCAGAGAGTGATGGGAGGATTCTCCAGCGGTCCAAACGTGGATGGATGTGGAATCAATTCTTTCTGCTCGAGGAATACACAGGAAACGACCATCAATATGTCGGCAAGGTAACGTGTCCAAACATGTTGTCTGTAGGCTAATTATAGAAGGTTTAGCTTGTTGTAGTGTTTGATGTAATTGGCTGAAGAGGAATGGGCTGCCAGAAAACTGTCGGTTTGTCTACAGGCACAGTTAACTGAAGCGATCAGATTCACCGCAAGAGCACATAAACTGCTCTCTTTGCCTGGAGTCTTCTCGTTCTTTTCAGCAATTATTTTTAATCGCATTGTCTTTCGTCAGTGGAAAACATACCTAATGATTTCTTTTTGGGCAGATGCCATCATTGTAATAGGAATATCTCAATAACCAAAAATCACCACTAACAAGGGAGAGCAGCAACACCTTTTTGATGAGTTGACTGATCGATTGGCAGAACATGTACCTGCAGCTATTTTGATAATCCCTCTTCATCTTAGTTATTTTTCAAACCAAAAATACCAAATACTGTTTGATTCCAACATCTCAAATGTGAGGATTTGATGCTTTTCTTTGTCGTATCTAATAGTAAACAAAATATGTTTGGGTTCCAGACTGCTGGCTGAAAAAAACAGGCAGTTTGAGTAAATCTCTATTTAAAGACTTAATAGACAAAACCATCTACAATTAATGGAGGAAAGAATTGGCATAATTAATTGATAAAGAAAACAACAGTAGTTGCAGCCCTAGAACACTATGTAGCTTTTTAATAGTCAATATGAAAACATTTTCATTATGCATACACTATAATCATTGCTCAAAACAGTCAACGATCCATAACACATGAGCTAACCGAGATGAAACTTCAATTATTCAACTATTTACCACCAGGACCACAAAGAAACAGACTTCAGACTGTTTTAGGTCGTATTCAGACCAAATCAAGGGAGTAGGGACGAACGGAGGTGTGCAGGGGTGTGGGCGTGTTTATTTGTGCTCTAGAATGTAACCGCTGTCAAACAATTAGAAAATAATGTTTTATTGATCTGATTCACCGGCTTTCACGCTACCAGCACTACCTATCTTCAGTCATTCTCCAGCTCGTTCAACCACAGCTGCTCTCTCACTCTTTTTCTCGTCTTTTTAAAAATGAGTCAGGAAGCTGGCAGCTAAGTCTAACTTTACTTTTAACGTTATCAAACGAAGAGAAATGTTCTCCCCTCCTCCTAGTAGCATCTTTGTACTCCCTCATGGCTGAGTTTACAGCTCGGATCAGTTTGTGATTGGCCACTGCAGTCTTCAGCCGCAGTGACGTTGGGTTGCGGTTCTCCAAAAGTTGCTCAACTTTCCGCAGTCAGGTGCAGCGTCCCAGCGGCCAAAGCTACCACACCCGAAACGCACTATCCCCATTCAAATGAATGGGAGGACTGGCGTTTTTACTGCACTGCCTGATTTGGTCTGAATACGGCCTTAGTCCACATTGACACCTTGATGAGGCATATGGACATTGTAACACATGTAAGAAAATAAATAAAAAGCAGAAATTAATAAAATAAGTGAATAGCGACACCTATTGCCCAGTTAGTGAAATCAAGCTACAGCACTACATTATTCTCAAATGTGAAAAAAATCCTCAATGTGTTTTAGTGAAGACATGCATTTATTTTCATTTTATTCAACTTTTTTTTTAAAAAAAACCACAAACATATATTTGGGCTACAATTCATTCATTCAATCAAGCGATAAATATCAGGTGAAGGCCCAGACAAGTTTGACTCAAAATAGACACGCGACCAAAACCAGAACCAGGCATCAGAGAAGTGGTTCGGAGAATAAATTCAAAAACTACAGCATCCTGCAAGACACTTTTCTCCTAAGAATCACAAAAAAAAGAGGGGGTTTCGGGACAACGCTCCTCCTCCCCACCCACCCAGATCAGAGGGGTTCCTGTCAGCTCACCCGTGCTAGTACTATAAAGACAGGTGTGATGGGGAGCGCTACAGTTATCAACTCGAGGGAGGGAAATGAGGTGACTGTCGACAGCCAATTTTCTCGGAGGAAGCTGGCTTTCATCACACACCTCATTCTCCGGAGTAAACAAGTGTCTTGTGTAAGGTTGAGTAGGGGGATATGACAACTTCTTTTGCAGAAACCATCATCCTGATGTGGTGAAGAGAAAGGAATAGCAAAAAATAAATGGAATAGCAAGAGAAGGAGGAAGGAGAAGAAAACATATCAATCAGGAAAGGCCAATGAAATTCACCTTGTTGTGTTATGTGATGAAGCAGCAAAGCAAATGCTAACTATAAATGGGGCCATCCATTGATATGTCAGCGACTGGTGCGATGTGACTTTCTTCTTGACTCTTTGATGCTCTCTGGCACCCAACTTCTGTGGCATGACAGCAATCACATTCACCGGTTCTCCACTTTTCCTGTGTCCAATATCATTCACTATTAAACTGTCAGAAAAACATGAGGCTGTAATAATTTACTGAGGGTGAAAAATAGGGCAGCCGCATACTGCCTTTCTGCTTTACAGACGAAGCCGTGGCGATCCGTATCAGTAATTCCAGTTTAACTTTGGAGTTTTAGACAGAAAGACCGTGATGGTGACATTTGTATATAGAGAACAAGTTATATGATAGATGTTATGAAATAGATAGAAAACAAGTTAACAAACAGACAGGCAGATGGATAAAGAGAGAAACAAATAAAGGGAGGGATAAAGATGAAGAACCAAGACCGAATGCAAAAAGCACATTAATGCCCAGTGCAGAGCCATCAAAGCCTTGATGGTCTTCCTCATAAAGATCATTTAATGGCCTTTGCAGTGCACTGTGGGAGACCTTATTTATTTCACATTCAATCAAACCTCTCCAATCAACCCACACACATTCACTAACTGTCACTTGAGGTTGATTTCTTGATTACGGCAATCAAAATTCGATGTAAAGAACCATCACACTTGTATAGCTTGGTTCTTAGCTTAAAAAAAAAAAAAAGGAAGCGGTGCACTATTGCGACTGAACTATATAATACATGCAGCAGCTCATATTGCTTATCAAGGTGTTCAAAAGACACGCTGCTTTGAGGCTTACATACAGAGTAGTGCTCACTGATGCCTCACAGAATGATAAGTAAGAAAAATAAATGCATTAGTAAAAGTAAAGGTTTTGAGCGCTTACCCTGGTTCTGTAGCAATTGTCAACACTGGGGGGAGAAAGCCAAGTATATTTTATAATTGTAAATATACTACGCAGTGGCTGTGCATGGCTCAAGCGTAAAACCCCTAAATCTCAGTTTAACTGACTTTCACAGGGCCATTAATGAGTGTGAGCACTCACTGTGTGCAGCTGTGGTGCCCTACTTCTTAAGCAGGGCTGTGAAGTGTGAACACTTGCAATGCTGAGCAATACAACCACAAACTTTGGATTCTGGAGCATCAGAGTGGTGTGTTTGAAGTGAACAAAATCCTATTAAAGTTCTGGTACCTTCTATTGTGCTGTGCCTTGTAAACAAAACAGGCTGCCCTAAATTAGAATATTCAAAGTAGCTCACTTTTGTTGTGTTAATATTGTGCCAATAATTATCCTTGAGATTTTGCAGGGTCTTGCTCAATTCTTTCACAACACTAACTTGTATGAACTATGAAAAAAACACAAAGCACACTAGAGATACTGCAAGGTGTGACTTTAACCTGCATAACATGCATTATAGTACAGTTTTTCAGTAGTAAAGAATTTTTGTCTGTGTCTTAAGAGACAGAGTGAGAGAGGGAGGAAGAGTAATTATTCTGTATCCATTCTGCGCTCTATTTTGCTATCTCCTCTTTGCAGCACCAAGCTATGCTTACCAGAAACCTGACAAGAATTGCCAATGATTTCCCTGCTTTACTGACAATTCCTCAGTGTTTGTGCAAGGCGATTTAACTCATCAAGGCTCTCTTCTGTGCTTCTGTTGTAAGGCATTGAAAAGGCTGTATTTGTGCTGCAAGGCCTTGAAAGGAGAGCCACTAAATCTCTGCAAATATAGTGTGGTAGTTCGAACATTTGATTTTCTTAAAGCTGTGTGAAAACACCTTGTGCCAAACTTTGTAAAGAATATCAATGCCATTTTTTTTCTACCTACACTACATGGACAAGGTTTACTCTATATATAAGGTTCAAGAGTTCAGTGCACTTATGTGAAAACTTACCTCTGTTATCCACCAGTAAGAATTAATATAGATCCGTTTCTACACTTTGAGTCAAACTTAATATATTAAACATATACAGTTGATATAGAATATCCCTGTAGGAAACAAACCCTAAACCTCCATGTTGCTGGCACTGTGCCTCATAGATTTAGCTGTACAGTAACACTATTATTTTTAGATGGAATAACATTGCTTACTTCTGCATAACCCGCTCCTTGGAGAAATCTGGATCGCCATAGGGAGAGGATCTGTTTACCCTTATGATTAGGAATTGGACCTTATGTATACATTCAATAATTAGCAAAAGTGCACAAAGTAAGGGCTTGCTCCAACGTACACTAGGGGAAATATGTAAAAAACATATATACCACATAGCTCGCCAAAGACTATTATCCTGTAGACAGCTTGGCTGCATAGGGTACAGGCTCCTTTGATGGCTCATTGTTTGTTGTTTTTACTTCTCAGGTTCCTTTTTACAGGATTAACAACCAAGACTGGGAAATATGGTAATAATCAGATGAAAACTGCTGGAGAGAATATAATCAAAAGATTTGGAAAAAAATGGAATTCCTGTGCTTTGACATGGTCTGAAATTGTACTGGCCTAATTATTACACTGTAAGCATAGAAATGTGTTTGAATAGTCACAGTTCTGTGTATCAGTAATGAAATATGTTCCTCTTACTGTATGTTGCAGAGGAGTTCAGTATTGCATAGTGAGCAAGTCTTAATGTCTCCCGCAGCTTATATACTGCAGTACATAGACAATGAATTTCAAAGTAGCAAAAAGGTGACTGCAGTACGATGCAAGAATTTTTTTTTTTTTTTTTTTTCCAAGAGAGTAATTGCACATAGCTCAGATATGAAGCCCATTTGAATGCAAAAATTCATACAAACGCTCTCCAGCTCACCAAAATTAGCCTGTCATTCATAGTCAATAGCAGGAGCAGCTTTCACATCCAAAACACGTCATAAATCCTTGGTTCACCGGTCTACAGCTCAGGAGTGAATTCATATTCACAAACAATGAACAGACTGTCCCAGAACACAAATATATGTGAAAATTCAAGCTGAGTGATATTCCTCTTTAATAGACTCGGGATAATGGAGTTCATCTGCATGAAAATATTTTCAAACACATCGCCAAATACTGTGCATATTGTTCATTTGAACTTGACAGCATCTTGTTTTCACATGTGTCCCCATTTTTTTTAATTCTGCCTGAGAATAGCGAGCACTCTGGCAATACATTTCTGATTTCCATCCAAAGTTGTACTGTTGACATCACTCTTCCAACTGCGGGAAAAAATAATTAGTTTCCTCACAGCATGTAGACATTAATATTAATAAGTTACTGACGTACATTCTGTGTCCCTAACTACTTGTCATTTAAAATGTGAACCCATGAGATAGTGCTCTAAATATATCTGCTGACAGATCCAGTACAGTAATGAGCTTGAATCAAGTGTCTGTCACAGTATGCCGCCATTACTCCTCCATGACACTTAGGGATGCTTCAAGGTGATGGATAGGTCAGAGGTGACTAATTTTAGCAATTGTTGCTGTAGGTCAGGTTTCATCATTTTTCAAAGGGCACATTTTGGAAGACAAATCTAAGACTAATTTGATCTGGACTAATGGAGAATGTTCTGAGACTGATACGCATAGTTTCTGCAGTTGGTTTACACAAGTATTTCAGTATTCGCAAGAGTCTCACAAAGTTTTTACACATCTAGACTGTGATGTAAATGTATTTGATATCCCCTTCTGTCTTGCATTAATTCCTAAGGAAGTCATGTAACATGTGCATATGATGTTCAGCAAATGTACTTGAGCAAGTGAAGTGCAAACTTAAAGGTGCAGTGTGTAGAATTTAGTGGCACCTAGTGGAACGGACTTGGCACAAATGGAATGTAATATTCATAAGTATGTTTTAATTAGTGTATAATCACCTGAAAATAAGAATTGTTGTGTTTTTGTTACCTTAGAATGAGCCATTTATATCTCCTCTTCTACATAGGCCGCCATGTTGCACCGCTATGTTTCTACGGTAGCCCAGTACAGGCAAACAAAGAAAGCCTTTTTTCCACATTTTTCACCAGTTTCACATGCTTGGAAGGGGGGGGGGGGGGGTATTCAGTTGGTTGCAATCTGCAACCTCACCGCTAGATGGCACTAAATCCCACACACTGGTCCTTTAAGTAAGTCTTGCTTGTATTTTGGGCCACATGTTGATAATATGGGTACTGCGATTTTTTTTTTTTTTAAAGCTCTGCAGCAAAACACAAGGTCAGACGAGTCAAGGCAATAATATTTTCATAGTCCAATATGAGAGGACTTTGTACACATATTATAAAACATTCCATCCCATTTTGGAAGGACTCTCAAACTCAACCTAAGAAGCATCTGAGGACAGTAGGTTAAAACTTCACAAGCATTACCTGGTAACAGCAGATGTAATAGTTTTAAGCAAATAAAAAGAAAACACAAAAAAAAGAAAAGAAAAAGAGAGAGAAAGAATGGGAAGATTCTGTGTGTAGAAGCTTGATTCTCCCAGTGATGTCCTTGGAAATTCTCCTAAATTGGTAAAACCGTGGCCAGACATTTTTAATAATGTTATTTTTATTTCTATTTTTATGTCTGGTTTCTTTCCGGCCACAGTCAAAAATTGCACCTTCTGTTGCAGACAGACTTGATGTTGGCAATAAGGCTGCAAATATCTTTGATTGTGTAGAGAGATGTTCAGGGGCAATGACTGGGACTGTGTTTTATTCAGTTTTGTTGGAGGTTAACGGTAAATATTCCGTTTTTTTCTTTGAGAAATTTGAAGATAGTGTGTTGTCTTGTTAGACTGAACAAAGTGTATGAAAGTAGAGTTTTCAAGCACCCTATCAGGACCACAATCACTGTTTTTGTACAAGTCTGACTTCTTTCTTGATTTGTTTCCATGTATAAAATGGCTCTCTCTAATTTTCAGCTGCACTCCAACATGGACAAAGGTGATGGCAACGTGAAGTACGTCCTGACTGGAGACGGGGCCGGCACCCTGTTTCTGATTGATGAAAAGTCTGGAGATATTCATGCCACCAAGAGACTGGACAGGGAAGAGAAAGCTATGTACACCCTTAATGCCAAGGTTCTGGATAGGAAAACCAATGCAGAGCTGGAGCCCGACACAGAATTTAATATAAAAATTCACGACATCAATGACAATGCACCAAAATTTGCAAAGGAGATCTACTTTGCCAGTGTCCCAGAAATGTCTGACGTTGGTAAGTAACAGTCTGCTTTATCGTACAGCTGACTCATTAGTCAATTAATCAATTAGTTAATGTGACAGAAAAATGAATCAGCAAATATTTTGATAATCGATTTAGGATTTCAGTCATTTTTCAAGCTAAAATTCTAAACATTCACTTGTTCCAACTTCTCAGAGGTGAGGATTTGCTGCTTTTCTCTGTTTTGTTTTTTTTTAAACCATGGTAAACTATTGGCTGGAGTGTTGTTTGGGCAAAATATGCAATTTGAAGGAGTCACCTTGGGATCTATTAAACTGTGATGGGAATTTTACATTATTTACTTATTTAAGAATTAATATAATTATATAATTGACAGATTTATGCAAGAAATATATTTCAGGAAATGTAGAGGAACAGCAGTGAACAGTGTTTTGATGCTATATTCAGTTCTTCAAAGTCATTTGCTGTTGTGATCGTTATTTGTTTGGTCAGGGTCATTGGGCATTCATAACAAGTAATGCCATTTGCCATTTTTAATAGGCAGTAGAAATATTGTATGTTTAGATTGTCACAGTCTTTCCAATTAAGGATTTGCTTCATTGCACTCCACTTCATTCTATTCAAGTAGTATAAATAAACCAAATGGCATGAATATAAACAAAGCTTATGAAAATAATTCATGCAACTTGAGATCAATCCTCAATTATGCAACCGTGAATTAATACATGGAAGCAATCAGGGGAAAATCAAAACCCAATGGCCTATATGACAAATAACAATACCCTATTTGGGATTCATAACGCACCGCTCGTAGATTTCTCAATTGCATGAACTACTGGCAAAAGGTGGGTCAGGGTCATGGCGACTCGTCTCTGGACTAATACACCACCTTATATGTTAAGACTGAACATACTGGTTAATCAAGTCAGCCAGCCATGAAAAATCAGCAGCTCCCTTTTATGCTATCAGTTCTGGGACTAAGTGGGACAGATGTTCAAGGGTTCATTAGTATGCACGGAGACAGACAGACCCAAACAGGACACGGCAGAGGTCTCCTGAATGCCAAGGACAGTATTTGCAATGTGGTGTTAGTGAAACGCTTGGGTGGATTATACAGGATATAGAAGTGACTTCAATGACAGGATATCTTAGAGGAACTGAGCTCTTTCTAGGCTTTTAGCCATTTATATTTCTTTACTCTTATTTATTTATATGCACAGTTGACACATATTCAAACATCTATCAATTGATTGTGGAGCCTTGGCATGCTGCATAATGTGTAATTTATGTGTTAGTGTCCCTGTGGTGGTGGTTGGTGGTGGTGTTTTCTGTCTTGACTGTGATTCTTAGAGATAAGAAAGGTGATACTGCTTCACATTGCAAATCATACGCTCAGTAAAGGGTTGCTGGGTCAAATCCCAACTGGAAAATAAAAAGAAAAAGAAAAATATTTTGAGGTTAATTCAGTATTTATGCAAATACCATGACCCATGAACACAGCGATTCCATGCCAGCTCCTCAGTAGAAGCTCGTCGGTACTTAACTCATGTTGCCAAACCTCCGCCTCTGACAACACGGGTCAGAAAAAAAATATGTACCTTGCTGAGCCAAAGACAGTACTGTAATGGTACGAGTCTGAAAAAAGGATTAAAGTCCATAATTGCTTCACTTTTTTTTTTTTTTGCACAAAAGAGATTTCAAAGATACCTTCATCCCCTATTATTGAGTTAATTTGAGCATCTATCAATAAAATAAGCAATGCAACAGTGAAAATGTTGAATTGAGTGAAGTGTGTCATTATAGGCATTAATGAAACCTTAACAGCTTCTCAGCTGTGCAGCAAATATTGTTTGTTAACAGGCAAATCAGGCTTGGTGGATACCCTTTGATATAAAGTATTACCTAAGGAGAAAGAAATATTCACTTACAGTCTAGATAAAGCAAAGCCTTCTAGTCTCATTGATATTTTAAAGAGGTCTTTAGACTACTGGGACACCAGGGTTTAATCAAGAAAATCATTTTCACTGAGGTGCCAGAAGAGACTCAGCCAAAGTCTGAAAGCCTCAATCTCTTTTGTTTCACTGTTCAGCCAACTGTGGCGATTGCTTTGTTGTTTCTTTAAAAAAGGGTATAAATAACGGATAATGATAGGTTCTTGGTTGATTTTAGTTGCACACCTCTTCCTTGTTGTAGTCAACGATTTTCTCCACAGCTCTGTTGTTTGACATGAAAATTGGGGATTAGTCACTGGCTACCAGTAAAATTGGGGTAATATTAGGCCACTGTTTGTATTTAAAGCTGTCTGTATGACTAATGGCATAGCTGAAAAATACAGCAAATTCTCTATCTAACATGATGAGTCAGTTACTTGGTCTTGTCTTGATTTAATATGTGCAGTAGCACTGTTTTGGTGTTAAAATTAACTTTGCATGTTCTCTTTGCAGGTACATCTGTCGTCACTGTAACTGCCAGTGATGCCGATGATCAAACGTATGGGAACAGCGCCAAGCTTGTATATAGCATTCTACAGGGACAACCCTATTTCTCTGTGGATTCTGAAAATGGTAAGCCAAACCCAGCAGGAACTCCTGGATGCAATTTGTAATGCAAGTCTATAAACCGATCTCTTGCACTGCTCGGTAAAGTATGTGAGAGCAGGCAGAAAAAGGATTTCCTGTGTTTTTCAGTGCTGCTAATCTCACAGAAATCACATTTACTTCACTAAAACTGTAAATATTCCTTTTAAAACACATTAATAACACGGCTAATTTCAGCTGAATTGTGATAATATGTAAAATGTATCTAATAAGTAAAATATATGAAGAGCTGCATCATTATCCTACTTTTAAAGAAGACTGTGGTTATATTTAGATATATTGCTTTCTTTGTACTTACAGTACAAAAAGCCATTTATTAATGAACCATGTACTTTGTGAGTCATTAAAGCTCAAAAGGCAAACCCTTTAAAAGCCATTATTCACATTATTTATTAACAGCATGGCTAAAATTAGATTCAAGCAATATTTTGGTTCATGTGCTTATTTGGTGTCTTACCAAGGAATAGATAAGATGGTCTTTGTCAGTCTCAGCTCTTTCTTGCATTTCAGCAACTGCAAAATGTCTTGTTTACATGTTGGATGTCTTGATGGGACAATGTAGTTTAAAAAGATTAGCTTATGCAGTGAAGTCTTCCTTGACCAACAACAGCTGAGCTCTATATACATACAGCATCCTAGAAGTCATCTCTTGCCACTTTCTCTCTGTTGCAGCAGACTTTTGGATGTATTGGCTTCTACCTACATAGCTAAGAATATATGCAAATAAGACATTTTTAGAGTGGATATAAATTTCATGAAGCACAGCAACCCTGTGTCATAGAAATTAGGTTAGGTTAGGGAAATACCGTGGTTTGTTTTTTATTGAAAAAGTCAAAAGTGACTTAATTATTTAACCAAAATCGCAATCTTTTCCTAACCTTAATCAAAGTGCTTTAGTTTCTTCTAACCATACATAGGATTTGTGATGCTAAACGAGGTCAAAGTCCCACATTTTGTACATCCACCATTCACCCCGTTTTCCTCAAAAGAAATATTGGAAAATCAAATTAGTAGTATGAAAACTTAGCATACAGGGTTGAGCACAGACATGGAATTGAGCTTTATCTTGCCTCATTTTCAGTAAGACACTGAATACATTTCCCAAATCGGACTTTGCCTTTTAAATTTTCAGGCACTATCAAGACAGCCCTGCCTGCCATGGACAGAGAACTCAGAGAGAACTACCAGGTCGTGATCCAGGCTAAAGACATGGCCGGTCAGATGGGTGGACTTTCAGGAACCACGACGGTCAGCATCACCCTCTCCGATGTGAACGACAGCCCGCCACGCTTCGCCAACCGTAAGAAAACCAGATGTATTCATTTACAATAGGCCTTTAAACACAAGTGATCTCTGAGAATAGTCACGACAGAACACACAGAAGTAAGTCTGCATTTAATTGGTCTCCTTCACCATCATGTATAGATTCCTTTCGTATGACTGCTGTGGAGTCTACGGAGATCGGAGGCGCTATTGGCCGTATTAAAGCTGATGATCCAGATGTTGGGCGTAATGCTGAGATGGAGTACAGTATTGTCGGTGGTCACGACATATTCAACATTATTACTGACCAAACCACACAAGAGGGAGTCATCATAATTAATAAGGTAACTCATTTTCGTTCCTCTTCTGCCTTTTTAGTCTGCTTTTTAGTCCTCTTTTATGCTGGATAGTGCTTTGTAGTCTCCAACCAGCAACAAACACTTTTAGCAGTCATGTAAGTATTACTTGATTGATAATGACTGTGCAATCAGACAGAACACTTCCTGTGACAAGTGACATGTTTTCATAAAACTGCAAAAAAAAAAAAAAAAAAACCCAAAAAACAGCCTTCCTGTCTCCAAGAAATGTGTTTCAAGGAGAAGCCTTCAGAAAATAAATTGTAACCAACACATCAAGTAATACCTGTAAGATTTGTTTTTACATGTGTATGAAAAGTAAGATCTCAAAACTCAAGGCAAAATATTTGTATCTAGTACAGGATTAAAAGGTTCTTTTTTTAAATCTTCTTTTTTTAGTAAACATGCTTTTTTTGAAAATGAAATCCAAGCCACTGCCAAGATCATCATGTCTTTTAAAATGTATTCAACCTTTAGGTGTTTTCAGGAAAAAAAAAAGTCAGGTTAGGGGTTCAAATCAAGTTCAAACCTATTGTATGTTTGAATTTAAAATAAATGTTAGCTGTCTTTTCATCTCATCTTAATATGCAAGATCCCTTTCTCCTAAATTATAACACAGATGGTTTAACTTCAATGGAAAGACAGAATAGTACAGTTTCAGATTAGAAACAGCCCAGTGATAATGTTCATTCATGTAAGAAAGAATATATGACAGAATTTATTTTTGAACTGCAGTATAAAATCAGATACCCTAAGCCTTTGAAATGAATAATATAAAACAGTCTTTTGCTAGAAACTCTTTTTAGTTTCCCCCAAGGATCTTCCAGATCAGTATTCCTCACTTGGATTTGTAACTTAGAATTTAGAGAATGAATAAGATAAAGGCAGACAAATGAAATGCAATGAATTGCCTATCAAAATCCTGGAGGCGGACTGTTTTTATGGCAAAGTCTACAGCTTGACTTCTGATGCTCTTTCATCTGCAGGCACTGGATTACGAAAGTAAAAAGGACTATGAGTTCAGAGTGGAGGTGAAAAACACCTACTTAGATGCGAGGTTCATCCTCGGTTTGCAATTCAAAGACTACGCCATGGTCAAGGTGACAATAGAGGATGTGGATGAGCCTCCTGTTTTCACCAGGAACCCTTACATCATCGAGGTGCATGAGGACACGGCTGCTGGCAGCTTCGTCGGTGTGGTGTTGGCCAAGGACCCTGATGCTGACAACGAGCCAGTCAAGTATGCTAAAGGGGACAGCTAGAAGTGTTTAGACCCAAAACAGTGCCAGACTGTTAGAGCAAAATGCCAAATCCCTACCTTTTATTCAACTAATTCATTCTGCTTGGGAATGAAGTTCTCACAATTTAGTAAACTTGGCAGGAATTAATCAATGACTAGTTAAACAAAGATTTCCTCTCCTCTGTAATGCTTTGCTGTGGTAATTTGATTGTTTCAAAACTCATTGTTCCAGCTTTAATTATACTAGTATAAAATCAATAAGACAACAAGCAACACATTGTAGAAATACAAAGTCTCCTCTCATCAGTTTTTTAGTGTGAGGATGAAAATGTGCCCACTTGGCTAAATCTAATCCATCAGCCAAGCCTTGTGTCAGTGTAGGGGAGGGAAGGGAAGGATATTATTCATGGGTCCCTCCTGGTGATTTCCCAGTGGAAGATGGCGGTGGACCTGTGAAGTGAATACAGACACTGTTTATTTCCCAGAATTATGTAAGCCCTCTATGGCACAGCACAAAGTCAAAGTGAAAGAGCCTAATTTGCTGTATCGATTCACACAGCTCAGTGCCGCCATTCCACACATATGGCGCCTGCCCGTCTCTGACACAGAGCTATGCCACTCCACTGTCCACGCCACATGGCGTATTGTGTTCCATATTCAAATTTCAGCTGAATATGTAATTTGACGATGACAAACGAGCAGGCACGACGAAGGACGTATCGTTTTTAGACAACGGAGAGCATGAATACATTACATTCTTTTGGAAGCAATAATTGACTGTGTAAAATACATTTTTTTCATGAAGTAAAGAAGTACTTTAGTGTTTTTTCCTGTGAAGTGAGATCTGTGAAAGTAGTGCAGAAAAGACAATAGAGACAGATGACATAATGTGCTTCATGTTTATATTCATTGGTATTAATAATAACATTGTTTTTGTCATTCATGCAGATACTCCATTGATCGGCATACAGATCTAGAGAGGCTGTTCAACATTGATTCTGTGAATGGCACCATTACAACACTGAAAGCACTGGACAGAGAAATGTCCAAATGGCACAACATCTCTGTGGTGGCTACTGAAATAAGTAAATGTTTGTTTTGTTCATATTTAAAACACTAGTATTGAATAATAGTATTTAAATGATGAACACATGACCTCTGACATCTATCTAAAGTATTTTTTTTTTGCTGACATTAATTATTATATTCATTTATTTTAGATAACCCACGCCAAACAACTCGAGTGCCCGTGTTCATTAAGGTGTTAGATGTCAATGACAACGCGCCTGAGTTTGCAATGTTCTACGAGACATTTGTCTGTGAGAACGTCAAATCAGGACAGGTACTTGAAAGGTTTTATATCATGTTTGAAATTATTTCAAATAAGGATCTGTTTTGTTGAAATTTGTCAACATATCTTAGTTAGACTGCTACTCATAATGTCATAATGTTGCTGAATAAAATCCATGTGATGTGATTATGGTTTTATATAGACAGGCTACTATATATAGTTATTAGGGTAGTCACAATTTTGTGCACAGCTATTCGTATTGCAATGACGCTAAAGTAAAGCAAAGTTAAGATACTCCATGAGTATACAGGGTACGACCAGAGGAAACTTCCATGTGTGGAGTGCATACTGGCAGATCCATGTTGGAGGACATTATTCACACTACAACCAGATGTATGTAGAGTTTTGAGAGACACCAAATCCCTTATTTAACAAAACACTCCTCACGATTTGCCAATCAGTGTGGTTTGTACCCGATTGGCCACCAACAAGGTTTAGTCCTCCTAGCTTTGAATGAAATCATAAAATAGAGAAAAGTACTTTCCTTATGTGTCAAGTGTTTTAAAAGCTTTTGGATTTCCCCAACTATGAGGGAGAATTAGTTTCATGTGTTTTGTAATACTTTTACCTTAATGTTTTTGTTTTGTTTTGTTTTTACAGTTGATTCAGACTATAAGTGCTGTTGATACAGATGAGCCTCTTGTTGGACACAAGTTCGTCTTTAGTATAAGCGCCTCCAACCCAAACTTCACCATCGTTGACAGGGAAGGTAAGATATTAGTATGAAACTTTTAATTAAAAATTCAATATTTCAATTGTGTGATAGTCTTTTGATTGACTTTATGTTCTTGAACCTTATCGAAAAAGTTATTTAAGTCTAGAGTTGTTCGGCAAAATATCATTAACAGTACAGCCATTGTGAAAGTCGGCCTTCAAGCAGTCATCTCTCATCTATTCTGCATTGCGTTACAGGTTTATATGATAGAAATTATTTTGTTATTGAAGAGTGTGGTATTGCTCACGTTGTTTTGTTTTTTTTAACAACAACTGCCTCAGTATACATAAACTGTGTTTGATTACATTTTAGATTATTTTTTCATTTAAATTTTCCATGTGTTTACTCATGCATAATATTGATGGTTAAATGAAAACACAGTGGCGCAGTTGAAATCGTTCACTGTCTTCCCATTCTCAATAAATATACAGATAGTAACGGACAAGTTTACATTTACCTGCAGAACGACTCCTTCAGAGACAATTAGGACACCAACCATGCACAAATCTAATATCCCTCTTAAAGCTCAGTGAAAGAACAGCTACGATGGCAATTACTGGTTACAATTCCCTGGCTAGCCCCCTCGAGGACCTAGTTTTATTTGAGGGTAAGCAGAGCGTAAAAGTAAAGTTTGGTTAAAACTCCTCCATATGCAGGAAATTGTCTATTGTAATAGAGGAATTGTTTATGTCTATTGTAATAGAGAGAAATTCCTTTTTCATTTTGTCTGAGTGGAACGTTAAACTTTGGATTTAAATTAGCTTTGCAAGAAAGTGTGGCCATGCATAACAACCACACTATTGTCTTTTGTTAGAACAAAGACTACAACATGATTACCAATTTAGCTTTCCTTGAATTTATATTTTTAAGAATGTAGTTTTTAAGCAAATAGCTCAGCTTTATTATCAACACAAGTTGATAATAAGTGTTTGTTTTAAGTACTATGTAAGTTTACCAGGGGTGCCAATAATTCTCAGGGGCCTTGCGCAATTATTAAGAGCTGCCTGTCACAAGATACTGATAAAAGAAAATCAAATTTCAGACTCTTTCCTGTGCGATCATTTAGCTGACTGGAACATCTCACCACTGACAAGCTTCCCCCTATTTGCATCTCTCCGCAGATAACACTGCCAATATCATGACACGTAGGGGAGGTTTCAGCCGGCGTGAGATGAGCATGTACTTCCTGCCTGTAGTGATCTCAGACAACGACTACCCCATTCAGAGCAGCACGAGTACACTGACTGTACGCGTGTGCGCTTGTGACAGCCATGGAAACATGCAGACATGTAACCCTGAGGTCCTGCCCTTCTCAGATGGCCTCACAACCGGAGCTCTGGTGGCCATCCTGCTCTGTGTTATTATTCTCCTCAGTAAGTTCCCATATGTACTGTATGTGCATGTGTATGTGCATGTGTGACCATGAGTATTTGAACTTGTCATGTTTGCGCTGTGTGTTACTTTGTTCAGGCATGATGGCAATTGACCGTCTGCTAAACCTGTCCCTGTACAGCGATTGTCCGATAATAGCTTAGCTCACAGTAACTAGACACAGCAGGTCTGACCAGCTTCATGCCTGGTGCTGTATTAAAGGGGACATATTATGCATTTTTCCAGGTCTATATTTTTATTCTGGGGCTGTACTGGAAAATCTTTGCATGATTTACAGTTCAGGAAACTCCTTATTTATCTCATACTTGCTCTTTATGCAGCCCTTCAGTTCAGCCTGTGTCTGAAACAGGCCGTTTTATCTCCTGTCTCTTTAACGCTCCCCTCGGAGGAGCCCACTCTGTTCTGATTAGTGGCTCCGCAGGGTAACAAACAGTAGTAGTAAGATTTCATTTCTTTTTCTCCTTCTTTACTCGAAATGGAAACTTCTCAAATACATCTGTACATGTTCAAGCCCAAATCCAGTTGGAAATATGAAAGTGGACAATGTGAACAACCCATGGAACAACCTTAGCTGTTGACTTATTTGGATCGATTTTTAGCTCATTGGCTAATCTTCCAAGACTCCACATTAAAAACATTTCAGCATACAATAATTCATGAATAATTCAACACATAATTGTTGACACACATATCATATACATACATGTATACATACACACATATAACCTACATACATTGGCACATATACTGTGTGTACTTACATATATACACATATTCATCTACATGTCTTCACATATAACACCAATACACTACAAACCTACTGACATTGCAATAGAATAGTGTGATGATAACTACATTTTAATCTTAAAATCTTAATTTAACAGTTCTGAAAATGAAAGTCTGTCTTTCCATTTCAGGTTTTTTTTTTTTTTGCTAGTGCATAATGATTTTTATTTCTTATTCTTATGTTAACTTGATGTTTATCACATATGTACAGTTTGTCCTTAATACTAACTGGCTTTTTAAACTTGAATTTTTGAAATCTGTGCAATAGAAATGTTGTCTCACATGCTCTACTACTATGGGCTGTGCCATTATAATATGTAGTTCACTCACTCCTTTTTCAAACCCACACCTTAAGACCATTCTTGCTGCTTTGTTTAGTGTGATCTACAGTCTCCTCATATCTCTCTGAGCTGCACTGCCACACACCGCACAGCAATAATTAATGTGACTGTGGTTGGATGATGAGATATTACCTTAAGAATGTCTTTAGATAAAAACTTTGCAATTCGCTCAACCATTCCCGCCATTGCCGTCACTCTTTTAGAAAGATCTGTAATATATGCCGACCATGAGAGATTGTTTTATATTTTAACTCCCAATAATTTGACTTCTTTAACCTCTTTAATTTGAACACTGCCATACGTTCTTCTATTTAGATTTAATACCAAATTTATTGTTTTCCACCCATTTGATGACACATTTAAAATCAGATAAAGAAATATTCATGTAACTGAGTTTGTGAATGTGCTACTGCAGCGATGATTGTATCATCCACAAAGAAAAGCGGCGGAAAAGTGACACTGAATGCAAGCGTAGCAGAGGAAAAGGTTAGCAGTAAGTTGTCAATCTGGCAGTAAATGTACAGTACAGGCTACAGTTTGTCAGTTAATAAATGCTGCAGCTTCTCAAGACAAAGAAAAGTCTCATTTGTTGTTTCCTCAACTGCTGGAAAAGTGAAGAATTAGCTTCAGGTTAGCACCTGTATCGACATCATATACCGACAAAGACCTTGGTGATTATGTGTAGTTGGTGTGTAGTTACTCTCAGCCTACACTGGATGATATGTGTAAGGCGAAACTTCCTTTTTCGTCGCCAAGGGCAGCGAGCATTACTACATCTATTGCTGTGTTTATGTGCAAAGACCTTCAGCCTTACAGTGTAGTGAAAAATTAGGGTTTTGGGCTGTTAGGAGAGTGTACTTATGCATTGTTTCTTTTCTAAGAAACTAATATGCTGTTTATAAATATTGTACATACAATTACAGCTTATGCAATGAATCAGTTCTCCAAGTCCAGTCAAAACAGCTGTATTTATCCAGTCAAAGCTTTTTTTTTTTTTTTTTATATATATATTGGCGAATCACGTATATGGCTCAAAGGGAAGATTTAAAATCTGTACAGCATACAACACTATCTGTCCTTAGACTCTCAATTCTATTAACTCCAAAGACAGTGCTGCTGCTTTCTGGTATGTCAAACACATTTACACACAACACTGTCAGTGCAACAGAGGGTTTTCTCCAAATAGAGAGTTACCTGACCTTGAATTCAAGTCAGTGTGTAAGCACTGTGGAGGCATCTTTCCATCCAATTCACATCAACCTCTGTTACTAACATGGTTGTGCTCAAAACCAGATGTCCTTAAAGCATCACAGGTTCAGGTGTCAGCCAAATAATCTTAATGTGCCTGCCACAGCACAAAGTGGCTTTACAAGCTTAATGCAGATATAAGTTGTAGGTAAACTTGTCCATGGTATCGACACAGAAGATACAAAAAGGTGCAGAATTAGCACTCCAGGCAGGTGTTACTAACATGTGCTCCATGCTGCAGTCAATTCAGGGTGCTAAAGTCAATAACATGGTCCAGAATGAGTTGCTTTGCTGAGGAAGGTGTCCCTGAATGCCCACAAGGAGAAAAAAAATTGAATATCTCTGCTATTACAAGGTGTATCATTACAAACAGGACAGCAATTGGAAGTCTGGACTCCCACCTCACTGCCATCAATAAAAGATTACTTAAAATATGCCATTCTGCCAGTGGTCCCCATTCTGGCTGGCAGTACAGCCCTTAAAAAACAAAACAGTGACTACAAATTTGGTCAGAATTGCATTATGAACAGAATATCCTTGAATAATATCTATTTTACCTTGTATAAAAATATTATGCAATAGAAAATGTCTAATATCTGAGTCTTCTTAATTGCAGTAAATACAATATAGAGCTTAAAACCAAGCCAGAGTGCAGTACAACAGTGACATGTTATGCAATCAAGCATAACTGTAGCAAATAAAAATAGCAAAATTGACAAATCACAGTTAAAAGGCTGCGATAACACAAAGTTTAAATGAATCCTCAGTGCATTATTATCCCAACAAGACCTCATACAAAAAATTGGTATTTTTTAGCTTTCCAAAAAGACCTTATGGCCAGTAGAAAAATGACTCAGATGGGCACTGTCTGTTCCACCACCTCTTTCATTAAGGCTTGGTTAAGTTTATGCAACTCAGACTACATGGTTATCACTTGAGAATAATAATAAGGTTAGAGAAAGGTTAGGGAAAATTGTAGTCATAGTTAATAGGAACCAGTAATGACTCTTGTGCATACATCTATGTCGATGATCTCCCCAGGCGCTATAAGTAACAAACAAGCAACAAAACAGTATTTATATAGCACATTTCATTCCAGGTGGAAGCATAATGTGCTTCGCAGAGCGTGAGCTACCACAGAAGTTGCAGCCACAAGAACTATGTGGATAATGTACAAGATAAAACATCAGACATAAGTAAACACATTCAAAACAAACATAAAATGATGAAGACGATGAAGACGTGAGGTAAAAACCATTTAAAAAGTAAGAATTAGGAGTTTAGCATGATGTTGGAAGTACATCCACCTTTGCTTCTAAGAGAAGACATTACTCACATGACAACAAGAGGTTGCTTGTTAGAAAAACATAAAATGTACCATTTAAAGCATTTGAAAAGGAACAACCAATGCTGTTTTTCTATTCTATTATAAAGTATGTCAACCTAGAAGTATCAGGGACACTGCAGAAAGCTTGATGTATGCAATCATCAGTGATGCTGTGGTTCTAAGCTCCATTCATTAGCAAATAAATCCACTTAACAAAATGCTCTATGTATTTTCCTGGTAAAGTAGGTCGCATGTTACTCCCTGACATCCTAAAGCACCATTTCAGCCCTCTTTGAATCTAATGCAGTACCTAACAGCATACTACACAGCAGCAACGGTACCTTCTATCTTTCTACCCCCGCAAAAAGCAGACATGTGTAGTGCTTATGGTCAAGGGCATGTCAATAAGTAATGGATTTCAACTGTCATTGAACCTTACCATGCCTGGCCAAGCATAGTACCCAGAAGGTACGTTTTAGGTTTTAAAAAATACAGAATGTGCATTGTTGCATGTGTGTTCTGTCCAGCATGTACACCTCTAACCCTGAACTTGAACCCTCCTCCTCCCCCAATATCTTGTTTTAGACTTTGGTGCGTTATTTGATCTGCACCATGACTAAACAACTGATACAAGCAAATTAGTATTGAACAGCTTTTCTTCCATCTGCTTGGTTTAATTCCAAACTCTGCGTCTGGTGGTGGACAGATCTTCTCTCACGTATCGGGTATACTGAAGGTTAAACTGTATGCTCTCCTCTTGAGCAAAATATCATGACATCTGCTCATTATCTGACACTTTTCGTGCTTGATCCCCCCTGACAGACTGTCTCATTCACCTCTGCTTGACTCCGACTGGCAGGCGCTGAGCTGGAACAGGTCCTCCTCATTGCGGCTCACTGCGCTGTCTAGAAACGTGGCACTGGTCAGTTAGAAATGTTCATAAAGAACCATTTAAACAGCCACCCTGCACCCCCATCCGACCCATGTTGAAGGCATTGTAATTAACACTCAGGTGGGAGGCAAGTAGACAACTACATTACCTGCTGAGAGGACAAAAAAGTACATGGAAGGAGAGGAGAACAGGTGAAGAAGGATTTGTGCTCATCTTAAATTAGAGATTGTTTCCTCTCTTAAAAAAAAAAAAAGAGTTTATTGAAAATCTCACTACCTCACTCTGCAATCTCTGACTGTCTTTTACTGAAAGAAAATGAAGAAGATGAGATATGAGGTAGTGTGCTGGAGAGTATAAAATAGGATCTTCCAACTACGGTGCATTTTATACAGTGAATGTGCCGTTCAAGGGAAAAAAGAAAGAAAAAGCTTTTTCACTGAATCTTTAATAATAGGAGGTGAATGCCTGAGGCAGTGTTGGGGATTTATCACTGGTAGCAAATGTGTCTCCCCTCCGCGCTTTTGCTCCCTGTGCTCTTTAATGCATGACACATGTTAGAAGGCACATATCTTATGCTGAGCTTTCTCTGTCTGTATTTCCCACTGTTTTTGTGTAGTGATCGTGGTGCTGTTTGCTGCCCTGAGGAGACAGAGGAAGAAGGAGCCTCTGATCATCTCCAAAGAGGATGTCAGAGACAACGTTGTCAGCTACAACGATGAAGGGGGTGGAGAGGAGGACACTCAGGCCTTTGATATTGGCACACTGCGCAACCCAGAGGTGATGGATGCTAACAAGCTACGCAGGGACATCATACCCGAAATGCTGTTTCCCTTTCGGAGGACATCACCTATAAAGGATAACACGGATGTCAGAGACTTCATTAATGGGAGGCTTCAAGAGAATGATTCAGATCCCACAGCGCCCCCCTATGACTCCCTGGCCACGTATGCTTATGAGGGCAGTGGGTCACTGGCGGAGTCCCTCAGTTCGCTGGAGTCAGCCGCCACTGAGGGCGACCAGGATTACGATTACCTCAGCAACTGGGGACCACAATTCAAGAAGTTGGCAGAGATGTACATAGGGAAGAGCCCAGATAGAGAGACCTAAACAGATCCACGACAGTCTCTCTTTTTTTCCAAGCCCATTTTTTCTCTGTCTGTTTATCTAGCTAGCTAGCCAGATGGCTATTTGTCTAGTTAGCTAGCTAGCCAGCTAGTTGACTGTCTGTCTACCTATCTATCAAGCTATCTATCCGTTTTTGTCTAGTTTGCTAGCTAGTGCGCTAGTTAACTAGTTGTCTATTTGATTCTCTCACACGTGTGTGCGCACATGCACAATGCTGAAATGGAAGACTTGAACTGAGTTGAATTTTTTTCATTCATGGAGATAAAGTATAATTCTCAAAGTTTTACTGTTTTTGGTCATAATCAGTAAAGATGCCTTTGAATTTTAGGATTTTTTTGTGAACAATGGTGTGGACAATGTGTTTTGTAATTGACCAGAGAGATAGTAGTATTGTATACTATCAATGTTTAATGGCACTGGACTGGGATGGGTGGGGGTAGGGAAGGAGTCAAGTGGCTTTTCCAGCCAACTCCATTAAATACTGTAAATGTACAAAGTGTTTTTAATGATGGACATCCTATATACTATTTGCTATCTATGTTTGACAAGCAATGTTCATGTGAATGGTTGGTGCAGTTTATTTGTCAAACTGAATTCATTTCATCATATAGGTGTAATATGTAATGGAAAGTGTATGTTGTAGGAAAACTGTCATACACTGAATTCATGTTGTTTGAATGCTGAGTCATATTGTTTTATATTTATATTTTTATACTTATTTTCTTAATAAAATGATGAAAAAAAAGGAACAGCTATATTTCCATCCATTGCCACTGTTGTTTTTGCGGTTACTGAAAGGTGGTGTTGCTGGTTGTGTGCAGTGTTTTTTATACCTTTTCAATGTCAACACAACTTTAGCAAACACTGAAACAGCGATACTTTTACTTACAACCCATTCTGAAACTATTTAAAAGACAATATTAAGTCCAAGTCAGTGTACTTGGTGTGGATTTCATAAGAGCACTACTTTTTTTCCCCCCCAAGATATGTCCTCTTTAGTTTTGCTTAGTATCTTTGCGATTTGTATTTTTCATTACAAAACCTCCCCCAAAAAATAAAGAGGGAAAATGAATGTTGGAGAGAACAGGATAGGCTGAAAAAATTGTCCTCTCTTTTTATTTTCAATATTGAAATAACTTATCTTCCTTACTTTATGACCGTAGAATTACAATAGAAAATCCTGCTGCCGTGTAAGCTGCAGTGTAAGCATCGCCATGGAGTTTAAAAGTTGTGTGAATTCATCCAAGATTTTAGAGCTAGTCATGGTTTTGACACATACAGAGATTGAATGCAGTTAGTAACAGAATCAGAAAAATGCCCCATGTTTATAGCAGGTGCATGCCCTCTACATCCTGACTTAATGAAATTAAGAGAAAATAATGGTTTAGGTGTTTGATGTGGGTTTCATGTGGAGTTTTTCTGTTTTCTTCTTAAGTTTTAAGATGAAGGGATGCTTGTTGGTTGTTGGTTTTGCTTACTATACATTCAGACATTAGAAATGACTCTTGAAGACCATCAAAGTTATTTTGGAATCTCTCCGTCAATACTAGAACCCCTTTGTACAATATTTTACAAACCACAGCAGAACGAGTTTGCAGAAGAACATGGTATTTGCCAACTTGGAGTATATCAAACTCCATGTGGTTAATTACACACTCATCTGCAAATGTTCTGTTATTTAACACAGTACTTGCTGATTAGTGGACAGCTGTGGAGATGAAAATACCTCAAATCAATGCCCTTCTCGCTTCGCTTCACTTGGTTTCAAATTTAAACATCTGCCAGCTCACCGTTGCAGTACTACACATGTAGCTGCTGTCCTATTTTTTGATGTATGATTCCTGCTACTTTCCCCAGAGGAATTGTTTGCAACGTTAGATTCTGTTTTGTTTTGTTTTTTTTATATTAAATTTCTGTCTAGTGAGTCTGTCTAATTGAAATTATTGTTTATTTATCAAGTCTATGATTTTTTATAATATTAATTTATTTTTACAGAGGAAATTGAAACTTTTCAAAACATTTCTATTTGCAATAAAGACTGAAAACACTTGAGTATAGGCTCACCCAAAGTTATTCTAACGTATTAGGAAAATGAAGTGAAATCTGTTAATTGATAAATAGCATGCAATAACACCACAGCAATGTCCTTGTAGTATACATGCATCACTATAATAGGTATCACCATAACATAAATGGGGAATTACGCTTTTCTTACTATAAGAATGACGTGCACTGCTGAGTAAAAGGGGACTATGACAGTGACAAAAAGTATGCATGTATAAGTAATTTATCACTGTTAAAACAAAAGGTGATACAATAAAAAAATATTAAATAGTTAAGCTGTAATTAGGTATAAATGTACAATCTAATGCAATACAATATAACAGCCAAGTAACAAATCCCATTATTGTGAAGCTTTGTCCAGCTATCACAGAGAGCTTATGTGCCCTTAGTGATGGCTTTGCACTAGTCTGCATTACATGAAGCAAAATAAAGCATTCAATTTACAGCAACACTCACTAAGGCCTCAAAAAATAGTGAAGTCAACTAAAGCTGCAACTAACAATTGTTTTCATTATCGATTAGTCTGCCAATTTGTTACAATTAGAAAATGAAAAACATGAAAATGCTATTCACAGTTTCTTAGAAGCCACATTCATGTCTTCAATTTCAATCAGTCTAAAATGTTAAGATATTCAATTAACTGTCATGTACAGCAAAGAAAAGTGATAAATTGTCACATTTGAGAAACTTTGCTTGAAAAATGACTTAAATGATTAATCACTTATCAGAATAGTTGCCGATTAATTTTCTGTCCATCTACTAATCAGTTAATCTGCTAATTGTTGCAACTCTAATGTCAACACTACTCTGACATGGTGTTTACAAAAATCAATTCTAAGTTTCACAAAAACTGTTTTTTTACAGGGTTACATTGCATTAGATAGTACAGGTGTACTAAATAAATTGGTAACTCGGTATGAAAAGACTTCTCTAACTGTATTATATGTAATGTTTGCATTCAAGAACACTGTGAGAGAGCAACAAACTGGGAAGCAGTGACTCTGCTTCTTTTCACGGTACTGATTATGCTGGAAGTAAGAGCCAGGAGGAAAGGCTAGACCCATTTCTCTGTTTTGGAAAAAAAAACATTCAATACTCTTGAGTTCAAGCCCCATCTACACTGCAGCAAAGCCACAGCATCTATATGTCACACAAGTATTGACTGCCCTGCTTTCTGTCACCTGCCACAGCTTGCAGATTCCACAGAGCATATCTGCTGAATGTAGAAGAGACTCCTGTGTTTCCAATATCGATCATCTTTCAGCTACTAATGTTAATGTAAGTAATGTTAACACGTTATGTTCTCCTCATATGACAGATATCTAGTGAATAGACCTGATAAAATGTGTTGTAGGTTGTGTTATAGGATTTGTGTTCTAGTTTTGTTGTTGCTATTGTTTTACTTTGTGTATTTATTTGAATCCCTGGCTACACAGTTACGTTGTAGATATATTTTAGTTTAGATCAATTTTGCATTTTTGGAGTTTTCCCCTTTTTTTAACTTGCAAATGTCATGTTAGATTACATAAAGTTATATAAAAGTCATAGACGTTATGAATTCATTGATGAATGTAAAACAGTGCTGTGAAATTACTTTGCTTCTCATGAAAGAATTTGGTTTTCTAGTCCAATGGGATGAATCAAAGGATATGTTCTACATTTGACCCGCCATGCAGGGATACATGCGTCCAGTGAGAAGTGATCATTCTCCCATCACAGCATCAATCGTGTATCACCATTATATTTCATGTCTTTCCACTAAGTTGACCACAGTGACCTGGACAGAGCCCTACACATAGGAGAAGGGTTGCTGTTCCTCAGGGTCTCCATAAGCTTTCCAAGCAGTAAGACTGGATCTTCTCTGCTCATCCTACCAAATGTGACTGCATGATTAGTGCTTAAGTAGAACATATCCCGTTTGATGTAAGAAAGGCATTTGCATGTCACATGGAATAATACATGACCGATGACTCCTAGTGGTAAACCAACTGTGGGCTACTGCAGCTTTATTAGTTCACGAAGACGACAAAAACTGCTGATATTTTCCTTCGGTGGACAAGCTGCTGAATGTGACTGTAGCAGGACTTTCTAGTTGTAGGTTACGTATTAATAGGTTGTTTTTGATATTCACTACACTTAAGTACAGTAAGCATGTTTCTCTTTGATTGTTTAAATTGATTTGTTTGACTAGTCTTTCTGAATGTTTTCTTTATTCCTTTAGTTTATGCATATATACAGTTAATGTGTTTAGTCACTCATGTTATTAAAAAGATAAAAGGAGGGAATGTAAAAGTAATGAAGGACCAAAGGATTGGCTTATCATTTTAATATACAAATGTGAAGTAAGATCATAACTTCTCTCCTTTGCTACTGTGTGTGTCTGAGGGAAGGAATGTTTTCTTGCTATTCCTGATGGGGCCTGCTTTTCTTTGCTTCTGGCTTAGGTCCAAATAAGGCAACATTTTGGATCTTAGTATAAGCAAAACATGCTGAGGGGACAAGGGCCATATCTGGCTTGGGGTTCTTGGTTTCTTGAGCTTTGTGGAAATGTGACTCTTATCTAACATACATGTGCATGTAAATGTATATCTCACGGCTGTTTGCCATTGGTTGTAATCCATAAGTTTGTATGATTTGACCAATCGATGGTCATTTCTTTGTCTCTAAAGACTATAAAAAGGTCAGTTTGGCTTTGTATAGCGAGACAGAGGAATGACTCGCTTTGTGTGTGTCATGTCTCCTTATTGTCCAATAATAATGTTTTTTTAATCTTCAACCCAGCAGTGTTTTGTGTATTATTTCACATGTGTGTTTGGTGTCTTCAGACAATTTCCATGACAAGGTCTTAACATAGGTCATGTCTTTGAATAGTAGAACCAGTCACTCACAGAAAATTGTTTTCCTACTCCAAGGAAAACCAACAGTCCAGCTCTCGCTAAGGCTCTATCCCCAATTGTTTGTGCACAGCTGCTCTGAGATTATTACAAACAGACTGCAGACAGCAGGTTGGTGCTTTACTTTACTTACTTTACTTTAGGAGATTTCAACTTTTTAGGATGTTTTTGTGCCCCCTGCAAGGCTCATACGAAACAGGCCTCATGTCACAATTCATAATGCATGATGTTTTTTATGGGTCTATTGTGGCTGGAAAAAGACTAAAAGATGCAAAGTACAGCAATCAATAATGCAAGTGAAATATTGGTATGCAGACAAGATGTGACAGCACTGGCAGACCAGATGAGGCCTTTTTTCTTGTTCTGTGCCTGGACTATTTAAAATAGTCCTCTATTGCACAGCTTTTTTTCCCCCAAACAAGTTAGTATACGAGCACATACCCAATATCCCACATTCAGCTTAATGTGACTAAAATGTAACTGAAAGGGTGTTATTTTTTAACACATTTTGATTACATAACTGTCCATTTCGCTACTTGTAAAGCCTCATTTACCCAACTTGAGTGCAGAATTGATTTTTCCATTAACTGACCTTTAGAAAATGAAACCCTCATGTGACAATATAGGTAGGCTTCAGAAATATGTTGCAGCCTTAAAATAAATCATGACGAACGTTATTATTTAAAGCTATTACTTGAAACCTACAGCTGTTGTCTCAGTGCTGGCACAATTAAACCAAGAATATACAGGACGTAGATGTCATTTTCATCCTATAGTGATGAGTTAATAAGCTCTTCCCTTGTTACATTTTATTTTGTTTTAGAACAGTTTTTTTTTGGGGGGGGGGGGGGGTTGTTGGTCATTTTTGTTTGTTTTCCAATTTCTTTCTATCCATCGATTTCATACCTTGGGGCCACTTTAACTTAGGTCAGACTATTGCGTGTCTGGGTTGGGAATAGCCTGGCCAGTTTTAGCCAGGTTGTACTCTTTATGACAGATTGTTGCACGTTTGCAAGCCAGACAAATCACAGCGTGACCAGGCGAGGGCCAGTGGAGAGAACCGAAGACTGTGAAGCTCAGATGAATCCCAGGGTCTTGACATGCGGTGACACACACTGTGCCTCATACACCTTCTATGAAGACACTTGTTCTTTCTTAGCCGGTGAACAATTTACAAAACATGAGCTTGTATTTGTCAGAACACAAACATCATGATGACCAATGAATACCTTAGCGATAAATCACTTTGAACTAGCATGTTACAGCAAGCTAGCTACATTAATACAATTGAAATTCAGGCTCATAATGTGTTCTGCATCGTTTTTGAACCAAGTGACTGACATTGTGAATTGTTTAATGACGGAAAAACCCACAAATAGCTAAAAGATGCTTAAAGACATTTCACAACACTTGACTAGGTAACTATAAGAGGAACAATGATATGTATGGCAGTTAGGGTTCAGATCAGTTTCCAAATGCAAACCTGGTGTCAAGAAGGACTCAATTTATTGCAAAAATTTTAAAGATAGACCCTTTAAGATGCACCATCTCATTTTCAAACTGAATTTATTTTGTTTGCAAGCATTTAATATTATAGGATGTGAGTAAATGGGAAAAAAAACATGTATTTTACAAAAAATAGAGCATACTACTTGAGCAATATTTTGTGTGTATTTTCAATACTGTATGTGCACTAGTGAAAAGAATACACACTCAAGGGACAAGAGCTCACTGAAGGCACAGTACACCAAATGGATTTTTAGAACGCAATTTAAAAATAATATCTCCATCAAAAATGTGCACTTTCATCACTTTTTCTGATGGTAGCAATTTCAGTCATTTCTTTCACCTAGCAGGCATTTCACTGTTAACAATATGATTGTTATACTTCATTTGTGATGACATCCAGAACTTCACATGGTATTTTATGATTACAAAAACACTGCTCTAACCAATTTTTTTTGGAGTGGTAACAATCTTGGAGCCTCTCTACCAGGTTTAAAGCGATTTCAGCGCTCTACTGGCTAGTAGTTATGGACGTGGGTTGAACATTAAAAAACACAAGGCAGCTTTTTCCCTTAAGAAAAGGAAATTACTTCTGAGCACAAAGGGAATGCATCAGTGGCATGGCACACTGCCTAGTTTGCTATAATTACAAGCAAATGCAATTCTGAATAGGCGTCTTAATGACCACACAAATTGTTGCATATTTCAAACCCATCTGGATAATTTTCTTAGGGGAAATGTAATTGCTGTTCAGAAATGGTGAATGCTATCTTTGTTGTGGTGAGTGTACGCACACACACATAAACACAAATAGCACCTGAGATGATGAATAATGCCACTTCTTTCACTGCCAATGGAATTTTATTCTGTCAGGTTGAATCTAATGCAGGTGCACGTATGCCTGTCTTCTGCCTGTCAGTCACTTAGGCAGTAATAGCCTATTAAAGCTCAGTTTGAGAGCTTTACTTGTCTGCGGTGTTGCCCTTTCATGGTAGACACAATGTTCTTCTTTATAAACAGTTATCAACAAGGAAAGTCATATTTCAGCTTTGTAACTCTGTCAAATGCTCACTTCAAACATGTTGTGCTATAGTGTGCTTTAAGAATGTAATACCTTACTGCTTCAACAGTGCTTTTCTTTAATTAGTATCTGGCTCCATCTCCTGGAAGACTAAAAACACAACATGTAGATGCTGCAATACTTTGTTTCATTTTTTTTCATCATCTGACAGTTGTTATTTTTAAACCAACTTGATGTCTCTATACTCTTTTGTGAAGGAACAGGATGGTCACTTTCTCACATTCAGTTTGACTGATGACAGAACTACAAACTTGACAAGCAGCAGTTTTGTTTTTTGGACATATTGTGATAAATATGCATAAAATGATATGGTGTTGATTTAGTTGGGCAGTAAGCTTCTTACGATGTAAATTAAAAAGTATTAATGCATCTGTTTCACATCAGTGGCGTCATATAGACATACTGTATCCAGGATGTTTAGTTTCATACTCTTGGATAGCTCAACCAGCAGAGGGCAGCAGAGGTCTTTTTGACAGGAAGGTTGAAGCTGTACCAAATGTTTTGTTGCTATACTTTGATTCCTGTGCACTAAACTACAGCACCTCCAAAGACAGGAATGATTTCAGACAGACTGTAGTTTTCATCTAGATACATTGAAAAGACTTTGAATAAGTCTTTCATATGCATCCAATACACTGGGTTTTCCTCTAGCACATACAATGTCCAGCTGGGTGAAAACAGTAGCCAGCTGGGGACCAGGTTGGGGGGGGGGGCTGCTGCTGCTGCTGCAGCTGCTGCTCAACAACGTGTGCTAAAGTTGTATATCACATAATTTTAAGGCTGTATTTATTACACTGCTGTTTGAGCAGCTTTCTCTACATGAAAGGTCCTTATTATTCTTAATGGGGCTAGTAGGGAAAATAGTATAGGCTTATTTTTACATGAGTTAAAATTTGTTTAAATCAAACTTGTTTTACATTTAAATTTTACTAACTTGTTTTTACATTTCACACCAAGATAGCGAATCACACTCTTTATGGTAATATTTTTCATCATTTGGAGTCTGTCCATCTTTTGCGTAGATTACATTGATAAATGACTCTTCTTGGCTTATTACTGACAAAGTTTTTATTGCACTTACAGTAACATAACAAGTGTAGTTGTCGGCAATTCGAGTACTTCACTTGGTTCACTGTCTCTCCTGTGTGAGCCTCACACACACGGAGGGCTCAACTATTTGTTCATTGAATTAAAATGTGCTATATTGGGATAAGCATCGTTATCGGGATATGAAATGACCTATATTGGGATATGAGATTTTGGTCATATCACCCAGCCCTATTATCTGTAATTTTATGCCGCTACGGGTCTCTCAATCAAAAAAATAACAAAAGACAGAGTTTGATGACGTCATGAAGCGGCGCGGGATCATGGGAGTTGTTGTCTTAATTGCTAAACGACCACCATTGTTGTTTTATTTTTATGTTAAGATTCCTTCAGTGTCCATAACACTATATGCTACTGGATCAGCACAAAAACTGCTGACAGACAAGCAGTAGAACATTTATCAGCAGCAGAGATCAAAACAGAGCTAAATAGAGATTGGATATTGGGCTTAAATTTGCCAGTAGCCAGAAACACAACTCTAAACGAATGCTAATGTTCCATATTTACTAAGTGAGTATGTTGGCAACTGTTAGCTAACAAGTTTCCCATATCAACTTAAAAGGTGAAATTATGTCAATATTGTGTCCACAGCTTGTTTCTGCTGCCACCAAGTGGCAAAAAATCAGCTATTGCAGTTTCAAAGCCTTGATAATAGATAAAAACGCAAGCATAAAAACATGTTTACCACATATTTTAACTGTCAGAATGCATTATGTTATTGTCTTAATTAAAGTCAGTTACCATACTTACTCTTAATCACTCAACTGGCATTCACCTAACCTATCCCTCCATGAATTCACACTCCAATTATAGCATGTTTCAGTGGTTACCTAACAATGAAAAAAATATCAATCAATCAAACTTGATTTGTAAAGCACCTTTTCATAAAGGTTAGTGCAATTCAAAGTGCATCACAGATGATTGACAAGCCAAGACAGAACAAGTACATGGTAAACAGTATAATTTAAGACTAATGCACATGAGAAATAAAAAGTATAAAAATGAAACAAAAAAGGTAAAATAGTACATTTAAATATAAGCTATAAACTAGATAAAATAGATTTAAAAAGACTGATAAATGGATGGGAAATACATATAATAATATTAATAATAATAAATTTAAAAAAGAATTACCACATGAATATAATAAAATAATATCTATAAATTCACCGTACAACATAAAGTTTTGAAATTGTGGCTGTAGCTGCAATAGCAACTGCAGCTGTTATGGATGTCATTTCATTAGGTGTTATATGAGTTGCACCATTGAGCAGCCATGATTATGGACATTTTATTTTCATGTTACACAGATGAAATGCTGCTAAAACCATACACCCTTTGTAAGGATGGCTGCATTTCCTGATTTAGACTTGTCCTTGCTTTCACCCGGCTCACAATAAAAAATGAACAAAAGAAATGAGCTCCCACCTCTGTCAAAAAGAGTGTACATTAAACCAAAGGATGCCTCAGTGAATCTGCCTACATACCCCACCAATCAGTATTGCTCCATATTCTACACCTTAATTAAAAAGACAACAACAATACATTTGAGATACTTCCATACATTTCCAACCTACACTCCCCAAAACTTTATGAAATAACAAAGTCATAGAACAATACATATTAGAAATGTGTATTGTCTTTTTCTATGTGTATTTTTCGGAGTGCCAGCATTTGACAGATTACAGGATGTTCATACCACCCTCTTTAGATAATCTCTCTGACTGCAGCCTCTGGCTTTTGTGTATGGAGTGTGTTCCAGAGGTCAGCTCTGATCTCATCTTCTATTTTCTAAGTTCGTTAAGCTCCATTCTGCGTGGCGTGTCCAAATAGGGTAATTCTCTGTTCAATTAAGCAGGGCAGACACAGGACATTCAACACAATGTCAATGAGATGCCACCAGGAGTGAGCTATCAAATTGATAGACAGTCAAAGAGGTGGATAATAAGCTGTTGTATGTCCCCTGATTCTGCACCACCCAAGGCCATCCCTACAATTGAATTACACCGGTGCCTTGGTAAGTCACAGCTGATAGGCCCTCATGCATTGCAAAAAGCCACCTTGCAGTGACTGACTGACTGAGTGTTTTGTATAATTGTGTGGTTGTCTGTAGCTATCATGGTACTGTCTTCCTACCAACCATGGCCATGAAGCCAGTATAAAGAGACCCGCTAGGCCACACAAAGCACTGCAGTTGTCCTTAGGCAAGTGGCCAGTGAGAGTAATAGAGAGAGAGAGAGAGAGATGGAGGGAGGGAGCGAGAGAGAGAGAGAGAGAAGTAAAGTAGGGAATTAGGGGGATGGGGTGATTCTGCTATGCACAGCGAGCCAAATATCCCTGGGACACAAGCCAAGTGGCCAGTCACAAGGATGGCGTGCCAAGAGAATGCCATCCGGCCAGGTTGCACAGCCAGATAAAAAGCTCCGCGGGTTGCCTGCAGCTCAACACAGACATCCCATAATGCAACAGTCTCTTCTCATCTCTTCTCTTCTCTTCTCAAACTAACTCGAGTTATTTCCATCATGTACTGGTGTGATGGAAAGACTTGTGCTGCAGTCACTGAAAATAAAATCCAACCAAGAACACAATATTCCTGTGATCTGTAGATAACTCTGTCCAGGTGTGAAAATACAAGTTTATCCCAAGGTTGGCAAAAAGAGAAACATGATTCCAAGCTTTGATTTTGTTTAGAAACAAAGCCCCCAGCCGATTTACTGACATTTCTGTTGTTGAGCTTAGCTTGTGAACAAAGGTTCCTTGTGGTGTTCAGTAGCTCTCTACTGTATCTCACAAGATACGGTAGACTGGAGAAACAGATAAAATACTTTGGAAGAACTTAGCAGTGCTCAAGGTCCTTATGTCTATGGGCTGACTATTGCAGACTACAATCAACTGGCAGAAAACTGTCAATTCTGTTGTTTAAGTCATTTAGTGATGAAAAAAACAAGGATTCACCCACTGATTTTCATTTTGATGTCGTTATAAATGTAATATCTTTGGGTTTTGGACTGTTGGTCAGAGCTGGGGAAGCATGATGGGCATTTTTTCTCTCATTTGTGACAACTTATAGCATAAACAAGACATATTAATTGATAATGAAAGTATTGTTCAGTTGCAGCTCTAAAACTAAGTACTACTAACTAACTAATATCCTTTTGTAAGCAAAAAAAGCTGGTGGTTTTCGGTACTCAGTTTTGAGAATTTGCTGCTTTTCTTTCTCTGACATTATAGGAAATTTAATATAATTGGGTTTAGACTGTTGATGACATCAACATGGATTCCAGGAAATTGTGATGGACATTTTTCACAGTTTTGAGGTTTTAAAGACCAAAACGATTAATTGAAAACATAATCAGAAGATTAATCAATTATGAAAATCATTGTTAGCTGCAGCCCCAATTAAAACTTCCAGTGGCTTGTACAGCCTCCCTCTGCTTACTTTTTGAGCTAAAGTAAAGTTCTGTAACAGGTATTTCCAGGGAGCTCTGGATAGATTGAGCTACAATTTCCTTTAAATATAATTAAATGTTCATTACAGAGTAAGCAATGAGATAACAGGTAAACTAAATGTGTTAAAACTAAACATTAAAATTGAAAGAACAAACAATATGAAGATAGTGGGGGAACTGCCATCTTCATCCATGTAGCAACTTAGGAAGCAGAGTACACATCTATCATAACTTTTAAGGAAGGCATTCATAACAAAATAGAAGGCACTGTTTTAATTATATATAAGATAAGCAGTCATTGAACATGATTAATACATTCAGGATATTTAAAGTACTCTCAATATTGACTGAAGTGTTTACAATATTGTCAAGGTTGTCATCTACCGTCAAAAGGTAGTCTAACAGGTGTCAGTTTTCAGTTTATAAGTAGTCTACTTCAGTGTTTTGTTTGGAATTGCCTTTCAAAGTGAGCTTTAAACTGTGATCAAGATAATGTTAGTGAGTTAATTTACTTACCATATAGTGAATGGGCTATTTTAAATGTTTCAACTCCCTGCTACAGTACGTCAACAGCTTTGACCTCCAAGGTCAAAGAGAACAAAATGGAATTGCTAATAAAAAATTTATTAAAACTTATCAGCCTTGAAAGGTGATTTTACTATGAAATTGGGTTTTATGTCTTGCTTTTTTACTGCCAGAATGGCAAAAAATGTTTAATATTTAAGCACCACTGATTTAAGGTTGGTAGCTGTGCCTTATGCCACAAGATTGTAGCCATTTACAAAATTACATTTCCTTTTTTTGTCTTGGCTTTCATAAAGTGAGAAAAAGGTGGAAGATGAGTGCCAGGATGATGTCAAGAAAGCAGTGCGGGGATTGCAGAGGAGCAGCAGGAGGCTGTAATGACAAAATTGGGAATGACAGAAAAGTGACAAAAGTGAGACAGTGGGGTGTCAGAACTGGTAAAAGACCAGAGGAACCCACCCACTTTTTTTTTTTTTCAACAAAGTACAAAGCCATCATTTGCTGCGCATGAGACTGGTCTCTTTAAAAAGTCATGGTTCATGAACACAAAGTGAGAACAACACATTTTCTCCCTCTGAAAGGATTAAGCAAAATGACTAGAAACAGGTAAAAGCTGAACTGAGTGGCATGCTGGGAAGTAAGCAGATAGGTGCATCAGCTTCTCTAATTCCTGACTAATTCCCTCTGTGACAGAAGCTAAGTACTTATCTATAAATGAGTAATTCCTATGTTACATCTATTACTACACCAGATGGGCAGTGATAACTTTTGACACTAAAGTCGCCTGTGGATATCTCATTTCATGTATATACACAGTTTTATCTAATTTATTTTCCCATTTACCATTTCATAGAGACTATATAACAGCCAGTTGCTAAATTTACATCACTTCAATGTAAAGGTTGGGGGAAAAAGACCCCCAACTCATGATTAATTAATTTAATTAATTATTTTCATTTGTTTTTAAACGTTAAGCCTGATGATATGTTAGCATCAGGTTAGGAATATTATGTAAATAAATAGGGATTCAATAAAATTTAGAAGTCAAAAAATGTTTCACCATCAGATGAATATGCAAAAATAAACTACAAGTCTTTACACGTTTAATCTAGTGGCGGCCAGCAGATGCAGAAACATAACATTCCTTCACGTTGACTCTGACATATTGAAAATCACTTTACAGTAACTATTTATTTCCACTGAGAGAGTTAAAATTGCATGCTGCCCTTGATTGATGTTAAACTTCTGCCTACCACATGTCTCAATCTGTCAAACGCTGTCTGGGATTTTTTAATTTTCTCTAAATTGTTAATAAACTACTGAATCATTTGTAAATGGATGGATTTAATTTTAAGGACAGTGTTAAACCATTAGCGCACATACGGCTCCTCTAAGCGTGGCAGTAGTCGTAGGATGCTCATTTTATTTTTTTTTCCCTCATCAACTGTGTACTAAATACACTATTTAATTGAAGTGTTGTGTTTCTCAGAATTTTTTTAATGCATAGCAGTCGCTGTTATTTTCTATGAGGGATTACACTCACTGAGCTCTGTAACCAGAGTTGGTTTGTGGACCCATTAATCAATCTTTACTTTTTTTTTTTACCCACATGAGCAAAGCAACTCTTTGCTGCTACGACTTTTCAGCAGTCATCTGGGCTTGAAGAATGAAATATCATCGATCCAGGTAACAATATCTTGAAGGCTGCTCAAAAGTCACGGCAGCTCCTTGAATTCAAATAAAGAGTCCTATTCCTTTTTCCAGTTAAAAATATTGAAAGCATGTCTTCCATTTTCTTTTTTCTCTCTCGCTTTAATGTTTGCAAGACAGGATGAGACATGAATAGTAGTGGTTTGGTGATGTTGTTTACTATGTAAAAAAAGACACAAGGATAAAGTAAAGAATCTGTTGGAGAATCCATATGTTTTATTGCTGAGAGGGTTCTTCTGTGATAACCATTATGGAGAAAGCCTATGTAGCTAATCATTCAATATGTCCAAAACATAATTAAGCGTTTAGTTGCTGTTGTTTTATGTTGGTTATGTTTTTTGTGTGTGTGTGTGTGTAATTTAATGACTCAGATGATCAAGAGGCAACTAAAAGAAAGAAAGAATCCAAATATTTTACACTAATTCCTATAAGTTGTATTCAGACAAGTCCCGCCATGAGTAGATTTCACCTTCACAAAACAGGCCTATGTGTACAAATGCGACCTCCACAGGTCCAATAAAGGACAGAGATGAAAGGACACATGTCTGTTGTTTCACTGGAAGCTCTCCTACCAATGACAGGTGCCAGCTTGGCTGGGCCACGTCAATACAATTCATATGTTTCATATTTATAACCTCCTCTCCTTTTTACCCTAAGAGCCTGTAATGAATTATTTATGCTGCCAAGACGATATATTGAATTTTACTCCGACACTTCAATAAGATATTGTCTGTCCAACTTAAGAGGGCTACGCCAAATCATACCATCTGTTTAGGAACATCAAACCTATGGTTAGGTTTCAATTCCAACTAAGTATTGATGCATTATACTGTCACACACCTCCAATCTGACATTGACAGGCTGACAGGTAGTTTCGATAAATGTCTTTACAATGGTTTTCGACACATGCCATATCTCCCAAACCTGTATTGCCTCACTGTCCTTTGTCATGTTTAACATTAAAGGTCCATGAATTTTTAATCATCAACATGGTAGCAGTTGGACCTCTGTATTGGCCGAGCGCTATCTTTAGCACTCAGCTCAGTCAAAGAGGCAGGAAGGTTAGAGGGAAGTAATATGACCTTAATGTGTCAGACCCAAAGACCTCGCCTGGCTCAGCGCCTGTCAATATTACATCAGGATCAGCACTTTTGAAACGGCACAGAGCCTCCCCACCTGAACCTCTGCAGCATGAGGTGAAGAGCTGTCCTCATTTACTGTTTACAAGCACTCGGTCGGCTTTGCGCCTGATGCGATGCTGTTTCAAGTGTCTGTTTCAAGAATGCTATGTGTGTTTCAGGATGGACATGATAAGGCCATGTCAATACAAGATTTATTGCAAACAGTATAAAAAAAAAAGGTGGTGAAGCAAATAAACCAGATGATGCAACTTGGCACATATAATATATCATATCCCAGTTATCACACATCGAATTGCTTGTTACATAATAAACTGCAGGTCCAATTTTAAGGCCTGTTCTATAGTATATATTTAAGGTTTGACCTTGGTGAAGTTTTAGATATGCTCCTTTAATGCATATGTTATCTCCTAAAGTAATCAGAAGATGAACGATCTGGTCACCTTATATTCATGGAGATGAGATGAACCCAGGCTGGAGCGCTGTATTCATTTTAAGACCAAGTGACACACATGGACAGATTATGAATGCTAATGGTCTTATAGCCAAGGTCTCAGTAATGTACTGTGTTTTCTTGTGTGCCTATCAATCTCATGATATCTTGTTTTTAGCGAGCACAAAATGCCCTCGATGAAAATCTAGCAATATTTATGTGCACACAAAATGTTCCAATATTTATACAGTGCGTGGTATAATATTGCTTGCGATCAACCTAAAAGAAAAGGACGAACTTGGTTTGGAGTTTCAATGCTCTTTGACTGAATCAACGGACAAATGTGGATTTTTCAACTAGGGGGTGAATTAAAAAGTAACTGGACAGATTGACAAGGGTCCTAACATGGGAATTCACAATCTGCCATGAATAAAGATATATTAAATACATCACACACAACAAAAATAGAGATAATGTTTACTGGTTTCACTCACTTAATGACAAAAAGCCAGTTGGGAATATTTTGCTGTATTTGACTTCAAAAACCTCCACTTAAAGAAAGTGTTACTGGCCATTTAAAGTACAATATTATCACTGTTTTCCTAGGAGAAATGCTACAAACACCCTTTAACTTATTTTGTACTGTAACTAACAATTATGTTCTTTAGTAATTTGCCAATTATGTTCTGGAATAACTCATTTATCATTTTGTCTATAAACTGTCAAGAGATAGTTTAAAATGCCCATTGTAATTAAAAGTTAGATACTTTTGTCTGGCCAAAAGTCTACAACTTGAAGATATTCAGTTTACTATTACATTAGTATACTATATATTAGTTTACTATTATAACATAGAAAACAGCAGCTACTCAAATTTGAGAAGTTGGAACAAGCAACATCTAACTGAACTTTAACAGTTCTGAACTTATTTATTTGCAAAACACTGTGAAGAATGAAAACAGTATATGGGACATAAAAAATATAGTCTGTGTAAATGAATTCACTGTATTCAAACAGTGTTCCACAGAAACATATGTTTACCAATAAGGTGTATTAATAGAGATATAAAAGCTGTGCTGGAATAAAACAAAGTGAGTTTGAGGCAAAGATGCCTGCGGCTGCAACACCCTCTCTCCCACTAAGTATTAAAACAGATAACATCTGCTTCTGTTAACACAACCTTCACTGCAGCTGTGTTGATTCCTCATAATCCCCAAAGAATATAAACCCACACCGGTAATGCTTCCACAACTGTCAGGACTGTTTCATCAACACACAAAGCATTTGTTTGTGCTCAGCCCATCTCTTTTATTACAAATGGCACCAAGAATGCTTTATAGACTGTAATGTGGCAACAAGTTTCTTGCCTTTTAAAATCATTGCAATGTTGTGAATTTTTTTTTCCCCACACAGCTGTTGTTCAGGACAGCTTACAATGAGCAAAGTGTCAGAGAACAGTTTGATCTATACTTCAGCAACAAAGTGTCATCCAACACGCTGTGGGACATAAAGGATGCAAACACATTTTTTTTTGTGTGTGTGTGTTGGTGACAGTTGTGGACCTACTTGTTTTACTTGTCACATATAATAAATCATTAAATGTGTCACACAGCTCTGATAGGATATCGGATTATTTATTGAAAAAAGGTCACTTGCAAAGAATAACAAAATTGCAAATGGGTGATGTGCAGTATTGATAAATGTGATGGCCCAGATCATCACCACCAAACATTTTATTGTAGGATAAATTTTCCTCATCCTAAGTCGGAGGATTTGTTCTTCAGGGATGTATCAGTCTTTTTTTTTTTTTTCTGTTTCTCTGTTCTGTCTCATCAATTTACTAATGAGGAAGAGTTTGTAACATTTTTGCATCTAGTTGACAGAATGCATAAAGTCTGAGCTGGGCTTCCCTGGATGCTACAGTGTTTACACAAACCGTAGCAAAACCACAAATATGAGATGATGCAGTTTAGTCATAACATGTTTCTGCAAATTATAAATTACTTTTAGAACTTCTTTCTTGGACTGCCAAAATTGCAAGCAACCAATAATAAGTTCAAAAGTAAACTTCACATCACTTTATTAGAATGGGAGTTACATTTTTAAATATACATTCATGTTAACTGGACTCAAGTGTAAACTCTTCTGTGTTAGCCTTTGTCCACCACCTGCTACGTCCACTTGCCACTAGTCATAAGAAAGAGAGCTAATAAAATGTTCTGTGTACTGAGACTAGACCTGTAGCAGAGGTTTAAAAATTTTAATTTTCATCCAAATCCCATCACCTACATTTACACAGAATTATTCCCACTTAACAAACTAAAACATTATCTTATTCATCATATCTTTTTTTTCATATAACATGGAACAATGCATGGGTTTTAGTTTTCTGATGTGATTTAAGACTCACTCTTAAAATATGTCAAACAAGAAATTAACCTGTTTTTAATCACTTACATTGAAACCATGTTGGTGTGTATTTTATGAGTATTGTGTAAGGTAAAATTACAGAAAATGGTAAACGGCTGCAGTTTTATTATAGCTTTACAATGTCCCTTTCATTCACATGCACATACTGATGGGAGTGAGCTACCATACCAGGTGCTGCCCTGACCATCAGAATGATTTGGGGTTCAGTGTTTTTCCCAAGGACCCTCTGACATGTGGACAGGAGGATCAGGGGATCAAGCTGCTCTATTTACTCCTGTGCATGTGATGTCTAGTGTGAGTACATCATTCATAGGAAGTACATGTAGTGTTATCAAACTGCATCTCAAAGTTCTTAGTTGTTTTTGGGCTCAATCTTGATTCACTTACCTGTGCCACCAAAGTTACTGGACTCTGACCTCCATTTCTACAATCTCAAAAGCAGTTGGAGATTGCCCTCTACCACCATCTGGCCAAAATAGCTCTCTATGAAATACACTGTCATCCGTGTTCAACACTGAAATGACTTGATGTGTGTGAATCCCTGCAAGGCTAATCTCCGATAAACTCACCTTTTCCGTACTAGCTTGTTAAGTGTGAAAAATTCCGGGCATCGGATATGATAACCTATACTGGCGTTCCGAAACATCGACCTCCCATTACTATAAGGCCCTTTTTTTAAAGTAAGGTGGAAAATATGACAGTGTGTAGTGATGCCCACTGCTGATTACACCTCACTGAGCATTCACCTCGTATTTGCGATGCACTTCCGTGCCTCAATAAGCAGTGAGGTCCCAGAGCACTCTGTAAATTGGACAATCAGTAATGGTATTTGATGGCATTAAGAGTGGAGATGAAAGGAAGGACACTTCAGTTATCAACAGGATAATGGGGCTGCTGCCTTGCACTTTCTATCCAATGAAATGGGACTCAGTTAATTATCCTTGCCATTAATTAGGCCATCCTTTCAAGGAGAAAGGGGTTACTCTTCAGTGACAATATACCGTATTATATTGAATTATTGGCCTCAAGAAATGTGGGGTTTTGTGTTTGTTTTTGCATTCACAATGGTACGCTCTTTTACAATGCAGTGACCTAATCTTACTCTCAAATAAAAACAAATAAATCCCTGTTTTGATACCTTTTATGTAAGTATGCATCTAATATGTACTACTGAACATAATGTAATGTATTGGGCCTGTGGTGGGCTGGGGTTGGCAGAGTCGATCACTCTTTATTTAGTCCTGTCACCTCTGTTTGTCCTACAAGTATTTGGCAGCAACTACTCTATTATTGAATAAACTTGTAATAGGAAACTTTTTGCATTAAAGTTATAATCCTCAAATTTTTAAAAAAAAAAATAATTTAAACCCCATTATTGATTCTATTTGGTCAGCATTTTTCTTTGGATATAGTAGTTTTCATGGCTACTGGCAGAACCCACAAGGGATTCACAGGATATGATGCTTGCATGTACTTTAACATTACTGTTTGTGATTTTACCTTGTCATTAGAAAATCACTTCTTAACCAACAGCCCTCTACAACTGAATCATTCAACTGGTAAACCATGTGATGGCTTTTTTTGTGAAGCAGGCGCAGAAGTTGCAATGTATTCATCACTAAAGTTATCACTAACTACTACTGATCAAAAGTCATGTGTCATTTTCAGCACGTCTACTAGAAAGCCTTGTGATGTCATATCTGCAAGTAAATGGTACAATTTCTCTGCTAGGTTTTCTGTAGCTTCCTCTTCCTAAAATGCCATTAAATAATAGAATATAAATAAATAGGGCACTCAATTTGCAAGCAGGCCTCTGAATTTCCAATGGAGGCAATACAGTATATGTGCACATCAGATGTGTATCATGGGACTTGTGTCTATATGCCTAAGAATAAGATTATAAGAATGAATAAGAACTGGTAAGAACACACTCCTCTGCATAAAAAACAAGTTGTGGAAACTGTGTGGAAAGGTTGCAGAAACATAATTTGTGTCCTGTAATGTACTATAGATCTAAGTGTATCAGGTCATTACACCGATATTCAAGCGATTATCCTTATTTTCCCTTGTTGTGTAAGTATATTAGCTAGAGGGAAGAAAGAAAAAAAAAAAACATCTTCATGCAAATGATATGCTTTCTTCAACATCAGCTACACAAAAGCTGAATGTTAAATTTGAGTTGAGTGAATTTCTAGCATAATGTGACTCGTGCTTCAAATTGAAATGTGCATATTTCCCATGTTAAGTCTCATAGTTGTACAATGCAAGATAATGTTCTTTTGGGGATGCCCATGTGATGGACAGACACGGTAATTATAATAATGAAAGGCTCTTAGAGGACTTCAGCTGCTCCATTCTGAATCCACTGACGTGCAGATACGTAGTCCCAAGTGGGCTACCAAACATGGAAGAATAATTCGTTTTTATTATCATCTACCAAAAGGGGGTACTAAAGGTGTGTGCTTCAAAGGCTCCCTTTATATCTTTATTTTATGGGATGACACCACTGGCACACTGGTACACAGTTTAATGAAGAAAAATGCCAATGAAATGAAAGATAAGTACTGAAGTAACTATAGTTTGTGCATTGCAGAATGATGCAATACACTGTGAAATACAACTTTAGGAGTTATAACAAATTAACACCAGAGATGCTTCAAACTATTTCAAATTTAACAACACAGGGAGTATGCTACTTTAAACTTAAATCTGCCCCAGGAAACATCATAAATTGTTTTTCTAATCTGTTCTGCAACAAGCCATTCTACCAACCCCAGGTTACATTATATCTTAATTCAGCCCCATGACAGAATCATATCATTACTGGGGAAGATGGGAGCAGCTATAAATAGCTTAAAAAATGACTCAGAGGCCATAAGATGTTTCATCCATATGTGTAAACTTACAGTAAATAGCCTACAGTAATAACAATAATGAATTTGAATTGTGGTCTGTGTAATCTAATGGTAAAGTATGATTAAGTACAGATATTGTACTTATATACTATGACTCCCATAGTGCTTTACAGAGACCTGAGTATGCGTCAAATTGCAAAACTAACCAAATGTTCTCATGGCAACAAGCAGAAGTATTTAAAATGTCATTGTTTGAGTGTCTTTTTAAATCCTGTGAGTTAAATCAAACATTGGTGGTGATGGAACAAGATTTTCATTCAACTGTAATCTGTGTTTTTTATGAAAGTTACGCGTATGTAGAAACACTCAACCTGTCTTTGTGTTGATGTGATGTTTGAATTAGAGCATTTATATCACAGCACTTTCCAGTGAATACCATGGCCTCTGCTTTCAGGGAAAATAAATCAAATAGAATAGAATAGAAATAGTGGTTGCTTGTAGTGATGCTGAACTTCCAACATTTTTTTTATTTCTTCTAAGAAAGTTTGCACTGCTGCAAATGTGTATATTAATTTGCAGAAAACAAAATAAAACACTGAAAACTATTCACCAGCTGCCTAAGTAATAGGGTGTAATGTGGGGGTTATGTGCATGGAGCCCAGTATTTGTATTTGTATCTGTACTTGTTGAGGCAGCAAAATTATTTGTATTTGTATTTGTATTCAAATAAAAGTGGACAGAGGCTTAAAAATCCTGTCTTTGTTTTTATTATGCTTTTAACTTTGGAAAATTAAAATGTTACAATAAGTGTTCATGAATGAACTACCTTGACTGCCCTGACTACTGAGCTAAAACTTTACTTTTCTTCCTGAAAACAACAAAAAAAAAAGCATTTAGTCAACCTTTTCCAACTTTTGTAACTGAAAGCAAACAATGAGCATTCATTGTTTGAAACACTCATTACCATTTCTCACAATAATAATTAATTAGCCGTTTATTTGAAGTTGATCCCAGCTCTCTGGCTCCCTAGTTGATCAGCTGCCTTAATTTGTTCTTGGCAGAATGCAGTGTTTTCGCTATGTGACTAGTTGATATTATCCATTCAACAACAAATATTACTAATACTGTTATAAAATGCAAAAGAAGGAAATGTTTTTTGGTTGTTTGACCCCTGTTTGTTTGTGTCTATTTGAGCAACATTTTGCAGGTGAACCACAACTCTAAAACACTGCTGTTGTTTGAAAACTTTTAAGTTTGATCTGTTCTTTTCCACCACAGCGGATCCATATTGGCACTCCCCTCTACACAGAACAGATGGTATACAAAGTGCTAAAGAAAAGTATTAAACTATTATAGAACATTATAGGCTCAATTTTCTTATTGCTGAGCTATTCAGCAGTCAAACATATAAACATCTCAGATCTGACTTGATGTTAATAGAATAGAATAGTCAATATTTCTGGACATAATTAGGACAAAAAAACATGATCCAGATATACAATATATCAACAGAAGTCTGAATAAGATGGTATTATTATCTGGATATTTTCATGTTGACATGTAACTTCTTACTTACATGTCTCTGTTGGATCTCTGCGTCAATCATTTTGGTGGTCTTAGATTAGTGCGACAATAAGGATGATGACACATTTTCAGATTAACTGACATCACTATCTGAGATAAAAACATGTGGATAACAGCCTCCAGTCTTGCTGAAAGGCATTCAGAGAACATGTGAAAACAGTTGAACACATGTTGCATGTATAAAGATTAAAATCTCCATTTAAAAACACTTTCTCTAATTATTAAACCTTCCAACTGCACCACCCCATCTGGCATGGGTCACCAAGGCTGAATATTCTCATGGCCTAAAATTGTCCAGCTGCAGACTGCTCACATTGTGTCACATTATCTGCCAGAGCTGAATATATCCTTGGGGTGACATACCAGTATTTTTTACTGTTGTGGGTCAGCCAGCTCTACCATGGTTATGTTACCACTTCTCCAGTCAAAGGCACTGAAATGTGGAATACCAGGGTTTCCCATGCATTCATTTATTTGTGGCAGCCTGCCACATATTGATTTTCTATTTTTGGAGCTGCATGCCCCACTTCCCCCCTTCTCTCTCTCTCTCTAACAAACACATGACAACGGACCCGTCTGTGAATAGCATGATGTTAAACACCCTGGTGCATGTACTTTTAATGTTGGTTTGTAGTCCGCCAGCAAAACCAAAGAAGAAGAAGAAGAGGAGGGGTACATATAGTTGTTGGCTTTTCTTTGCAGAGAAGACGGCTGGCCAAATCAATCCACATGGTTAGTATCATAAAGGCTTCTGCACAAATTTGTCCAAAACTGATGCATTCAAGTTAACTCTGATAAGTTAGTCTATCTATGTTGGGAGCCAACCCTTCAAATAAGTTATTAGAAAGCATGCAGGGCTCAAGTGGACCTCCCGTCATCCCGGGAAGGATGTAACGTTAAATTGCAGTTGAAAAAAAAGGACAAAGTGCGCAAAAATCGAATGTTTCACCAGTTGTGGGAAATAGCATGCTAGCCTATCTGTGTGTGTGTGTGTGTGTGTGTTTATTTGTGTGTACAGAAATGGGCACAACAGGATGCAGACCTTTAAAGAGGGCTTTATGTGTAGAATTTTGTTTTGAACTTTGTGCTCTCAGAACAGAATGACTGGAGTCCCCTCTTTGGTTGAACAAAATGACACTGGTCCCCTGTTAAATGGTATGGATCGACACTCACAACACTGCATGGATGTGTACATTAGGTCAGAAAAACACATCATCATTGTCAGTAGTTATGTGACAAAGTTTGACAGAAAAAGATTACTTAATGTTTGATAATTTTTCTCTTTTGTAAACATGTTTCCTGCTCTGTCTTTGCAGAGGAAAATAAATAATTTTCCAGCAAGCCTTTAGATGATCTTCCATTGTTCGCAAGTAGAAATGCACTTGAAATAAACTTTCATGTAGGTTTTTCTTCTTTCTTTTTCTGATGGCTGCAATCTGTCACATAAAGATTTAACTTTATTAGTGAACAGGCAAGATGGAACATATCTGACATCTGTCTAATGATGCAACATTGCAACAATGGAACTGAGAGTTTGCATAAAGTGGAGGGCACACTACAAATATTGCATTAGTTTCTCAATGATTAAAGAGAAAGCAAAAAAGCCCGCTTTAAAGGTCTTTACAATCTTTAAAGATCCTTTTATGCTGGTTTTGAGATTGGCTACAGACAACTCCATCATTAGAACGTCGGTACCTATTTCATTTAAACTGGGCAGCTATGGCTCAGGAGGTAGAACGAGTTGTCAAATATTCGGAAGATTGGGGGTTTGATCCAGTGCTCCTCCAGTCTACATGTTGAAGTGTCCTTGAGCAGGAGACCGAACCCCAAATTGCTCCTGAAGGCTGTGCCATGCCTGTTGATCAGGTTGGCACCTTGCATGGCAGCCTCTGCCATCAGTATATGGATGTGTGTGTGAATGGGTGAGCGTGGCATGTAGTGTAAAACGCTTTGAGTGGCCGGAAGATTAGAAAAGCCCTATACAAATGCAGTCCATTTACATGTTGAGGAAACATTTCTGACAACAATTATGGGATCTGTGATTCATATCAATATCTCTTCAAGATAGATTCCAGCAATGCAAGATTTTGTCCACATAATGTGTATTGTCCAGAGCTTTTACAGTTGTATGCAAAAGTTTGGGCACCGCTTGACAAGTAACATATTTTGGTGATTTTTTAATTGAAAAGATGTTAACAGGATATGGAAAAAACACAATGTTTTCTGCAAACGTTAATTCATAGACACTTTTTATGTCATAAATTGAACAAAAATTAAAAAAAAAAAAAAATTGTGGCGTGTGCAAATTTGCTCACCCTAAAAGGTCAGCAGATATCACAGCTTGCAAATGCTTTTTGTAACCAGCTAAAAGTCTTTCAATTCTTGTATTTAGGGTTTTCTCCCTTTCTTCCTTACAAAATGCTTCTAGATCTGCAATATTCTTGGGCTGTCTTGCATGCACAGCTCTTTTACGATGTACCCACAGATTTTCAATTATGTTTAAGTCAGGGGACTGTGAAGGCCATTCAAAAAACCTTCAGCCTGCGTCTCTTGTGGTAGTCCATGCTGGATTTCAAGGTATGTTTAGGATCATTATCCTGTTGTAGAAGCTATCCTCTTTTCAGCCTCTCCTTTTTTACAGACAGTGTGATGTTTGCTTCCAGAATTTGCTGGTGTTTAGTTGACAAGTTGTTCTTTTCATGAAATGCTGCTCCTTTTTTTCTCCAGACATACTTTTGCTGATTGTGGCCAAAGAGTTCTATTTTAACTTCATCAGTCCACAGCACTTGTTTCCGAAACGCATCAGGCTTCTGTAGATGTTCAGTTGTATACTTCTGACGTTGGATTTTATGATGAGTACACAGGTAAAGTTTTCTTCTACTGACTCTTTCATGAAGGTCTTTTTTGTGCAAGCATCGCTGCACAGTGGAACGATGCACCACCACTCCTAAGACTGCTTAATCTTCCTGCAGTTTTTTTGCAGTCAAATGGGGGTTTTTATTTGCCTTTCTGACCAGCATACAAACAATTCTCTCCAAGAGTTTTCTTAGTCTTTCAGATCTCATCTTGACCTCCACAGTTCCCCCAAACTGCCATTTCTTAATTACATTTCGCACTGTGGAAACTGCAAGCTGACAACACTTTACTATCTTCTTATAGCCTTGTCCTGCATTGTGGGCATCAATAACTTTAATTTTCAGAGTCTTACACAGCTGCTTAGAGGGACCCATCGTTTCTGAGTGTCCGCTCGAGTCAGAGGATTTGTAAAGCTTTGAAACTGGCACCAGCTGACATTTCCTAATGACAATTGTTGACATGCCTCAGGCCTAACGAGCTGATTAAGGTCTGAGACCTTGTGAAATTAATCTGAGGCTTCAGAACTCTTAGGATGCCCAAACTTTTGCAAATGCCACAATGACTTTATTTGTTTATTTATTTTTCAATTTATGACATGAAAAAGTAACTATGCATAATGTTTACAGAAACATGTGTTTTTCTATATCCTAGAGAGGCTGTGTGGACATCTTTTCAATTAAAAAAAATCACCAAAAAATGTTATTTGTCAAGGGGTGGCCAAGCATTTGCTGCAAACTGTGTATCATACACAATTTAGATTTTACCAGAAGGTTCCCTCTTGTACTGCACTGACAGAAGCACCATTAATACACAATTATGGATGAATAAGGACAGAATAGCAAATTAGCACATTAAAATCAGTATCTTTTATCTGACCTCACTATATTCATGATTGAGTTTAAAATGAATGCCCTGAAGATGCCCGAAAATCCACAATAGACTCCAATCAAGTTATTATGAGCAAATACAAAATAAGATATAATCCACAGGATAAAGGGAGCCCTCTTTAAAATGCGTATTTCACCATTCCAGAAAATACAACCATAACTACCATCATCAATTAAAATCTAATTCTGTGGGATGAGAAACACTGGAATATACTTACAACAGCTGACCCCTGTGTCAGTTCAGCTGCTACATTTATCTCACTAAATGGTGGTGATTAAATGCCCCCCAACCACATTTTGTTCTTTTCTGTACTATTTCTGTCTCTTTGCAAGAAATGTGTGCCAACAGGGTGAAATAGTTGAAAGTTTCCTAGTCGTTCTGGACACTCTGCAGCCTTACATCCACTCCTTGTGTATACCTGAGCAACACATGCCACTGTGTATAAAAAGAATGTCACATTTGACACCTTAATGCTCCCCCATACCCCCGATGTGTAATATAATTTGCTCTCTCCCGAGGACAGGTGCATAGCTGCTGCATATGGCATCTGCCAACACCTGACATCACCACTCCTAGAGTGATTGAAATTAATGATAAATTATCCTTGACATAAACCTCAGGAAGCTATAGGTTGATTGCTCAATTTGTGAGTAAAGTCCTAGAAAGAGAGCAAGTTAGGACAGGGAATATTTCATAGATTACATCTACTGCAGTCCTCCACATCATCCATCCATCCATCCATCCCATCCCAGTCTGGAATGCATGTCTTTATGTGTGATGACTCATCCACCCAGCTGCAACTTGCAAGGCCATTGTCTACACATAAAACCTGAAATGTGTTCACCCTAAATGAACGAGGTTGATTCAGAAAGTGGGTGGCAAAATATACAACACGTGTGGATTCAAAGTTCAACCTGCCATAGATGTTTTTTTTCTTCTCTCTCATTTCCAACAAGCTATTTTGTCTGAAAAATGCAGGCATTGAAAAGATGGCAGACCAGGATGTGAACTGGCGGAGGTAAATAAGTGGATAAACATACTTCTGTGAATTCAATAGGAATGTATGCTACGCTCTAATATGCACAAATATGTGGTGCACTTTTATTTTCTATTCAAGCCTCAATGTTGTTCAGACGCGGTGGAAATGCCATTAACCAAACTTATAACATAAAGGTGAATATATCATTCACTTAAAGGATTGGTTCACAACCTTTCAAGTGTGTCTTAAAACAACAGTCAGGTGTCCATATGAACAGTGAAAGAGGTTTTCCTCGCTGTTATAATTTCTGCTGTTCATACTGTATATTAAAAGATTCCCTTCAAAGGAGATTTCAATGTATATGATGGAGACCAAAATCCACAGTGTGTCCACACAGTCATTTTGTACAGAGATGCATTTAAAAGTTGATGTGAAGCTTATATGAGGCTCCAGCAGTCTGAGTTAGTCATATCAAGTGGATATCTGACACATTTTCAGTCTTTTTAGTATAAAATTCACGCTGTGGTGGAAGTATAGTGATAAAAAGAGAGACTTTGGCACTAAAAAGACATAACATTGAAAGATATCTACTTGATTTGACTCATTTGGATGGCTGAAGCTTCATATTAGCTTCAGATAAACTTTTAAATACATTTTTGCACAGAAAGAGGCTTGTAGATTTTGGTCCACATCACTTCTAATCGCCGATATGAACAGGAGGAATGATTATAGCGAGAAAAACCTGTTTAACTGTTCATTTGGGCTCCTGGCTATTATTTTAGGAGAGACTTGAAAAACGGTGAACCCCTCCTTTAATTGAGAGAGTGAAATAGAATGGGCATATGGACCATCAAGCACTGTCGGCGCAGGTCAAGGTCTGTTTGACCCTCAGCGTCAAGCAGACTATGATATGATAAAACCAAGTTATCTCAGCTACAAACTAGTGTCTAAGTGAAACTGCAGGATGAGTCATTAACTCATAAACTGCAGTATTTAATAAAGACCTTCTTTTTTTCAATAAGTTCTGAGGGAGAAGGATCGTTCTGCATCTGTAGTTCAGTCAAGAACCAGCCATCTGTGGCAGTTCACTTTTCTAGTGGTGAAAATTATAAGTTCTATTTGATGGTTATTTAGATAAAAGATCATTCTCTTCTCAATCTAAGTGTAAAATCCATACAGTCATATATTTAACACAAACATGAAGCTTCTTATTTCCTTTAAGGCAGACTACCACATTGTACAAGATGGACTGACTCCAAAAAGCCTTTGAAGGTCATCCAATAAATCCAAACTTTTGCATGTCCTTCCCAGTGGCCCCTATATGTTGCATCAACTTTGGCTTGCTTGTCCTCCAGTGCCATTGATTGAGGAGGACATTTGAGGGAAGGGCATCTTTAATTATACACAAAATAAAGCTCCCTGGACTGTTTTTCCCCTAGCTCGTTGCTGGATAGGAAAGGATTAATTAAGTACATCTACAACAGGCAGAGTTGACTGTGCAAGCAGTCAGTGATTATCTGTGATGTGTCTTGAGACCCAGGAGGGGAAACGGCTGCATAGCTGTGCAGCTGACAAAATGCAGGCAACTTTTTTTTTCTTTTCTTGCTTTTTTTTTTTTCTATTTTTTACAATCACTGCTAGTTGGTTTGATGTTATTTCCACATATTCCTTTGTTTTGCAGACTCTGTATCTTTAAAATGCTTTCTAAAAAGTTCAACGTAGGTTTCATGCCATGGCTTTGTCATCAGTATGATATAAAGTGTGTGTGTGTGAATGGCAAGGTATGCTTTTCTAAGGATCTGTGTGTAACATCTGTTTATTAGGGAGCGAGATCAGCAGTCCTTGTGCCTAAAATTAAATATGTTTTTTATTCTCCAGCAACCCAAGAGATGGGCTTTATTTCCCCAGAACTTAAACCTGCAATAACTGATTTTTTTGGCCACTTGGGGGCAGTTGAGAGCACAACACTGGCATATCATCACCTCCTAAGTTGATTCGCTGAACTTGTTAGCAAACAGCTGCTTATTTACACATTTGGCAGTAAGGGAGCAACACGATCATTCATTTAAAATTTAAGTCCAATATCTACCCTTTTTTTTAGCTCTGTTTTTGCTCTCTATCAACTCCTGTGGGAAATATCTGGCTCTTTAGCTGCTAAATGATTCACTAGGCTCACCAGGTACTCACTAACTGTGTTTGTTTTCCGTTTGGCACTGAGCAAGTAGGTTTTTAGAGCTTTTCCTGCTCAGCAATGAAAAGCAGTGCTGACAGTGGTGAGAGTGACCAGAAACAGTGAAGTAAAATGATCTAAAACTCGCTCTAAAGCTCCATAAAGCCGAGAGGAGCTGCAGAGTCGCTGATAATTCTCTGTAGGTTCATCACTACAACAGCTCTCACATTACATAATCTCATTTAATACATTATTATAAAACACTGATTATAACCTCTTTAAAATATTAGTTTCTCTAGATTCCAATCTTTAAAATGAAATAATGGGGGCACCTTCTAAAGTTGTTATGGCTAACAGGTTAGCAAAAAAGCTAACCGACACATTGAACAATATGGAATAGTATTACCATCTCATCATTGTGTTTATCCAACATACAATCATCTGTGGTTCTCTACAAGTTTTACCACACCTGCCACAGAATCATGAATAATAAAATTAATCATGAAATGTTAAATCTGTTCATGAATTTGAGATACAGTATTGCTATCAGAGATAGAGAAGAACAGTTTGACAACACAGCTTCGCAGGCATTTTTATCGGGTGTACTACCACCTATATAGTGTCTTTTGTGACAAGATTATTTAATTAAAATGCTTAACCCAGAAAAGTATCGTTAACATAAGCCAGAAGCGCAATGCTCCACATTAACTACACTTGTCATTTGGGACTCATGTTTTATCCTGCACAATATTACATGGGGTGGATTCCCTAGCCTATTAGCCTACATTTCAATGTAGTTTTATGAACTATAAACTACCACACATTATACATTTATTCATTTCTAAGATGACACCATACCTAAGGGAAACACTGCATTGGAGTCATGTTTCTAGCAATGTGGCAAAGGGTTGTCCAATATTCCTTTTAGGTCTGGCTGACAGAGGAATAGAGTAGAATATAGTACATCTTTATCTGCTAGATGTTGACCATCTTGAACAGCTAGAATACTATTTTTGTCTCTCTGCTGTTTGGTGCTGTGCAAGTGACATTCATATTAAAAATGATTAGAGGTGAGGTAAGGTGAATTTGCAGATTTCATGAGGTACCACACACTCATACACACAAGCAGCACTACACAGGATTCTTCAAAAGCCTGTCTGCTGTAAGTGCCAATGCAAGCTCAAACAATTAGATTAAATGTAATGATTATGATACTGTAATACCAGGGTGGGAAATTAGCACCAGCCACCAGCCAAATGTTGGTAAAACATGAAAGCGGCTGATAGATTTCAGACACAAAATGACTTTTGAGTGGCTGGTGAACATTTATCTGTCAGTGGCTGGTAGATGTTCACATTTTTAAAAAAAAGTTAATTTGCCACCCTGTGTAATACTATTCTTAATTATCAGGCAAGTACATCTACATCTGTTTTATCTTTCACTTTGTTAATTTACAGGTTGTACAGTTCCTCTGCCCTTTGTTAAATTCGATGTTGATGTCATACCAGTCTGTCCTAATAAAACAAGACAGAAACCAGACACCACTGCTGACTGCTGGTGTAACAGTCTGCCCTGCATGATTCATAACAAATCACTGTATTCCAACAGCTTTGATTCTCTAGGTGCCTGTCAATCTGCATTTCCTCAGAAATATGTCATTCCTCTCACGACACCAGAATGATATGGCCTTGAAACTGTTACCCCGCAGCTAAAAACGCACAGTAATTCAAATCTCTGCATAAACTTTTGACTAGCTTTATGATAAGATTCACTTTATTTCATTTCCCTACTTTTTCCCTCTCTTTAATCTCAGAACACCGTGCCTGTGGCAATATCACCAATATTTCACCTTGGGAGAGGCATTCTGAAAAAGACAAAAATGAAATTTCACAAGATGAACGATTTTGGCCTGCAAACCACCTCAAAGTCACATACCTTAACATGAAAAAATGAGGATGGTTTGCTATCAGTGACGGATGACTTATTGCTGTAAGGCAGCCTATAGACAATCTGTCCCGTGGTATAATATGTGTGTAAATGATAATGTTAAAGGTTATTGTCATGCTTCACTGGTGACTCAAAATACATTGCCTCTCTGGAAGCTGGCTGATCATTAACTCAAGGTGTCAGGAGACACACATTTGCTCAGTGGCATTCTCCAAAGCCAAAAAGGTAGGTAATGCTTTCCCTCTAGAGAAAGTCAAAGAAAAAGATACTCCAGTTGTCTGAAGTATATCAGTGCTGAATATCTCAGAACCAATCTCTTGAATATCTTTAGATTTTGCTTTAACCTTGAGAAGACAGTGTCTTTTCCCCCCCCTTGTCATTTCTTTCTCCTTGCTTCCAGTAATATTTATTCTTCAGTGTGATGTGTCAAAATATGCATTGTACTATGGTAGATCGTGGAAACATGTATGGAAACATTACTCTTTGAAAAAGATGGTTCTTGAACTCACATTTCTATGCAAACATTGATTTAATTTCTAATAGGAACACTAATCGACACCCAAACATGGTACACAGACAAGAATGTATTTGTCAAGCTCAAAAGCAATAAGAGAACACGGCGGAAGGAGCCAGGGACTTGTAATTACAGACCACAATGTAGCTTTGAGCTTGACCTTACTGAGGTGATGAATGGTGCAAGTCCTATCCATGACATACAAGCAAAGAGTCATCAATGTTTGTAGGCAACTGCAAGGTATGAGGTAATTAATCATGCAACACGGGCCCAGTCCTAATTTTAATTAACGGCAAAACACATGTTCTTGCCTGTCTTCGGAGAAGAGGGAAAAGGGCTGGTTTGAGCTGAACTGTCTCAGCCTTTGCAATATTTATGATCTGACCCGTCCAGCATTTTGACTACAATTTGTTATAATTCACTGAGAGCTGCGTTACACACAGTTATGGAATGAACATCACCAAGGAACAGCTAGTTTAAACTGTCTCTAGATATGATCAGAAACCTGATGTTTGCAAGCAACAGTTTCAGATCAAGGTAATGTACACACAAAATGCTGTTGTTCATTCACTGTACATTTTGTGATTCCAGCAGTTATTCATTAATTCTAGTAGTTAAATGTTTTCACTTTAGAGTCGGACCGAAGTGTTATTTCTCACAGGACTCCATTAAGCTTGGCAGTAGAGGAAAAATATTTTTAAAATGGATCGGAGTCAACCTAAAACACAGTAAAAGTGTATATAATGTAGTTTCAGACTGGATGTGAAACATGAGCATAGCAACTCAAAGGAAATATGGCTCATTCTTTAAGTACCAATACTAATAAAATGAAATATAGTACTGTTTTTAACAGCAGGGTATTGCGATACCTATCTAGTATCAGTACACCATACAACACTAGTCCCAAGGTCTATACAGAAACCTCCCAACATGCAACAAGGGCAACTGAATATTGGACACAAGTCTAATTTTATGTTACTGCATTGTTTCCTCCATATCCATGATTCCATTGTTGTTATAAAGTTAGTTAATAAAAGTGACTGCAGTTACATGATGTTGTGTTCAGAACTGATAGCATTGGGTGGATGGGCTATTAATCCAAGAGGCCCTTCCTGTGACATGAGGAAGTGTCTTAAAGTGACTTAACCCCTTAACGTCCACCCTTTTAATAGAATTTTGGCCTATTTGGCATACCCAAATGGAAAAGCTTATAACAGAAGAAATGTAAGGCCACAGTGCATGTATCATCTATCTTCATTTGACAAGTGACATCTAGTTTGTGGAAATGTGCCTGTTTAGCATGTGGCTAAAACACAAACAAAATTACATCAGTTCAAATAAGCCTCAAAAAAGTGTTTTTAGTCCTCATCTATCATGAGTCACATTTGAATAACACTAATTAGGACATGCTTTATGCCAGAACTATGCAGAACACGATATACTTTCTACATCTTGTCAACCTGTATAAAATTCCAGACCTCTAGGCCTAACCTTATGGGAGGTAGAGAGTTTTTAGTTTGTGGTGTCACTGATGAACCTCTCCAATCATCTCCAATTGGCCAAATTGTGCCAATTGCTTTTACTCATTACTGCGTGATGCTACCACTTACGACTGGCTTAAGTGGGTCGCCGGCGTTCCGGTGGATTTTAAAAGGTTAAAAACAACAATTAAACAAACAAAAAAACAGTTTTTTGTTATTTTTTATTTTTGTTTGTTTTGTTATTAATTTATGTAGCCTCAACTTGAAAATATATATATGTTTTAAGTTGAGTCAAGGTTTAAATTTTAATTTCCATGTAAAAAAGACAACTAATAGTTCATAATTAGCACCATTTAACGTGTTTGTTTTGAGATGGACTGTGTAGCTACTTTAATGGCACATGATCTATGCTTCAGCAACCCATTTGCAAAAAGATAGGGGCCTGTTAACACATTGATTTATCACTGTGGTGCTCCAGTCGACGGTGCACGTTTCAAAGAGAACTACATTACAGTGGGTCAACTTATCACATCTATATAATCATTCATGTCATAGTATTCCGGTACAGACAGCCAGTATTCCTGGAAGCTCTGGGACGCCTCCCAGCTATGTTGTAGGTTAAGTTACCGAGCCAGGGGGATAATTGTATCAAGAATGAAGGTGTTTCACATTGCTACGATGACACCTGTCTCAAATACAGGCAGCTCGGCAGCTGGAGGAACAGAAGGCCTTGATATGAAGAGAAAGCAGATGCTCCTCGGTTGGTTGACCCCAAAGCTTGAGCCAAATTATTTACAATCAAAGCTCCATGTCATATCTGTTTAATATTCAGGATAGGAGTTTTATGCTGCAATGGTCCTGAATGTCAATTGGAAAGACATTCTGTTCTCAGTGTGAGAGCAACGAGTACAATGCTGGCGAAAGTTGTGTGTTAATTGAAAAGCAAAAGAAGGCAGCAGATGTAGTACTTTCACAGGACACTAAGGTGCCAAACTGAAATGTCTTGACTTTTGTTGTCAAGATCCGCCAAATGTTATTTTATCAAATCATCAGGCAAAAAAAAAAAAAAGAAAAATCAACCTTGAAGAGGTGTCTTTATCAGCAATACATCTTCAATACATAATCATGCACATGAGCAAAAACAGGAAAAACCCTTTGGCACCAAGTTTTTTGCTTCATTCACGAAACATCACATCCATGCATACATTAATATCTGCTTGATATACTGAAGACAAAAGAGAGAGAGAGACACGGAGAGAGAGAGGAAAAAGAGAGAGAGATATTATGTTCCCCTAAGCCAGACAAGTCAGGCAGCACAGAAGAGAGTCCCATGATAACACCAAGAGTGATGACCTCAGGGCTTTAAGCTGCTGGTCCATGCCCCCATGACTTAAATCACACAAGAGAAGTGCAGGAAGACATATTGTATTCAAATAATGTGCTCATTTATTGATTCAAACATTCCGATAACAACAAATGTGCAGTTTTTTTGCCTTTCAACAAAGAGCTACCTCATTTGTTTTCTACTCTGCTGTTTTCTACTGCTGTCTGGACTGTTACTTGACTATAACTTATGATTTTCAAAACATTTTCCTTTAATAATTTCCTGAAAGTACTTAAACCATAAAATTGTGTTAACTGGGGAAACACTGTGAAATTGATCTTTTTTGTGGCCAAGAAACCGATGCAGTGAGCGATGATTTCAGGGAGATGTAATATCTTTTTTTTTCTCTCTACCAAGTTCAAGTTTTCCACTACTCCTGTAACAGCTGAATAGTGTAGTTTTGATGATGTGATGTGGAGGTTTCTATTAAAACTGGCCTAAATAGAGAGCTGAAGTCCTGGTGGCACCTCAAGCCATATTTCCACAAACTTTTTTTTTTTTTTTTTTTGTATGAAAAAACAAAACAACAACAAAAAAACAGTGCAGCTCCCATCAAAATTTCCTATTTCCTAGCTTGACAGCATGAGTACATACCTCATCCTGACTTGGGTGGATATCATGGATGTGTCAGGAACCAAGTTCTCCTTTGATGTAGTTTTTCCAACTTTTTGGTTGTAATCTCTGCTTTCTAAACATGTCTACACGGTCCAGTCTTCCCTATCCTGCTGTTATTAAAAGATGAGCTGCTGGGGACAGCGGATACACGATGTAAGCACAACTTTTAAGATGATCTGGGGAACATATGATCGAACAATTACCTATTTACGCATCCAGAAACTTCGGAGCAACATTAGCATTCATTTATAATCATGTCTCTGGGTAACTGATAAATATAAGTTCAATATTCACTTTCTTTTAGCTCAGTTTTTGAAAAAATTGCTATCATCATCTGGATATATGAGGTGAATCATAACCATACTTTTAAGTAAAGTTCTGTTCGAAGGCAGGACTTTTAGGAATTTGCATTATTACAAATGTCAGTTTGGAACTTGCCAATTTTAGTTCTCTCACTTCTAGAACAGAACCCAAAAGTTCCCGTTCCAGTGCCTAGCTTACATGTCTTTGTTGAATACTCGATTCTGATTGGTCAATTATGCCATTCTGTTATTGGGTCTCTTATTTCTGAATAGGAGACCACTGCTATGTATAATAGACCATTGCTAAGGACTTTCTGTTCATAGATTCTGGAGGACCACGTCCAATCATATCAATCCACAGGAAGAAGTCCACTAAAACTACCAACTGCAGTTCATTCATGACACCTTGTGGCAAAAAAACGTTAGAGATAATGTCTGTGACTGGGCACAGATGTGACGGCAGCCTGAAGAGCAACTGGGCTCCAACCATTACAGAAAGGGAGGGAAGTTTAGCAAGATCCTGTCTTCCAATCCAGGCAGCAGATCTGGTGAGCGCCTCTCTTATTGCGTACTGCTACACACTAACTTAAGTGATAAACGGGAGTGATAGTAGTAATATTGTTACTAGTTGTAGAATTAGTAACAATTGTGAAACATAGAGATGAATGACAGAATCATCATAATCTTAAGAAGGCTACAGAGTATTCATACACATTTACGTTGCTATACGCGCAGTTCCAACCGTAGAATCTAATGGACTATTTTTTTAAGCAGAAGCAATAAAATCACTCTTAAATCAATAAATTCATTTTTAAATCAATATTTTGTGTCAGATTATTGATTTCCTTAGTAAATAGCTGTGTAATAAGCGGGATAATGTACAGCGAGTGGGTCATTATTGTGAAATGAACCCCGACAGGGTGATGCAGGACCCCGAGCGAAATGGAACGACATAATTGTTGTTTTTTTTTATTTGGCGTGCACACAAAGGCTGTTATTGTGAAGGGTTCAACTGAGATGCCATCGCAGTAAAAGCAGTTTCCACCTACTTCTTGGGATTATTCTCCAGGTTTAAGGTACCCTGTGGGGTTTTTTACCAGTACTGGTGGTGCTGCTGGTAATCTTTTGATAAGTGGGTCCCTGGTCCCCATATTAGATGTATTTCATGCTCTACTAGCACATCTATAAAAACAAAAGCACATGATACACATTTCTGCCATCTTTACACAGCCATTCTTTTCAATTCCTTTGTAGTATACCCGTGAGACTTGAGACATTAGATTAGCGTCATCTTGTGGCACCAGCTGCTTTACGTCACACAACAGTGTCTGCTGAGGTACACATAACAGCAAGAGGACAATGTAGCAAATATATTTCATGCTTAGGTATGGAGTTTTTGTTTTTTGCTGTCCTTGTTCTGTTCTGGAGCTGAGAGCATCAGATCGTGGATTGAAGTGATGAAAGAGTTTTAACATGCAAATATAGTTGGCATTGCTCTCAAGAGATGAATAAGTCAGGGTTTACTTGTCATCCATAAAGTATACCCTGAATTTTCAAATAATTACTGAATCTCAATAATGGATTGACTATGACTCACAGTAAGACAGCAGAGGAAGGCAGCAAACCAAGTGAAACACTGGATGTAATAACTACATGTTTCAGAGAAATCAAAAAGGGACACTATAATTGTTTTCTGACACAAGTATTGTATTCAACATGTTTTGGAAACCTTAAGGGTTGAACTTTAGAGCCCTGTGCAGGACTGTTTTGTTAATCTCTCTCCCGCTGGATTTCTGATCATTCCCGCCCGCACCCGCAAACATTCTGACCATTCACGCCCGCACAATAGAGGTCCATTGATTTTGTGTCTTACTTGTGAGCTTACTTTGACTGGAGTGAACGGAGCAGGTATATCAGCTCAACCTAGAGGTACCAGATTTGTGCTACTGTGATACTTTTGCACATCTGTTGCAACCAACAAAGTCCATTTCGACTCCATCTTTGTCAGTAACAACTGGGAAATTTGTCCAAATGTCAGACTTTCCTTGCTTTTTATCTTCTTTTCAACTTCATTTGTTGACTCCATCCTTCTGGTTAGCGCTAACTTAATCCCAAGACCCACAGTTTATTTTTTGACCACCTGCTCCCACCAGCAGCTAAGTTAAAACCACCTGCTTCTGCAAAGTATGCGTTGGCTCCCACGGTACCCCTGGGATCCCAGTCCCAGTGCAGTCCTCTAGTGCACATAACACATTTCGGTAACACATGATTAAAACTAACCCCCTGTAAAATTATTAGTAAGGCACTGTGCAGTGTTTTGAAGTCCCTAATGCACCAGAATCAGCTAATGATACCACATCTAACTGACATAAAACAAGTGGACTGTTGATTTAAAAAATGATTACCTGTGGTAATATGGTAATGTGTTCATTCAACCATAAAATATATTATCATTAGTCACACCAATCCCAAGATGCTTAAATAAAGTCCTGCATCAGCATTATAAATAAAACTGCCCAATTGCCACTTCTTCTTATAAACTTACAGCTTGATCCATAGTATGTTGGTTTGCTGCAGTGGGACAGCTTATTTGGATTTTCCCATTACGCTATGCAAAACTTAGCCATTAGCGCTAACCACAATTCATTCTGCTGAACATATGAAAGGGGCTGTTGCAGTTCATTAGCATAATACGGACACTCATCATGCATCAATCTGCACCCATTAACACCCCTCACCACCCCCCCACCTCACTCCCCCAGCCCAAGCCACTTACCCCGCCCACCGCACAACAGTAAAGTGACCAATTGTGAGGACAAATACGACCGCTCTGCTCATCCGGTTTGAAACTGGAATGTTATGGCAGATGGTAGAGACGGGGAGACGTGCATGACCCAGCATACTGATGAAACTAAACAGAATATGAGCGTGAGGGATATTGGCAGGGAGACAGAGAGGGAGTTAAAGGTGAGAACAACAATGACGATGAGGAGGGTCGGGGGGGGGCTCTGTCCAACAAAAATCTACATCACACTATACACCTTAACAGCGTTGGCCTTATTTTACATTATTCGATTATCTAGATTAAATTTGTTAATCTCTGTCTGCAGTCTCATACCATATCAGTTACATTCCTATCACATCTGGCCCTACACTGGCATCAGGGCCTTGTGAGAGACACCACCGTGCAGATGAAATTCAATAATGCAGTTTTAGGGCTTGAGTAGGATCTAATTTCATGCTAGGCCACTCATAAAATTGTTGTATAAGCTATTGTAATTTCAAAAGAACCATTATCCTTTTTTTTACATAGCTTGCAGAAACCTTCTCTGTGAACACTGTGTAAGACTCACATCTTGCTTCAATACCTTTGTAATACTGTTGGTACTAGTTTTGAAAACAAATCAGAATATCTGGGTTACCTTTCTTTTTTTTTTCTTTTTGGTATTTGAAAATTATCTTGTTTGTTCATTTCTTGGTCTTTTATGATTATTATTGTAACCCTAGTTCTATGAGCACAGTTGGAGTCCTCTAACAAGGCTCTACAACAACAGCTGTAACAACTTGTTGCTGTTGTGCTGAAGACATGAAAGTAGCATGTCAACAGGACACCAGGAGCAGTCCTCTGTCTGTTTCTACAAGGCATCAGTTCAGCCACGGTACTGATATGTACTCAGAAACATTTTGACAGAGCTCACAGCCCACTACACGATCAGACAGTCTCACTCTTTTGAGTTAAAGATCTTGTCCTGCTACTTTAAATCAAAAGAGACTTTTTCATCCTTAGGTCCCACTCTTACCAATGCAGGGATTCTGAGCCATACAGTCTCATTATTTTTACTACATCTGGGTCTGGTCAAGCAACATTTCACAGTTGGCTTGCTCATACTCACTGTGCGTGGGAAGAAGAGGTCCCAAGAAGGCTGTAACACTTTCCTCATTTGACAGTCAAAACAGATCACAATCCCTTTTTTCCATGTTAAATATTCTAAAAAAGAGCCCACAATAACATAACTACATAGCATAGCCTATTAAATAGACCCTATTTTCTGGGTTGCCTGCACATCACCACCCTGCTCTTAGTTAGACTTACCTGATTATGGGGATGGGCGAGTTATCTGAACTGAGTGACACTGACTGTGAAATGTGATATGATTAACATTAGTAGCCTAATTCAAATACATCATGTCAAAAATATCAAAGTCCTCTGGTGCCCAGGGAAGAAAAAGAAGAGAAGAGGAGGAAAAACATGAAAAAGATGAAGATGATGTGTAATGAATGAATAGTTTTATTGCATAGTAGTTACCGTTGGAGAAGAGTGTTACTAGCTTACTTTGGACGATAGTAAAGTTCGCTAATTTAATAAATAGCTAGAGTTAAAGGTAAAGTCAGCGATTCTAATCCAATGCACTTTTTGTCAAATTCAGCGAATATCTCCTCACAATCCGTTAGCTGTCATTTCTGTGTGCGTGCTGGCAAAAAATCCAGTGTCCATACACAGCACTGACTCTGTTAATGAGCATGTAAAGACAGTGGCTCAGAGCGAGCCACACAACACTACTCCGGCCAATTCGTGCTCCAGCTGTCTGTGTGAGGACATGACAGTCTACTGTCTCCAGCACCTATTAAATGGTTGGGGAGGGCTGATGGAGAGAGAGAAGCTGTGGCCAATTTACATTTGTTCAGTAAATTTCTGCTGTCAGTCAGCCTGGTAGCTGCTAGCTTGGTTAGCACAGTGCATTTACAGTCTATGATTAACTGTGATAATGCTAATGCTAATTTTCGCTAGCAAAAAAACAGGCCAAAAACCATTAAAACAAAATGTAGCTAGACTCCTTAGAGAGTCTTTTATCACAACCAAATGCTGAACAAGACTTGTTTAGACACCAAAATGTTACAATTTATTTTAATTTTCATGAACTGAAAACACACTGTGAAATAGCAGCAGCTATGTCTATACTCTGTGAATCTGATTACGCAATGGTTATGTTATATTCTCAATGTTATCACTGTAGTAGCGACTTGTCAGTCACAGGGTAGTCAGGCCCTAAAGCATACACTTCTTTATAATCTATTTTACTATAAATGGGACCATAATTTACAAAATTAACATCATGCTGTATCAAAGAAGACTTGAAAGTAACGATTGAGACCATAAACTCATTAGGAAAGTGTTTACTGAGGTAATAAATCAAGTGAGAAGTAGGGTCATTTTCTTAAAGACTTCCATACAATCTGACTTCTTTTTGTGCAACCAGTGGAGTCGCCCCCTGCTGGTCTAACGCACTTCCCCATTGGCTTCACTTTTCAAGCCGGGAGCTACTGCTTTCTCCAGAATGACTGACTCTACTTTTAACATCTGTTACTCCCACCTTAAATTCATTAGGGAAAGTTGGAAAGACTATTCAAGTGTTTGGCGAATAACCTACAACACAATTTTAAGAAATACACTTTCTTTTAAGTGTGTTGCTGCTGCACTAACCATCCACTGTCTGCCTCAGGAAACCAGGCACACATTTTTATTGACATCTTAGTCTATTCAGCCAACGTTAGCCCTGCTTGTAATAGTCAATTAGAATGCTTTTCTTTTTCCATCCCCTTTTGTAATTAATAGTTGTACGCCTTTGCATATTGATTAGTCTTGTATGTATAGCAAACAGCATGCATCATGTGGGAGAAGTGCTCATTGAATACATGTTGTGTGCTAGGTGTAGGGGTGGTTTTAATCTCATTATTCAAAAACCTCTTCACCTATTTAGATACAGTCTTTATGTGGGTAACTTGTATCTGTGTTCTACTTGTTAACAGTCATCAAATGTTCTTCCAAGCAATGAGTTAGAGTCACAATATTGATTGAAACACTAGAAGTTAAATTTTACATCTGGCCCCACATGCAGGGGTGACTGTAACACACATAATACCTTCATATAAACACCATGGACACAATTAACTCTCAAGAGTCATAGTTAAAACAATTTAATATCCATTGAACAATAAATTCCAGTTTAACTAAAACAGTATAATTAATCATAATTATACAAATTTGCAAATTTAATGAATAAGCAACAGAAACAAACACAAAAAAACAGGGTTTCCCTTCATCAACATTTAGAAATGGTTAGAAACATCAGTTTGTCCTTTGGCAGCCAGAGAGGGATCATCACAGACCATGTGCATAATGAGTTTCATGGTTCTGTCTCGTTTCTGATTGGTGCAACCTGAGATGTTAGAGTTGCCCCCCGGTCTACTCTTGCTGTTTGTGTTTAGAACTTTATAGGCTATAATGAGGTTTACGTGCTATTATTGGCTGGGTTTCATCAGCAGCAGCTTTTTTATTAAGATAATGTAACACCCAGTGGTCACATATACTCCTCTTCTCTCTTCGGATGCACTTTTGAAATATTTTAATCCCACCCCTGCAAATCCTGAGCCACCTGCTGACACCTTCTCCACCTCAACACCTTCCAGCGATGCAGCATCAAGCACTCCTGTCCCTTCCACCTCAGACAAGCCCAGCGATGCAGCATCAGGTTCTTTAATACTGTTTTTTATTTTGTGGATTTTTAAAAGAAAATAAAAAAAATCGCAAAGACATAAAGCTATGCAGTTTCTGTGTGAGTGTATGAATACTGGTTGTGGAATTGGCTGTGATGCAAGGGGCAACAGCTAAAATCTTGCCTAGGGCACCAAATTAGTCAAGGCCGGCTCTGCTTTTAATGATAGAAGTTACATGACATTTGAAATGACCTTTTCATTATTTATAATCATTACTTTCAAAAGTGTTATTAGACTTTGTGGTGGCTGTTATGTAGTTGCCTACTTAGAGAAAAAATAACAAACTGCTGGTAAATTATATCTGACAATTAAATCTTAAAATATCAGATATCAAGCAAATGATCCTGTTAGCAACTCACACACTCTCCCATGGCTTCTGAACTAATGTTAGCTAATGCAGCCAACGTTAATTAATTTCAAAAAGTGCTCCAAATAAAAGTTGCAGTGTTTAGGATTTAGTGGCATGTAGTGGTGAGGTTGCAGAGTGCAACAGTCTCAGGGGAAAGCCATCGTTGCTCAAGACCCTGAGCGGGTGCAGGGTTTTTGAGGTGAAACAGACTGAGCACCGAGTTTCTTTCTTCACCTCAGAGTTGGTTTAAGTTCTTTAATGCAACCATGTGTGTTGGTCACCTGGTCTCATTTGTTACTGCTGCAGTTCACTGCTTAGTCTCTGGGTGACGGCATAGAAAGTTAACGATATATTAACATTTGTCTCACAAAGCTAATTATTTCGACATTAAATGAAAACATGCTTGAAACCGATGCCTTTTTTAAAGATGAACTACAAGATAACTCTAGCATCGTGTGCTGCGGACTGTCCGGGTGCTGCACTGCCCTAACAGTTGAGTTCTGCCTTTTTCTAAACTTACATTTAGAATATCAAGTCTTGACATTTGTGAATCGATGCAGAACTATCCATGTCTGCATCACCCCGCTACCTCAGACCGAAACTAACGCTAGCTTACCGGGAACACAGAGCGGTGCAGACTTGTACTAACATTAGCTAACTAACCCAACACGTATCGTTATCAAGTAACATTAAACTTAAAGAAATATTGCGACAATAGTCTGACTCGGTGTGGGTCCCAGAGCCGGAGAGCGAACTGTTAGCCACAGCTGTCAATCAACGCCCACACGGCAGACATCAAAGCTATTATTTGTCTTTGTATCTTATTAAGGGAGCAATAATTTCCAAAATGATTTATTAAAAGGCCTGAATTTAGAGATTGAGACCATACCGACTCGTTGAAAAAATGTATTGACTTAGTATTTTATGAGAGAAGTTGACGCTTTTTGAATGAGAGTCTATTGGAGCCAGCATCCAGTGACTGTCAGTGGTATTGCATTTTAAGGGACTTCCACATTGACTTCAGTTTCAAGCGGTGGTTGTTGCCCCTTGAGTGTGACACCGTGTGACAACATGCCCTGCTGTCCCTTCTGCCAGTTCCACTCATTGAATAATGTAGGGACTAGTATTTAATCACTTAGACCATACAGAAACAGGAAGATAGGGAATTTAGGAAACTTAGCTTTTTTTAATACAAACAACTTTTGGGAAAACTGCAGACTATTCACAAATGTTCGTGATTTGTTTTGTAGGCTGCATTCTGGTCAGTGCTACTCAGACAATGTTTCTAGACAGCACTTTGTCATGAGTCATGTTTACTGCAGAAAGCAAAGTGTCCGTCTCTATCAGTGAGTCATGATGAAGAATCCTTAAGAAAGAAACTGAGTTGCTTTTTGCTCAGTCACGTTAGACACAGAAAGCTGTCAACACTTTTGTCCACACAAGGCGGGTTTAATTATATAACACACATAGGGAATTCAAAGAGTTTAAATATTGCACGTATTGTGTGAAAGTTATTAAGAAATATACCATAAACCATTCACATATTCAAGCAGTTAAGCCTTGTGCTCATACGAGAAAGTGATATTTCTGCATAGCTGTGTACATGATACTTGTTTTTGTTCTTAGTTCTGTGTAATGTAGGTGAGCATGAATCTGAGGTTTTAATTATGAAAGTGCTGCCAATCTGCATACTGAAGTATTCCACAACATCAAAGTGAATTCAAGGTCCACCTACATTCTCATTTCACATTACTATTGCACAAAATCGCCAGAGTAAGCACTTCCTTTCCTTTCTGAATCAAAATGTGTTTAAAGTAATGTGTTGACAGAACCTAAACTTCAGCAACTTCAGACATTTCAACAGACCAAACATTTAATGAATGTTGTAACTTTAACTAAGCCTCTCCCTTTCACTGTAAACACTCTTCAGAATATCACTGCGCCGTAAAAGTTTGTTGTTTTGAACGGGGTATAACTGATTCTCAAAATGTCATTAACATCACTGGAGGCCAGATGTGGCTGCATGGTCGATAGAGTTAACCGCCCACAAGATTAAGCTCGGTTGTGGAATACTAATGTTAGCCATAATTAGGAAATTGAAACTCATGATAAGTTGACTGTTAAGTGGAGGGACTGGCTACCGGTGAGTCACTTAGCGGTTCGTTAGCGTGACCTTGGGTTGGCTGAATAATGAGGAGCCTAAAAATAACTGGCACGAAAATTCCTGGAAGATTAATTATCAAAACAACAAAAATACCTAGTGTTTTACACACATTAGACACATCCCTCCTCTATGGTCTGTCCATCCAATTAATTTGCTGTAAGCTGCTGTATCATCTCTGAGGACAGCAATCTGCACACAATCCTGCAATAACAGTGGTTTGTTTGGAAAAATAATTGCTCTATAGATAGTCCAGAACAGAACAGAACAGAATGTAATTACACCCTAAAGAGCCGCATTCACTCGCTACCACTGTATGTGCTATCCTTTGAATGAGGAGATCTGGCACATCTGAGCATATTTTCAGCATTGAGATTACTCCACCCATGACGCCTCTGCAAGGCCAGCATTTATGAGGTGGTAGGGGTGAACCCTTTTCTTACTGCTGTGTGTGGATCGGTCTGTGAGGCGTGCAGCTGGGGGATATCTATCTTAGATCTGTCCTATCAGCACATTGCAAACAGACAGCAACACTAGTGTGTGACAATCACAGCTGGAAAATGAAAAGTGCTGTGAGGCAAACAAACTCCATTAATACATATAGCGGCATGGAGCACTCGATGGACACAGATGTCAGAATGCATTGATTTAGATGGACGTTTTTATTTTTTTAATGCCGTGGTGAGGGAATTTGAGATTGCTTTTGATAGGAAAAAAAAAAACAAAACAAAAAAAACGTCTCACCTCAGGCTAATTCACTGTGAAAGATAATGGATTTACTAAATTGAATCATTTTGTTGATTATTGACTACTGACCACAATAATGCTGGTGGAAACTTTTTCCACGGCTGTTATGGTTTCTCAAAGAAGATCCAGAGAAAAATATCAGTTTAATTGGGGTATCTCATCATCGACAGGGAATAAAATAATAAAACCAACAAAAAACAAAGAGGTAAATAATGCAAAATGTCTTCTCAGAATATAAAAAATCACTAACCGTGTTCACAATGAGTCCAATGTTGTTTTTTGCTTTTTTTTTTACACAAATAACAAAGAAATTGATTACTCCTTAATTTAACAACCGACACGCATCGTCATTTAAATTGAGATTTTAAGAGTAGAGAAAATACGGGAAAAGCTTTACAATACAATTAAGCTAATTATACATGATGTGCAGGCTTTATAAATATCTTAAATCAGAGGTGTTGATTCAAATTTATGGTAATTTTTCATATTTTGTCCGACCCCAATATCAAAGGTTAACTTGAATACAATAAAATGTACTGCAAACCAATACATAAACAAAAGAAGCCACAAGGTTGCTGAATTAATTAATTAATTAATTATCTCTTTGACTCAATCTAATTTCTTTCTACCTTTTTTTTTTTTTTAAATCATTTATTTACTCACTGCCTGCCTTTCTTATGGGTTCTCTATTCTAAATTATTCCAGCAAACTGAGGAGACAAATGAGAATGCTGATATGTTATCTTAAATTATGCCAACATTGTATCAACAAAATCATTTTCCCTTGTTCCTGTCAGACTTCGCACCGAAAGGACACGTCTGAAAGTGAAATCACAATAAACTCAAGAGATAAAATTTGCACATTTAGTTTGGGAGGGGCAGTTTTCTCTGTTATTACCGTGGTTTTTGTTGCCAGGGAATAAATTTGAAACACAGTGTCCTTCTGCTCCAGCTGGCTGGCTGCCCAGAGGGCCACTGTGTCTTTTGTGATTAGTCAAAACTGAGAAATGCAATTAAAATGGCAGGTAGCTGCTTCTTCTTATTACGACAACCGAAAAGAGATGTGTGGTGTCACAAGCTCTAGCGTATCCACTGCTGCAGCTTATGTCTCCTGGGAGGACAAGCGGTACTTCTGGAGGACTTAACTGTGTTTATCCCCAGTTGGGGTTGTGATTTCCTTGTTCACAGAGTAATCATGTAAGATGGCAAAGTTAAAGCCTTACAAGTTATAAGTGCTCCAATGTGGGTAAAGTCTTCACTTGCATCTTTTGACAAGAAATTTTAGCCCTCTTCTCAGCCAGAACATGAACACAGCATTTCTTTCTCTTCTTTTAGCCATCAATTAAACCCAAATATTCAAATAGAAATGTTAATGTTAAGAAATGTGTCTTGCCATATGACTTTAGTCTCCACGAACCGGGGATATATCTGCCTCTTTAGCAGCTAAATGCTCCATTATATTCACCAGCTAGTCACTAACTTTCTCTGTCTGTCGTTTTGCTGCTGGGCAAGTAGTGCACAGTGGGTTTATCAGAGCTTTTTTTTTGCTGAAAACAGCTTCCTGCTGCAGCTGAAAACGATGCTGATGAGTGATGAGAGCGAACCAAAACCAAAAACTCTGCAGGGGGTGAGGCTAACTGCAGGGTTGCTGATAATTATCTGCGGGTTCATCACCATGAGCGACCCCTTTCACATGCAAGTAGTCGTGTGATCCGGCGTTAGAAATAGAAATATTGATTATAGCCACTTTAGAGCACATTAACAGTTCACAACATTTCTGAAATCATTACAAGCCATTAAAAGCCTTGCCCCTAATCAGCTGCAGAGCTTGCCACGTGGTAGCTGAACTCCATGTCATGTTAATTTGACAAGATGGCAGCATCAGTCATCATAACCTCCCATCAAATTCACATTGACAAGGTGGGAAGCTGCACCATGTTGTTTGAATGCATTGTCAATGGAGAGCTGAATCGATGTAGACACTCATCATGCAGGGTAAATGATGTTCTGGTTGACAGAGTTGCACTTGGGGGTCTAATATTTATAAGCAGGCGAAACTGTCATTTCTTATCAGGATGCTATTGTCATCTATTAAGTCTCTCAACTCCCCCCCCCCCTGCTGTATGTTTCAAGAGAGTGTATATTAGTAAGAAAAAAAAAACATCATTTAGCCTTCTCTCTGCTCACTTGCCATCTCCATCTCATTCACCTTCCCACTCTCTCTCTCTCTTGTGTTCTCATGGCGGATGTCTCTCTAGACCAATTATTAGGCTAATTCACAGAGCTCTTCCAACTGGGGGAGCAGTTATAACAATGCAGTGATGGCTTGACCTCTGAATCCCCGAATCCCCATTGAACGTATTTGTTTTGAAAAGCTTGTCAGCAAACAATGGCACACTTTACAGTGCCCATGGTCTTGTGGCTTCCCTTTAAATAGTTGTCAAACTCCTCATGTGAAATGATGTGTAGTGTATGCCCACTCTATATAGCAACAATACATCCAGTCATAAATAAGCAAAAGAGATTTTAATGGATTCTACAGTGCAATTTAAATGTAAACATTGTTTGGAGACAAGTTATTAGAATCATTAAAGTTCAATCTTTCATTTACTGTATTTTATTATTAGCCTTCATTACTTTTCCATTCCAATTCATTACAGCTTTTTTTGTGTGTGTGTGTGTGTGTGTATGTGTTGTTAAATCTAACTCGCTATTCTTTTGCTTCTGCAATGACCCAATTTTTTCCGCAAGGATCAATAGTTCATCTTATCATCCCTTATCTAAAGTAGCATTATAAACCATGGCAAACAAAACTGGCTGACCATGTCCTTCTTTTAACTAAAGCACATTTTCAAGACGCCTTTTCTTTCAGAGCAAATGCCAAACACAAAAGCATTGAAATTACTTTGGAGCTCAGTGCAGTTTGTAACCTTTCAGAGAGCACTTTCATACTGTGATTTGAAAAAAGCTTAACTTATATTATAATTTAAAACAATCATGAAACCTTATTTATTTATTTTTTGGATCAGAAAATCCAATAAAGAAGACTAATAATGGAAGATATGATCTAGTCATTTTTAGAATAAATAAAGGTCACCGTTGGTTTTTAAGTTAATGAACATGAAGAAATTACACATTATACAACATGTATAGGGACACACTCACAAAACAGCATATCCACTACACAAAAATTGGTGTCCCGTAAATGTATTTTTCTCTTATTTGCATTTAAGGAGCTTATCAGGTGTCCCTGCTTATAGAAGTCTAAGTCCATTTAATTTCCTTCATAGACAATCTTAGTGAGTTCCATTTGGAGCACTGCTGGCTCTCCCAGTGAATCATCAGTACAAAAGATGAAAAACTGTGTTAGAAAATATGTGGGACGGTGAAGAACACTTTACATATGCCCACATCAGCTAAAGAAGCTAAAAAAACAGGGGAACACATGCCAGCTATGCATCTGTTCCAACAACATAAACTGATTCACTTATTAAAGAAGAGATTGAGCTTCTGTGATCTCTTTGGTGTTCATCTTGCAATAAAATCTGATTAACTGAGTAAAGTTGCTTCAAATGAAAGGAAAAAAGTGACCCACCAACCATCTAATTTAACCTAACTTGACCACCTAATCTCTTTTAAAAAAGACTGGATCTTATCTGCCACCGATTTGAACTTTGTCCCTCCCTTTTGCATCATTCATGAGTACCGTACACATAACAGCAACATAAAACTTGGCATTTTTCTGTTGTTCTTCCCCAGTTTTTGCCTACCTCTTGTGACTCCATTTATATTAGAAGACTTTTCACTGTACTATCTTGGTATTGCCATGTGACCAAACTGTAATTTCACTTCTAAATTGAATTAGCATTTCAAACGCATAACAATCCCCTCTGCCAATCCATGTCTCATTAGTGGTCTCTATTGAAAAAACTCTGAAGTTGCTTCATTAACATAGGTACGTTCCTCTGAGTTCCCATGGTTCTTGTTGATGCTGTTTCTCTTCTGGTGTTAAACAGAATTAGAATACCATTAGTTGCTGGATAAGGTTGAAAGATGAAATGCTGTGTTTTTTATCGCTGCATTTCCCCCCAAGGGAAACCATATGAGTGGGAGCAATAGTTGCCTGTGACTGCTTAAATATTCTGCCACTGCCTTAGATATCTACAAAACCTTTTGTCTCTTGACATTTGAGCAAAGGCTTATTGTCACACTTAAGAAATAATGTGACATTTATAAGCAGAGACATTTGTTTTGTAGTCTCTATCAGTGTTTAATTAATGAAAAAAACAATAATGAGTAAGCCTGAAAGCTTTTATTTTCACTATTCTCCACACCTAGTGCTTTCAAGTGAAAGCACACAGAAAATTAAGCGTTTTCCAATGCAGAACCAATAGTGTTTCATTTGGAGTCAGCAAAAGAAATACTGAGTTGTACTAACTACTATGGTGGGGAAAAGCAAGTGAAACAAACAGTTATTTATTACCAAATTAGGTTATATTAGGAAATTATCCCTCTGTCCAGCTATGTAAAGATAATAATATGTGTATCTATGCATTTTAAGCAGCCACAGTATTCTGGGGAGGGCGGGGGGAATACTGAAGAGGTGGTGGTACATGAGTAATAGTAAAAGGATTAGGATTTAGCAAGAACGAAAAGGAGGCATATGGGAAAGAATTTCAGATTTTAGAAAAAAAATAATAAAAAGAGAAGGATTAAAGGAAACATCTGTTTGAAAAGAGACAGATGCCCTCAAAAAGTATAGCACTCATAATAGTATCTCTCATCATCTGCTGATTTAATAACAGATTATATTGTCAGTTGGAGGAGGAGGAAGGGTGTTTTTTTGTGTGTGTGTGTGTCCCACACACCCCTCCCCGGTCAGAGGGAGAAGGAAACCAATTCCTGTAATAAATATTGTGTAAAAAAAAAAAAGACTTTCAGTGCAGCGATGCAGAGCAGCGATGCTGGATGTTACACATGGAAGCTTTTAAAGTGAAGGCACTGGCTGATTGAGTTGATAGAGAGAGGAGTGTGCACATGTGCATTACAATTCTCTTTCCATTTATAATCTGTAAACAATGTACAAAATATTTGTATTCATAGTAGCCCCTCCAAGTCTCTACAACTGTCCTATTAAAATTTGCCAATGTGAGGCACTTAATCCTTAATTAAAAGTTTTCCGTTTTCACCCCATCTTGGGATAAAGTGTAGGCTTCAGATCAGCTGCCAGATACCTCGAGATAGAATAAATTGTCTTGCTTAAAAGAAAAATATGGTGATAATCTATATTTTTTAATGTCAGCAAATGCCATTTCAATCAGGAGAGACTCCATTTCTTTATGAAGTAAATGATATTTATTGAACAGCAGGTTAGATGAAGGTGGAAAAGTCTTTAGCGATTACACCCCATCGTGATGTCACTGGATATGAAAGGGGGGAGGTGAATGCAAGAGTAGTATAGGATAACCCCCCCCCCGATGGAGTCTAGACACTGGTGGTGGTGATGAAGAGGCGTAGATCTTGGAGGTGTGGTAGCAGCTTCTGGTGAACTCGGGCCTGGTGCTGAAGTAACGGAGAGGAGAAGGTGAGATGATGATCTGGGATGAGGAGGAGAGAGCTTTGACAGGTGAGCCGTGATTGGTGGTTAGAAATTATAGAGCAATCTGATTTGATAAGTAGGAGTGACGCCCCGAAACAACTGATGCGACAGCGGGAGGAGCGTGGAAGAAAGAGAGGAGAGGGAAATGAATGAACGTTTAAAGATAGTCTTCCTGCCTGAATTTACGCTAAGCTTCATGAGAAGACCAAAGTCAAACTTGCCTCAAGAGGTTTCACAATCTGCACAGTATATGACACCCATGATCTTCATACCCTCGATTTGGATGAGGAACCCCCGCCCCCTCCACCCCTACCCCCTGCCTGTGTAGCCAAAGCTTTGCTCTGTGCCATATACCTTCAATTTTGTCCAAAAACCTTTGATCTGTGTGACCAAACTAGTTCACCAAATCCCTGGCTGAAAATAGTCTCCAACAAATGCACTATTTATTCTTGCTGGAGTTTCTTTCTTCTTCTTCTTCTTTTTTATTTAAATAAACAGCAGTGCCCAGCTCTTTAAGGAAAATATTTTTAATCAAAAGTATATATTTGTGACCCATTTTTAAAAGACACAATGTCCCCTGGCGCTGAGTGCCACAGACAGACTGTGGAAGTTGGAATTTATTGACAGAGGGACTAACTTATTGTGGTTTCAGTCTATTCATGGGTTTTGTTTGCAATAAGAAAATACAGCCTTATATATAAATATATAAAAAATATTGCCAGCCTTAGCCTTTAAGACGCTTCTGCAGGACAAATGCTTTCAAACACAGTGGTTGAGCCAAGTTTATTTGACCAAATTAAGGGTCTCAGTCTGACCATAACTTTCAGACACAAACAAAAATTAAATCAGTGTCAAGGCAGTGACATAAAGGTGAAAAATGCATCATTAAAATTGAAAATATTTCTTGTTTATGGATACTGAACTATAAATGACTGTTGCTATAAGAAGTCAACTTCTTTGCTCTTAACAAAATCAGTTTTTTTTAAGAGTATACTCCACTAAATTAAAAAAGTTTGCCCAGATATTAAATACAATATATTTGAATTGGGTCCAAAAATAATGATATACCTTTGGGAGACGCTGCACTATGGAGCTGTCATTTCTTGCTTAAAACTTAAGTTAGTTCAACAGAAGAGAAGTGTGATAAATTGCTAATGTTCCATTTAAATGTCTTTCTGCTTCCATGCTTGTATCTACTTCAAGTATGAGTAAAGTTCTGACATAAAAGAGATGAGGATTTAAGAACTTGTATCCCTGGAGTTCCTTAGCTTCTTCCAGTACCGTCACTCCAGTACTGTATGGCTCGTTGCTCTTAAACCTAAGCTCATTATCCCAAAGACTTAAACTGAAATGTAATATCACCACTGGACCTCTTCTTCTACAGGCAGATTTAGAATTCACTCATCGCATTTTCTCCAGAGAAACCAGTGCCCATACAAGACTTGTAGTATAAGGTAATTCAATTAAAACCAGTTCGCTTAATAGTGTGACTGAATGGTGCCCTTGATGAAAGTCCAGCTTATGACATGAAAGTCCGCATAAAGCCTCCGTCAAAAATGCTTGAAATGAAACACTGCTGCAGTGACAACACCATATCCGCGAGGCTCAAAACTTGCTATATGCATGATAGTGGTTGCCATTTTCCTCATATTTATCATTATTTTTACTAATTAAATGAACCCACAGGTACGATCAGAGTCATTATCATATCTCTAGCTAAAGAGATGTGAGCTAGAAACCATATGTGAAAAAACTTAATACAACGTAATAATGGAAAAAATGAGAAAATACTGAAAAACGGATAAAAAAGATCGAACAGGGGGAAATAAGATTGATACATGTTCTTTTAGAAATGGATTAATCTATTACTCATAAGCCTAATATGTCTGATAATAATGCACACATTAACACACATTTAATGCACGCACGCATTTTTATTTTTCCCACCACACCACAAAATAATGCCACCACAGAGGCCTGCTTGTTTGGTAAATCTAAACTCTCCATGCAGGTGAATATACTTTAAGTAAGCAGTCAAGTTGATTAGTTGATAATCATTGTAAATTCTGCATCACATAACCACTAGAACACCACTTACCCCTGAATAACAATCACATACTGAATTTGGTAAAATATTTGGCAGAAGAAAATGCTAATAGCTGCCAACTAAAGGTGTTGCAAGTTCAAAATTTACAGACGTTTACCCATGCAGGATGTTTTTTTTTTTATTCTTGAATAAGCCTTATTTTGTAAAAGCTCTCTGTCTGCTGAAGAGAAAATTCTATTGTGGGATTTCAGGGATACTGTATTGTTCAGATCAATTCATCTCTTTTATCAAAGCAGGAAAATGGAAAATAACCAGAAATTATCCACATGAAAATATTTGGACTCCATTTGACATTTATTTAATAAAGGATTAATTTAGGCCATTGAAAAGAATCCCACTTACAGCAATCAGTAGTTATCTATTGACTTTTTATCCCACGTAAATTAGAGACAGAGCAAATAAATAATGCACTATTGATTTTGCCTGCACTGTTTCTCACAGCTCAACAGTGGAAAATCATAGGGCACTTTGGTGAGGCAGCACAGATGAGCCCCTCCCTTCAACCAATCACCACTAGCCCGAGCTTATTTCCAGCTTTAAACCACAGAGTGTATTTAATAATTAATAAAGTCTAGAAAGTTTGAATCGACGATTTTCCTTTGCCCCGATGAAAACAATGAATAAACATCATATGAACATGATTACACAGATTGATACACTATGTTGTCGAAATATGAGTGATTATCAAAATAGTTCTATGCATGGTGACCCCTTTTCAAAATGTCAAGAGCATATTACAACACTTGATGGCAGTAAACAGTTACCATAGCAATATGCTTATTATTTGGGCTTCGGGAACCAGATTATACATGTTTTTGACAAATGCTATGCTGCTACTACACACCGAAGTAATCATTCCCCACATCTCTATATCTCAAGATGACTGAGCTGACATTTGTCTTTATTTATGTATTTATTTCCCCTAAACTTAGTCATAGTATCAGCTTGAGTAAGGGCACTCTGATTTGGATAGGGGAGACTCATATGTTCATGTGTAACCGGAGAATATGAATAATTCTGCCTCTCAGGCAAAAATAGTGTGCCAAGCCTGTTAGCTTTCTGACAGTTTTGTGTATTAGACCACATGCTCTTGCCAACATTTCTATGTGTTCCCTGACAGCGGGTTGCCTTATACTGCGAGCAAGTCACAAACCACGACTAACACCCCCCCATGCTCCCTGCTGGCTACTAATACATTATAGTGCAAGTAGCTTTGGACACTGGCATCTTTTCAGTGGCAGTTGCATATGACTTTATATCACATATTGCACGGTATGTGTAACCATTCGTGTCTGTGCTTGTATTTTTTTTTTTGCACACACGAAACTGATGGAATACTTAAAAAAAGGAGTAAAACATCAACATAAATCGGTATATTAAACACAGGGAGATATGTGCATGTGCTCTAAAAGGATAGATGTATGTGAGTAATCAAGGATAGGATGACGATGAAAGACATGGGTTTAAGTTTAGATTACAATACTTAAAATGACAAACATGACACTACTGTGCACAGTTCAAGTTGTTACTCTATACTTTTTATAGACATTTACTTGAGCAAGTGTTGCATACTTTCATCTTTTTTTCATCTTCTTCTTCTCTTTGTCCTAGAAATTCCAATAATTTCCTCAATCTCCAACTAGCCATGTACATTGTGATTTATAAGAAAGGCTGTGTTGGTCTCGTTACATATTATCTCCTTCGCTTCATGTATGAAAATATAGTTGGCTTTACAGAACATGTGCAGTATTAGTTGAATCTGTCACGGTGTCTACTTATGCTGTAGATTTCATGTTTTTAAGCCTAGAGGCTGAAATGATAAATAATGTACTACAGGGTGATTTCTACAAAGTTTCCATGTTACAGCCTGAGATGTTGGTATTTTCTACCTTTGGCATGTGCATGGCTTTTTTCTTTATTCAGCTCTCCTAACACAGAAGGGGGTATCCTAATTGGATACAGAAAAAAAATAATTTAGGCCTATAAACTAATACACGAAAGCTTTTGGAGGTATCGGTACTGTACTTTTAGTATTCACTCATTAATAGACTGCTGTGAAAGTAGCTGTAATTATGCATTTAAATGCCATGACTATGATTTGCTGTGATCAGCTTTTCTGCTTTTATTTGGTTCAGGTTCGGTTATGGTTCATTTGCTTTATTACCTGCACAAGTATATCGTTTCCAGACGTGGGCGTGAAGCATTAAGGACATCATTATTTTTTTTTCGTATCTACCTCATCCTTTATTAGAATATATAACCAAGTTGACATGCACTGTCAAATGGTGAATCTATTCCAAGTATTAAGTGCTTTATTCTGGTCTCAGTCTTCAATATTTTATGACATCTCAAATTTTTAATGTTTTCTGCCTTTTTGGTTTCAGACATTTCTTGACTTATTGAATTACACCAAACATGACATTTGATATGATGTCCAAAGAGCTCAATTATGGTCTCATCAGACCACAGAACACAAGAATCTTACTTACACTTTATTTTGGTCTCTCAAATGCCAACTGACAAACATTAGTTTAAATGTCACCAGTGGTGATGAATTTTTGTGTTTGTTTGTTTTTTCAAGAAACCATGAAGCTTCTCAAACTGAAAATCACTTGACACACCTGCATTAAAACACAGATATTTTTTCAGCTAATTTAATTTCTACAAACAATTGAAGTGCAAAATAGTTTAGAGGGTGATTCCATAATGTTATCAATGAATGCTTAACTCCAGCTGATGTAAAAATATATTATCTATACATTATTTTCACGTTTGGAGTACCATGTACACCACTTGTTGTTCATTTGGAGGTTGGTTCTAGGTCAACATGACTCAATTTGTTCTGCTCAGGGCTCAAGTGGTCTTTATGCAAGCTGTCCTCAAGGACAATCAGCCTTTTCCCCACACCTGGCCCAACAAGCACTCTGTGTTCAGAGAGAAGCACTGGAACTGATATTTTTTGCTATCCCATGCAAGATATTTTTTATCCTGACCCAAACCCTTGAAAAATTAATTGGAGTGGTGGGTAGAGAGGGAAGAAAAAGAGATATTAATAACACAGACATCTTGGCCATTAAAACAGATTGAATATGCCACACTGGCAGTGGACAGGGAACATGAGCCATTGCATCCTTCAACATGGGTACTGATTATATACTTACACAGCTCTTGGTGTCATTGTCATTAAATTAGACTTTGTGTGACTAAGCCCAGTTAGCTATAGTATAGCAACTCACAGCATGCTATAAGCCAAAAGCTGGCAAAAATTACTTTTATTTATTAATTTACTTTTCAGAGTTTCGATCCAAACATTTTCTAAACTGGTTATTTAGTTGGTTGGTACAAAGAGCACAACTAGCACATGTTCCTGTACAAATGAAAATAATATACATGATATTGAAAAATAACTTTCCCACCAAGCAGGAAGCTCCAGGTCTGAAAAGTGAAGCCAATGTTGTGCAAGTGAAGCTAACAGCCAGCAGGGGGCGACTCCACTGGCTCCAAAAAGAAGTACGATTGCATTGAAGTCTATAAGATAATTACCCTACTTCTCAGTCGATTTATTACCTCAGTAAACAGTTTCAGCATAATGTTCATTTTGTAAATTATGGTCCTATTTAGAGACAAACAGACAATAAAGCAGTGTATGCTTTAGGGCGTGGCTACGTTGTGATTGACAAGTCACTACCATGGAAACAACGTTGGTTAGGTAATGTAACCATGGAGTAACCCCAGTTTCAAAGAGTATAGGCATAGCCATAGCCGTTGCTATTTCAGGGTGTTTTCAGTTCATGAAAGTTAATTGTATTATTTTGGTCGCCTAAAAAGTCTTGTTCAGCATCTGGTTGTACCAAAAGACCCTCTAAGGAGTCAGATGTTAAGTTTTTACGGTAAGTATATTTTGTTTTAATGATTTTAAGCCTGTTTTTCGCTATCGGAAATTAGCATTTGCATTATCACAGTTAACCATAAACTGTAAATACACCATGCTGTTATGGTGAACTCCACCCTCTTGTCCAAATATGGTCACTTCTGGTCCCAAAAATCCAAGATGGTGGTGGTCAAAATGCAAACTCGAGCTTCAAAACGGAAGTCCAAAAACCAATGGGTGATGTCACAGTGGCTATGTCCATTATTTTTTTTTATACAATCTATGTTTCCCAGCAACACAGCAACCTTGGGTTAATCCTTTGCTGAGATGCATCTGGCTTGGCCAGGTGCCAAATAAGAAGTGCAGGATCATATTCTTGCAGCTGCCCCACTGGTTTGATCTGTGAGGATACCATGAACCCTCACATATGTGACGCCCTCCTGGTGAACCTCCTCACTGGCAGGTGAGAACAAGTGGCTGACAAATCTGCGTGTATTGGAAACATATGGCAGTGTGTACACTCCTGAAGGTGTCAGCAGTGACAAGGACTGTAGCACATCGGAGACTGGCCATGAATTTTGTCAAGGTAAGTACCTAAAAAGTACATAAGCATCCTTATGTGTAAAAATAAACTGACCACACACTTCAACAGTTTGTCTTTGCAATGGTTCTTGTAAAAGGACTGAAATAATAGAGTAGCCTGCTGACAAATGTCAAGTTTTGTAAACCTCCACTTTGGGCGATATGTCATTGAATGATGTGCTCTACTCCACTTAAATATTGCCGGGCACTTCAGATTTAAAAGGCCTCTCTCAACAAATCATTTTGTGACAGGTTTAGTGTGTATGCCCTAGGAGCAACATCTAAAAACCATGACATGTCTATGGCAAGGCAAAGACTTGAGTGACAGAATAATTCTTCATTAATAGAGCTGGTCACTCAAAGATCCTTTATCCCTCTCAGCTCCACACGACAGTCAATGTAGACTTTAGATATAAAACAGCAGCAACTTAGAGTATAAGGGCAATAAATGCAGAAAATCAAGACCTAGGGGAGTTGGAAATACTGTATACTGTCTGGATTATTTATGCATTTACTTTTTCTTTGATTTCTTTCACATTCTTGTCCTTACAATAATGATTTGGTCACTCCTTTGCAGTGTTCCCGAACGCACAAATATTCTCAAATTATCAGAATTGGAAGCTATCAAACATTCAAATCCAGATTTCTGAGCATCTAGAACTGATTTTGTAATGAAGCGCATGTTGTGAAACGAGAGTTAGTAAGAGATTGTGATCTCTGTCTCACAAGATTTCAGCAGGGATATGATTGGACCTTTAATGGCAGATCCAGGGACAATTTTCTGCAATACATTACTGACATAAATGACTCACAATAAATAATTTGGCTGGCATCACCTAGCAAACTGTTGGTCTATCTGTCCAGCACTTTAGGCAGAGCAAGTCTGGTCCAGAGGATGTCTTCCATTGATTTTGACCTATACCAATGGCCTTTTGTTAACGTCACTGTGAGTTTGTTTTTGACTGACATTTTGGTCCCTGACAATGTATCTCTGAAAGAAATGCTGTGTTAATTCATGGTGACAGAAATGAATTCCAAAATATTTTGATGATGTGATGTCCTGACCTATCCTTGTCCACAAGTATCTGTGCCAAATCCCAACTTTGCTCATAAGATATTTCATCAGTAATCAGACTGCTATGAAACTGATAGAGAAGACTCATAAACGCTGTTTGACATTAATGACCCATTTTGTTAGGTTAGGGTTTCTCTGCCACCAATCAAAATCCACCAATCTACCCCAGAATACCCATAAACCTTTGAATTGTTGCTTAGTGTTGTAATTGTTTCCTGGAAGATATAAGCCAGACCAACATTTTCAGGTGGTATCAGGGCTGTTTTTCACCCTCACTGTGTACAATATGAGATCTTCTGGTTGAATTCACATCTTGCCAAAGTGTGCCATGCCTCTAAAACAGGCAGAGAACCACTAGTTTGGGGGCGGGAAAATATGGAAATCTTATGGATTCTAGCTGTCAACCACTATATAGTATAAATACTGTTACTCTGAAAAGGTAAACAAAGGGAAAATTACATGGGACTCTGAATTCTAATTGAGAAAGATTTCCTTTTGATGTAACTTGGGAGATCTGAGAAGTGCTTTTTTTGAGCTAATTACAGAGTCATGGCAGAGATCTAATTAGAGTGATGCTAATGAGCCTTGTTTATCCTTATCTGATGTCAAACTGAAATGGGTTGAAATCCAAATAAAGGTGCTGGCATTAGCATCTTAGTGGGATAATAAATGTGAGCGTTTTATTGTTTTCAAGTGATGGAATTGTGTAATAATGATACTTTAAGGGACGCATAGCAACACTACATTTAAGGTATTACTTTCCCCATATAAATGTCCACTTCATTCATTTTATAGCATTAACCTTATTACAACAATATTCTAGTGATACAGTGAATCCAATATATCTGATTTGCATGTACTCCTTTGTATCATGCTTTTGGAATATGCCAAAAATGAAGAAGTGAGTCACTTTGCAGATTTTCTGCTTGTTCTGTGTCTGTGTGTGTGTGTATGCATGTGTGCATCTTCGCATGTATGTGAATGTGGTTTAGTTTTGAGTGGTTTGATTAAAATGCCCTCAGCAATCTGGAAGATGACTGCTGTGGGTTCTCAAGGGGTCCACAGATCAGGCAGAGAAGCAGCTCCCTGCTCCCGCTCCAGTCAATTTGAACATAGCTTCAAAAAGAAAGTTTACATCCTCAGTGACCTTGAGTAAACACATGCACACGTCCTGTGTAATTAAGACCCAGCTTTTCATTAAAAAAAAGTAATAAGTCCTGGAGATTTCTGGCTAACATGCTATATGAGTTCTCAACTGATGCTTTGTAACTGAAGACATTACAGCACTGAGCATCAGCTTCGGAGAGTATTTCAATCTAAGAAGGATGCAAAGCAAAAATAGCATATCCATGAAATAATTCATAGTAACACCTTGTTCAGGTTAGTAAGCCCTTTTGCAAAGTGCACAATAACTCTCCTTACTTAATAAAAATCTCCTCAACATCTGACTGAAGGGTGTCAGTCTATTTAAAATCTGTTGTTATTCCTTTGTAATACATAAGAAAAGCTTTGTTACTTATACAGTAAGCCCCTGTTCCAGATGCTATGAAGTTGAGAAAGTAGATGGACAGACAAGAATAGCCAATGAACACTACACACTGAATTAGTATCCCTAAAGAGACACTGTACTTAACAAGTTTCAGCAAAGGCAAGTACTTAACAAACTTTATTTTGTTCTTCTACACAAGATTAAAACAAAGTAATGTTCATAGAAGTATAATGTGAGCCCCTACTACTTAAAAGTGTAGTGTAAGCACTTCTCTAAACCAGTAATTACTGTAGCCATTACAACCACTGAGAAATACTGTCCTTTTATGGCTACTTAAAGGGTGGAAAATACTGTATACTACCAGTATTTGGTAATATACAGTATGCTGTATATACCAAACCAATTTAATTTGAAGTACCTGAAGAACAGCAACAGCTACACAGATAAGTCACTAAGCAGAATGATCTTAAGCATCAATGTCTGAGACTCAAATACTTCACCATCTGACCATGACCATGTGTTTTCAAAGCAGCAATATCAAAATAAAGTTCAAATAGCCAGTGACAAATACAGACATCAACATATGCACATGTGGATTATATGCATCAGAGCAGCAAATGTAGACAAGGTGAGTTAAGATTTTTAGTGTTTGGGAATCAACTTAATTCCAGTGGTTTTGAAAGAGGACTAGTGTTGTTATTCAATTTTATTTTTCTTCATTGGTTTGTGTGTCATATAAAAAATTAGCAAAAACTAATCGAAATGGATAACTGTCAATTATCTGTACAGTCACTGCCATTTCACTCGTTTTTAATTGTATGCAAAATTATTACAAAACAGGTTAAACGGTGTGTTGCTAAGACAAAGTGAAGGTAAACAGCTGCTGGGCATAATTTTGAGCCAATATGCTGATGTGCTCTATTACTAGTGCATGTGGCAGATTAAACTCCAGCTACAGTCAACATGTTCATCAACATCCTATCTGTGCAATATGTCCAAAATGTCCTTGACACCAGTGATGTTGATAGGTAGGCGTCCTGGGTCAAAAATCCGAAAGGACGCAGTAAACTCAATATCAAACACGTCCAGGCAATAGAACCTATTTTTTCCCTAAAATTGTGAAGAACAAATACATGTTGAAAGCACAGAAATAAACAAAAGAAACCTCACTCACTGCACATTTTATGTAGCACACACAGTTCTTATTAAACCTCCTTGACAACACACACACACACCCCTTGTTACTAAGTAATGTCAGCTAGACCCGAGACAGAGCTACATGTCTCCCACCTGCTGCAGCTTGAGTATGAACAGCCAGAGCAGCGTGTTGGTCTGCTGTACTGTCAAGCTTTTAATCCTCCCACAGCCTGCAATCTACAGAAGGGAAATTCAAGTGTGTGCATTTTTAACACTGTACCAATTCTATGCAGTTTGTAAAAACTGCGATGCTAATCGTGTTAGCGACAGCAGCATAGCTCTCATACAGTCAATGGGTAGCACCCCATATTAGGTGACAGTGGGGTACTATGAGCCAGTTTTTACGTATATTGTCCTCTAGGTAAGGAAAAATGAGACAGAAGTAGAACGAAAACATCTACTTTTATTTCAGGATGTCTCCTATCAAGTGAAATTGTAGGAATACATCTATGACAAAGGGGCCTGAAATATGACTTCTCCAAAAAAAAAAAAAAAAAAAAATTGCTCCAGTGGCTCAACTTGCCCCAGGTTAGGCTTAAATTGATGAGTTAGTGGGTAAATTGAGCCATCTGGGGATAAACTGACCATCTGACTTTTTAAGACCACTGAACAATCAAAAATGATTATTCAATATTCCATTCATCAAGGCTGCAGGGAAATATAAATTGTCGCTTCCTCCTTGCAGTTCCTCCGGCTTTTAGAGGTTGAGGTTTTTTTTTACTTCAGCTCATCACTCAGTTGGAAAAATGCCTCATAAACTGCACATTAATTTGTGGTAGCATTGTTAAGTTAGCTAAGAAAGCTACATCAGTATGATGAAAGGGTACACGAGATTTGGGTTTATTACAGTGACTAAGGAGAGAAATGTTTGTACTCTTCAGACAGAGAGGACCATTAAAATGTTTTATTAGGATCTATTTTATGTATTATATTTACCACAGTTCAAAGTTTTCTGCTCCTTGAAAGTGGTTTTTATTTCATCTGTTTACCTCAGTTTGCAAGAGTCCTTTGTTTTTAGTGTGACTGATTTACCTCCAGTCTCTAATGTTTTCAGATGAATTCAAATAAAAAGGTTGATGATTAATCATTTATATTATGTTTTATTTATATTAAAGGTGACTTTGAATGATTTTAACTAATGATAATATAGAAAAACAAAGATTTTAAACTGGAGAAGTTCCACATTCATTTCAGGATGGGTTAGATTGATTTCGGGACGGTTCCGGGAGGATGGTGAAAAATGTTAGTTAAGAGCCCTGGGACCCACTCACATGGCCACCTGTGGGTCCCGGGGGCTCACTATATGAAAACCTATCAACATCACTGCTTGACATGTTGAAACCCTGCTCTGGGAAAAAAAGCATATGGTACAAATTTGAAACACCACTTGAGAGAAGTGGTGTTTGACATTAAAGGGTTGGAAATATGATTTTCTCTAGTTTGCTTCTTGGTCCTGGAATCAGTTCCAGAAATAGGATACTTTATGCCTCTTGGTGGATTTAAGTGCATATTGCAGACTTTGAAAACTGATGCCTGTGCATTATATACTTGAAATAGATGTTTTACAGTGTTACTTTATATGTTATAAACTCGATTTCCAGTTTGTCTCCTATTATGGGTTCCCTTGCAAGCATGATGAATATGTCAATGACACTCACCTGGTTAGATAGAAGGTTAAGAGAAAACATGTTGCAATTAAAAATAACACAATGTCTTTCATCCCAGATAAATACACGTGCTGAAAATGAGTCGTGCTTTATAAGAGTATTAAACGGATCAGATCATTGACTGGACCTTAATGACTCTCTTAGCAACGGATGTTATTCCTGAAGATGTTCAATGTATTGCAGCCATTAACGGTGTGACAGTGAGTCAATTGTGTACTCATCCAGAAAAATATTGTTTTAGGCAGCCTCTGCTCAGAACAAAAGCACCAAACTGCAGCATGAATATGGCCGTTTGCCAACTACATGTGAACAATCCACAACTTGCAGTAAAAAAATAAAAACTTGGGAAATAAAGATGGTCAAAAACTGAATTAAACTGCTATTAAGATGTCTTACATACATGTCCTGAAGGGACTGTTAAGAGTTTCCCTGTGAAGATAACCTAACAACCCTGGCTGGCATGAAGAAGCAGAGTGATTTATGGTTTGCATAGAGCTGAGGAGTAGAAAATTCTTTCTATCTATATGTTGGAGTAAGATGTGAATTGTAGTGATTTGTACAATGGTTCCTCATGGCTCTCAATAAATCAAGACATCTAATTTGTACAGGAGTGAAATACGTACAGTACACTCAGCCATTTTCTTTAACAGAGCCATGTGGCTACTATGGCTATAAAGAGATTACAATAACATCCTTTACACTTTGGTGACAGCTAACCCGGACACAGCCTTGATGCTCCTCTAAGAAGGTGTCAATGTGGACATAAGAAATACTTTATGAAGGTGAAAACATTACTTGACACCTATTGGAGAGAGAGAAAAAAAAAAAAAAAGGTTTCATTTCAAGGGGAGAGTGTGATCTCACTAGCATGCTGAAAGGTGGTTTGCATACAAGGTTTTGAGGAAAACGAGGAAACAGCAGCACTCATTCATCACAGTCACGGATTACTGGCAATAAACATTCATCTTCTTACCCTCTTAAAGCGATATTTTAAAGTCAATGGATTAGGGCAGAGCATGCTTGTAATCACTAGTGGGAGATAAAAAGAGTCACATCTTCAGATGCCTCCAATTAGAGGAGATATACTACCTGTCAGGCATTTACTGCAGTTGCGCTTATCATATCATTTATATTCAAGAGTAAAGAAATCCAAATAATGGGGTAATTACATTAAAACATATGGTGTAACTTTAATGAAAGACATAACAATCCCTTGACAGGTTTTAGCTGAGTAGAATTTTAACAGGTTGTAATGTAAGAAATTAAAATCGGTTGTCTGTAAGTGTATAATTCTCCAAAACACAGTGAATAGTTTATTCTATACGGCTTGACAAATAAAAATCAGAAATACTGCATGTCAGATGAATGTGGTTTATCGTGTCTAAGCAGCTGATAAGTATCACACTGTGAGATAAAAACCCCCGCTTTAACAAGTGAAACCCCCATGGTGCAGTGCTCACTCAAAGGACAGCATTTCTTTTTATTCCAGTCAACTTACATTTTCATTTTGCCCTGATATGGTTTCTGTACACAGTTTGACATAAAACGCAGACTGACATCCTTGAAGTTATGAATAGTGAGACTGTGGATTATCATTCAATAATGGTATATTTTGTTGGCTTGTTGCCAGCGTGTCTCAATTACTGTTTGCCACATGAACAATGCTAGTTGGTATTTGTTTATTTTTGGGGCTTTTTACAGCTTTTTAGAAAAAGAACATGCCTCTATGGGCAAATTATGGGTTACAGTTGGGTACATGTTCAAATAAATAGGCTCAGAGTGGAAAAAAAAAATGTATGAAGCAGATTTTGATCCATATTCTGATGGACATCTTTATTCCAAAACAGCAATAATCATGACAGTTATAAAATGTAGATTTCAATTAAGTTGCTGCATGTTTGTCATTTAGACTCAAGGACTAATTGCAGTTTATTTTTTCATATTTGTTTTCATTAATTATAATAACCCTGGGTATAGCACACAAGGAAATAAACAAACTAAAAGCCTGCCAAAGTTATACTGTATTACTGAATGAAACAATTCCAGTTATTCATTTTTACCACTTTCACTTTGGATCTGTGCCGCAAATACAAAACACAGTCTTTTGGAGTGTGCATAGAAATCTGATGGGAGATATTTCCAAACACTCCTTTGAACAGGTGGAGTAACAGTCCAGCAATAATGTCTGCATCTGGCATTTGTATGTGAAGCAAACTGCCAGAGTTCCCATACAGATGGAAGCAATGAGGTGTAAGAAGTATTTCTGCTGACAGCACAATTGTTTTTTGGCATGAGGACAATAGTGGAATAATGCTGTATGCAATACATAAAATAAACAGTGAGACTTTTCCTATGCTACGTATATAAAAACTGTCTCTATCATTCTTGTAAAGAGTATGTTTAACTTTAAATATCGTTATTTAAAAATATGCCATGTAATAACGGTAGAATTGGCAATAAATAGCTCATGAGAAAAGTATTTACCTCAATTACGATAAACTGATTATTCAATAATAAAGTAATATGTCACTATATTCTTCCATTTGGACCTGAGGGTGGAAAAACAGGAACTGGAGACCAAAAGTTTAATGATTTATATAAACTTTCAGACACGCTGATCCAAAATACCTCGCTACACTCCACATCATTCTCCTTTTTCATCATGGTATGTTATAGGCTAAGCCCAAGAGCAATTTTCTTAGTATACAGTATTTCTTGCAATTTGTGCATGTGCAAGAAAAATTAATTTCAAGCAGAAAATCACCAATAATGTGGATATGATGACCAAATAGATAGCGGCATGTATTGTCTATTTTACTGAGCTTTCACAGTCAACTAAGTTTAAAATGTTTTCCATCTGTAATGCAACTTATAATATCAAGAAAATACAAATTTAAGCTATTTCACAAAATTACCATTAGAAAAACCATTTAGTCTTGCAGACATTTAGTTGTTACAGCTGTACAATCATCTGCACGGTGTATGCAAAGACAGTCAGTATGACCAGACCAACATCATCTTGTTGCTAGTACATATTGTTACTGTATGTGATCATGTTCGTTATTTAATAAGGAAACGTTGCAGTCTTTTTCTTTTTATTGTTGTACCCTTTTTCCTCTACCACACCGTACCATATTTCTACGGTGATAAATGGCACCCATTGGTTACATTATCCTTGTGTGGTAATGCAGTTGGAAGTATTGATTGTTTTGACTCGTGTTTAGTGTGGTCCATACAAGTGCTGGCGGGAAGGTCTTAAATCAGTCATGATGGAAGAGTCAGTCCACTCCACATCCTGGATGTGAGAGACCCATCAGCACTTAACTGAATCAACGCAGAACAATTCAAAACTATACGCTTTTGACCACATTAACAAGAAACAATTAAATAAACTTTAAATATAAATCCACCTAATATGCATTGTGATGGACTACCTGCTAGTGAAGCCAGTTAACATTGTAGGTTAATACTATAATGACTTGGTGTCATGTTATCTGTATTGGGCCAGATAAAGAAATACAAGAGGCTTAAAAACACACAAGGAGTGTTTTAGATATAAGTAGAGATTGATAGAGGCCAAACCAAACACAAGACATCATAATCTCTCCGGTATCCAGTCATTACTCACTCTAAGAAAACACAAATCCTCAGGCAGTTCACAGCATCCCACATACAGCATCCAGGACTTAATGTGCTCACTTATGGACAAACACATTAGTGGACCAGTAGACAGGCCATTCATATTTGATGTGCTGTCACCAGTTCTCTCCTTTTGGTGAATATTTACACACTTTTCGGTCTTATTACTGCGGCCACTTCTCCCCGGGGAGATTGTTTTACGGGTCTGTGACGGCAAGGTGGCCGATGGGGCCATTAGAGGAGCAGTGAGGGGTCTGGAGGTTGGCTGCCAGCTGCCTTGCCCACACTCTCAGCTGTTCCTGCAGGCCCTTCCACAGCAGGGGCTCTCAAGTGTTCTTAATATAATTGCAGCAAACATCTAAGGCTAATGGACTTTAGATATCATTGCAATTGTTAAAAGGAACTCAGTAAAGGTAAATACTTTAGAGGTTTTGCAGTTGTATCAGAAAATTTCTTGGCAACCGGCCACTATGGAGGCTCATTTGTGTAAAGACTTTGCACAACAATACTTCAATGAAGCAAAAGATGAAAAAGGAAAACAAAGCTGGCTAGACAAAAGGAGACTGCTGAAAAAAATATGATTAAGTGGATGTGTAGGTCAATAAAGTGATACTGTGAGTAAAGTTTCAGGTAGCAGTAAGCTGAAACTGTCTAAATGCAGCCAAAAGAGCAGAAAATGAAGCTGTGACAATTAATAGAATATGTTTATAAAGTGTGTAGTGCTGCTATTGTGATAATATAGTGTGGTTGTGTAAATACTATTTTACATAATGTGTCTATAGATTGGGATAACACTTGATTAAAAAAAAGTTAATAATGAAGTATGATCATTTGCATTACAAAAACATTAAAATACTGTTATGTACTTTATTAAATCCATGTATTTAATAAATACAATAATTACTTGCTAATGTAATCTGACTAGATCTGTTAGGATATCAAAGGGCAGTTTTTAGACAGTGTAGATACTCAAAATCCAATTTAGCAATATAACAATATAATCTAAGAATCTGAAGGTAGCCTCTGACAGGATATTACATTTTACATTTTACAGGTCTTTTCACTGAGCTTTTTGGACTTTTGAAACCCAGAAGGAACATTTATTTAGATCCAGGTTATAGTGGAGTTTGACAAAAAGGCAATACACAAGGAGGCACTCATTCATCACTGAAATGTCCTTCGGCACTTTCCTATTAGAACCTGTCAGGTGGGCTGGGCTCATTATTACATCATCATAATGGTGTCATCCTTGAACTTCATCAAAGTAATTGCTGCAATTTGTCACATTGGGAGCGATATGCCTGTGGACAAGTATCTGCATGCATACAAGCTTCAGAAAGTAAGACAATGCATTCACAACAAAAAGAAAACAAAAAAACAAATGTACATATTTTTGTAGGGTGGTGTGACCTCTTCATTAGCATAACATATTGTCACCGTATAAAGCTGGCAAGTGGCCAGTATGACACAAAGCGACATTAGCATTCATTTGGCATTATGTTCCTGGCCACAAAACCAATGCAAATCCGATATTAAAGGCGCAGTGTGTAGAATTTAGTGGCGTCTGGTGGAACAGACTTGGTAGAAATGGAATATTAATAACTACGTTTTAATTAGTGTTTATTCACCTAAAATAAGAATTGTTATGTTTTTGTTACCTTGGAATGAGCCCTTTATATCTACATAGGGAGCACCTGCCATGTTTCTAGATGCCACTAAATCCTACACAGTGCACCTTTAACTCTTAATTTAGCTCTGATTAGGTCTCGACCATTTCCTGAGGGACACATATAGTCTATAGCTGCTAAATACTCAAATATGTTCACCAGCTGAACTTAACTTTGTCCGTCTGCTGTTCGGTTCTGGGCAGGTAGCGAACGGTGGCTTTTTTCAACCATTTATTTGCTACAAGCAACTGCCTCCTGCAGCTGGAGGCGAAGTTGATAAAACCAAAAGAATGAGCCGAAAGATGCTAAATGCCCCATAGAACTGAGAGGAACGGCAAAGTTAAGGAATAGTTCTCTGTGTTTCTGTCACTAAGAACATCTTTCACAATACACATAGGCATTTCATCTATTGTTAATGTAAAAAATGTTGCTTAGTGCAGCTTTAATGTGAATTAAAGCTGAACTAAGCAGCCTTAAGGGGCAGTAGAATATCTGGAAACAAATTAGCTCATTATTAATGAAGTCAGAAATTCATTTACTTCTCATGTAATGGGCCAAATATACATTCTAAACATTTTGTTTGTTTGTTTTTTGTTGGTGAATTATGATAATGTTATGGATGAGATATACATATTTAACAAATTAATGTATGTCAACAGTCTTATCCAATGCTGCTTTCTCAGATTAAAACTGTTATGTAATATAGATTATTCACATTTTTTAAGAGATAAGGAAGAACTTCCATTTCAGTCATTTGCAAAGGTCAGAACAGAGGTCTGTGATGCTAATAGACTAACAAAGACTAAACACAGGAAGCAATAATTGTCAGAAAGGGACCAGCGTGCCTCTTTAAACAAATCTACAGTGACAGGATGCCCTGAAGTGTGCAAAGGAAAAACGGGGGTTATGCACTCAAAGAACCCATTTAGATATTGCCCCCTGTCACCAAAACACTTTTGTGCTCTCAAAGAAGAATAAATAATAAATGCTGTTGGACACAGACAGATGCTAAATCCCCCCCCCCAACCCCTCCAAGAAAGGTTGCACAGAATTAAGTGCACACACCTAATACAGTTAACGCATTTCAACCCTTTTTTCTCCAAAAACGTGCACCAGCCATATCTTTCAACAAGAGGATGTGAAGTGTGAAGCAGTCGGTCGAACTAATGCATTAAGCTGGGCGAGTGAGCAATAGTAGAATGCACCGACCTCTGTGAAAATACAATAGTCCTAATACATTAACAATTGATAATAGTTGCTATTTTTGTTTAATCTGAGGGCTTTCATTCTGTTTCGTCTGATATCAGCTGATATTAACACTCCAAATTCATGCTGCAAAAAATGTTCATCATAAAAAGCAACTCATGTATTTCATTTTAAAATATTATTTTCCTGAAATTAAGATTAAAAAAAAAATTAAGTAGCCTTGAAAAAAACAACAACATAAAATGAGGCATAAAGGTGATTCACAACATATGGAAACACCTCACAGTAATGGCAGATTTCTCTGTTGGTTGTTTTTTTTTAGTCTCTGCTTCCTGGATTGCAAATACCATGTACTATTTTATCATAATTCTTACCTTTACATGTATTTTAATTCCTGAAATAAAGGGGTCCAGTCTGCAGGACAATGGCACAACATTTTCCAGATGGGAAAGTTTCACCATGCTTGAACAGGTTGATGTAACTTAATCTGACAGCAGGGACAAGCCAAACTGGAGGCGTGTATTTAAACTTGCCATTACGCCACTGAGAGGAGCATTTGAAGGGTGTTATGTTGTCCCCTGTGTATTGCCCATACCCACAGCTGATGGTCTCATTTAAAGGAAATGTGTCATGTATTGAAACATGTTTTGAATCAGGTCTCAGCTCAGTTCATTGCGAAATATGAAACAACATGACAATTAAGTGGTTTTACATGTCTGGAAGTTGAATTAGATATCATGATTCAGCCTTTTATCTTTCTGTATATTTTCAAAGCAAATAACCTGTACTTTATCACAGCGTTTTTTTATCAACTGTGAGTAAAGATGAAAAACCAAGTGAGACAAAAGTTTAAATTGCTTCTCTCAATGAATCCTTTAGATGTGTAGGAGAGGAGACAGGTATCAAAGCACCGATTGGCTTGGCTTGCTCAAGCAGCCCATATTGTAAGTACGCCAGCACATTTACAGCATTAGTCACATCACTGCTCTTGTGTCTGCCTGACGGAAAAAAACCTGCAGAGAAGAATGCGGCCGACCCATTTCTTTCTCTACCCCCTCCATCTCTCTCACTCGCTATGACTCTCACCCTTTATAATAAGGTCAGTGGGGATGCAATCATACCAGCATCCATTCAGGACAAAAAAAAAAAAAAAACCCTAAGTGCATGTTTGAGTTTCAGGTAAACTGGGAGGATCCAGGGAGTATGTGGGTGGTGAGTAGAGGGAGGGTTGAAAGGTGGGAGGAATTTGATGGCTGTGTGGCTTCGGTGCAGTCATAAAATCTGTTGTTTACTTAGGTAAGAATGAGAGTCGCTGTCCTCTATCAAAAGTTTTGATAAAACCTCATTTTCCATCAGCAACCAATTTATGAGAATTATTTTCTATTCTTGGCACGACGGGCTGTCAGTCATACATTTTGAGATCCTGTTTGTTTAAAAATGAAAATGGTATTCATTATAATTAACAGCATTTGTATCATGTTTTGACTGCTGATGGAAGGTGTAAGAAGGTGTATACGTGCGTACGGTGTTAAAGGAGTTTGTGTTTGTTTCTACAAGGTGTTCACGACCGAATATCCATAATAGTACAGTGTTACTTTGACTCAAAATGACAGTGGTGAAACATAGTACAGACTGTGATAGAATAGCAAATGAAGAACATCTTCAGAGAAAGGGTCACTTTCAAACAGCCTACCTTTGGCTTTGCTCTCAATTTTAGGCCTATTACCTCTCACTGTTTCTGACAAAGTAGCGATAGAAGTGCCACACTCAGCAAGTTCAGCCATGCCATCTACAAAGTCAAACAGGCGCTGTTGTCATGGATAAAAAAACCTCATTATACACTTATGACATCCAGAGCCACAAGAGTAACAAACAATAGAAAGACAATGCCTGCTCAAGCTGATTGAAATGAATGGTTCAAACACAGCAGTTTAAGTCTCTGATTGTACCACGCTGAGGAACATAAGATCCAGAAAACAAATTGAGCACACTTAATTAAATCTTTGCTCTCTGGGAATTATCTCATGAAAACATTTGTGTTGAAGCATTTAGACTTTCAACAGTTAGAAAATTGGCAGAAGGATACCAGCTTGTTCAGCAAAGTGCCTCAAGCAGAAGGCAAACAATAGAGGAAGAGGACCAAACGACGAAGTGGGCAAATGATTTACAGCTTGTCAGTGGCTACAGTCACACTGCAGCTAAAAGTTTCACAAATCTCCACATGACAGTGTGTTCAGTCAGAAAGCAAAAGCTAATTTTAGAGGTGTCAAATGCACACAAAGTAAATGGAAAGAATGTGAATTCGCCTTGGGCGGCACATACTTACAGAAAGAAAATTTGCCGCTTTTCTGAAGTAACGAGATAATTATCTCAGAATTCGGAGAAAAGTTTTCATGAAAAAAAAATTCTGCCCTGTTTTTCTGAATTAACGAGATAATTATCTCGGAACTCTGAGAAAAATTTTCATGACAAAATAAAAAAAAATCTGCTGTTTTTCTGAGTTAATGACATGCCTCAAAAGACCAAGAGAAGCTCCCGTTTCTATTTGAAAGCTTGATTTCATGGAAGCAAACATGTCCCACCTGTTTAGTTATATCCAGTTTTATTTTGGTTTTGGTTTGAAACATTGGGAGATACTTGTGTCTTTAAGTAATATAGATGGTGTTATTAGTTTGTCAGCTTTGTGCAGGCACCACAGGACAGACAAAAATGTTACATCAAAGCCCAAAAATAGAAGAAACAAACACACCAGACTGCCTACAGGTACAGTGGGATGACTCGATTTTTAATACTGTCAGAGAGGACATCTGGACCAGCAATCTTTAGGATTCTTCATCTGATGACCTATCGACAAAATAAAACTTACAACAGGTCAACCATGAAAAAGAAATGCATTAAGTTCATAAAAGAGCACAGAAAGAACAGAAAATAAAACACATTTTATGTATCTTTCAGAACCATCACCTTGGTCAGAAGCCTTCCTTACCGTAATTACTACTTTAAGTGCAGAATTGTTTTTTCCATTAAAACTTTTCTCAAGTGAAAGCATTACGCTTCCGTACAAACTGATGTCTGTGCGAGTTGAAAATGTTTCAACTTGAGGGAAAAATTCACACATATCACAGGCTTTTATGAATCTGCTTCATAAATTGTAGAAACAAGAGGAAGAGGGAGTATGGACAAAACGTTTTAACAATAAACCTGATCGTGTTTATGGTGGGTTTTTTTTATGTTAGAGCGAGTACACAACCAAAATTTTAAAAATAAATAAGTAAAAATCTGCCATTAGTAATACACGAAGGCCCACTACATGAATCAAAGGAACCATTAAGGGTAGAATAGAAAAACACCTTCTTTGCCTGTCTGTCTTCAGTCCCAATGGTGATGTGCAAGAGCACTTAACCTGCCAGCAGGGTTCTCAGCAGGGTTTCCACCTGAACACAGGGCCTGTCACGAGAGGGAGGTCCGCAGGGACTTAAAACAAAAGGCCATGGGCATGCAAGGCCAGGCGCAATCTGTCCACCTCTGCACTTACGCTAGTAGACAACAGTGACAGGCAAAGACGGGTTCATGTTTTTAAAGACTGCTGAGCTACACAAGAGATATGCCAGTAGCACATAAACATCTGACCACTGCACTGGCTGGTCTACACTTTGAATATCTCAGTGCACAGGCACACTACCACTGAGTGGGTGGTGAGTGATGAGAAAGGGTAAAAGTCAGAGAGTCCTGTCAATAGATATAACAGTTATTCTTATGTCCTTTGTAAGTATGCTAGGGGAATATTCAGTGAGGAAATCAGAGCCAAAGGCAGAATGTAGAAACTCCTTTTAAAGATAAAAAACAAAGGGAAAGCATGCAGGCCTGAGGTGATGATACTAGCAGTGAGACCGTCCTAGAAAGACTAATCTAAATATGAATGACTAATTTAATGGAAAGCAGATAAATGTCTTCTTTATATTTCAGCTTTGTTACAGATTGGGGCAGTACAAACTGAGAGCTGAACTGACATTTATTTCAAGTATAATTAAAACAATTGCATCTTATGTCAGTGCCAATCACGACAGTAAGAAAGAGAGATATTGTACGATCCTGTCCATCACACTTCTCTAAAACAGACCACTACTTCCTCCAAATCTTTAAATACAGAAGATCACATCAGGCAAAACAGCAGGGATGGAAATGCTGTAACAATGACTTAACTGTCTTGACCGCAGTAAGTGCTCCAATAAACCGAATCACCTACTAGGAAATCAATCAACGTAATACCAAAGGCTGATGCGCCAGTATTTCTGAGTGAAAAGCAGAGATAGGCAACGTCAACTGTCCCTCTCCTGCCAAGACTGCAGTGGAGCAGGGGGGACTCTGGGGAGCCTTGACGAGGCTATTCAATCGCTGAGTCCGACAACTGACAATGAGGATCATGTCCAGAGGATAGAAATAGAAATTAGAACAAAGGAAATGAAGGCAGAGCACGTCAGGCTGTAAGTGGTTCCCTATAAGACAGGACTGTTAAGATGGCATACTGCCTTGGAAATAATATGAACCTTAAGATTCATTGTACAGTGAAGGTTACTGATACAGTTCATGTTATGGAGGACTGTGAAATTATTAAGCAAACATACCCTTTTTGGCTCTCTCTCTGTCTTATGCGGTTGTGTGTATAACCTGCTGTAGCTGCCATTAAGCCTGACATTTACATATATACTGTACATGTTGTAGAGTTGCCTTCAGCAGCTGTAAATGCGCAACAATCATGTAATCTTTGAATTCACATTTCAAGCAAGTGTAAGACAATGTTTTTTTAGAGATATCAACTAAACGAGACAGTATTACAGGGAAATGTGAATTAAATGACAGACATAATATCTATATCTTTTTTCTTTGATAAAGGTGAAGTAATTCATAATTTGTGTTTTGGTTTTAGTATTACTATACTTCAGACATAGCACTATTATATTACTGATATCTGTGTGGCTTTAATATATCAGAGTTCAAGAGGTCATGAGATCAACGGTATCTGTTGACCTAGTAATTACGCCTGCATCAGCAAATTGTGTTTCCTCCAGTACATACAGTATATCTAATCCAGCCCCCTCCCATCATGTCCCCTTTGAGCTACGGTAGCCCATAATTGACACAAAAAACACTTTTTCACAAAAGGGTTGAATAAGATAATAGTTAATTAGAGATGAGATCCAACCAAACTGTATAATGAAGCGGTATCATATCATGATGCAATGTATTGTAATAATAATTCTGCTTTGTGAAGTAGCAGTTTCTTGGCTTGAAAACATTGCTATCCAAGCCTTTGTAGCTATGATTTTTTTGTGACACCAGTTGCTCGCTCATTGTGCTATTCTCTTTTACTGAGCAAACAGAAAGCCAGTGCAGTATGGTATGTTGGCCACTAAGATATTTAGTATGGCTGACAGTAGCATCACAATAAACCAGAGACCTACTGAACTTGTGATGGCTATACTCCTCCGTCTCACATTGTTAAATGGCATCGTATGTGTGCATTAATGCTTGTGCAACATTGGAGGATTCGTCGGCCTGCAGGTCTTGGCAGTCAGGGAAGTCAAAGCATGAAACATAAATCAGCAGTGGGACCAGAACCACAAGCAGGAATGCCGGCTGTCTAATGTTCGATGGTACACTAAGCACTGCTAACACATTTGCAATGTTAATCGTCTTACCTGGTTTACTTACCTGGTTCCTGGCGCAAAAGGGTATGCTTCTTTTTCTTCTCTGATTTAATGGTAAACCAATGTGTATAGGTATTTAAAAAAAGCCCAAAAAACTATATCTTAGAATCTAATCCTGTATCTTTAAGAAAAGTAAAAAGCTTTGCAGCATTCCCTCATTTCCTCACCCACCTCTAACATCCCTTCCAAGTTCCATCCCCATCTTAGCTCATATATCTTATCATGTAAGATGTTCCCCTCTGAATTATATTTACTACACCTCATAATGACACGCTCAACATTTTCAGGAACATCACAAACATCACATTTATCTGATGTGCACTTTGCCATTAAATAAAGTGTTGACTTTAATCCATTACGTCCAAATCTTAATCTTGAAAAAAAAAACATTTCCTCTCTTCTGCACTTCCCTTTGAAAGCCTTCACCTTAATTGATTCCTGTATGCTGTAATAGTGTCTCTCTTTGATATCTGTGTCCCACTTCTTCTGCCACAAATCCCTCACTGCCTTTCTTATTAATGATTTGGCCTCACCTTTTCCAAAGGGAACTTCCATTATTTCATCATCATTTAATTTCAACGCTCTCTTTGCAATCTTGTCTGCTTTCTTATTACCCTCCACACCAACTTGAGCCGGAACCCAAACAAAACTGTACATTAATTCCAACATCTATGTATTCTCAGCATTATCGTAAATATTTCCATCAATAAATCATCTCTTATTGTTCCTTTTGAATTCAAACTATTAAGAGCCGCAGCAGTGTCTGAACAAAAGACAACTCTCTCAGGCCTGACCACTTCTATCCATTGTAATCCTAAAACTATAGCAACTGTTTCTGCTGTAAATACAGATAATCTATCATTAATTCTTTTGCATGTGACTCCTGACTCCTGTTCCTACATGTCCACTCCACGGATCTTTAGATCCATCAGTAAATATTGGCATATAGTTATAATAATTCCTCTTCACATAATCTTGAACCAAATATCCAATGTTATCCACATTTCTTCCATTCTCTCTTCCATTCCATGTCTACATTGGGCACTGGAAATATCCATGGAGGAACATTACCCCTCACAGTATTTGGCCCATAATCTAACCTATTTAAACCATATTCTTCAGCTACTGTATTAATATTTCAACCAAATTCTTTACTTTTTGTTGTTGTGAATATTCCCAACAATCACACAGCACCTTTGTTGCAGGTTGATCCTTAGAGCTCTGAACTGTATTCTGTCTAACTTTTCCAAAACACTCTTGGCTGCTGCTCCATATACGATACACCCATAATCAATACAAGATCATATTAAGGACCTATAAATATCCAATAGTGGTTGTTTATCTGCTCCCCATTAATAAACAGACACTGATCTCATGAGATTCAGTACTTTTTTATATTTTGTTTCGATCTGTTGTTGCATGAAACCTCCATATAGGGGTGGGTGATATGGCAAAAATATCATATCGCTATTTTTTTCAGGCAGGATCACGATAAACGATTTTATCACGATTCTTTTTCATGTTGGTTTTAGGACTATTGTGCAAGTTACTGAACAATACTAAAGATTCAAGATTCAAAAAACTTTATGTGTCACACCATGCATGGACTTTGTGTGTTTTTTGGTCTTTATGTTCTTGTGTTCTTTGGGGTCTCCTGGTTTGCACTTCTGTTTAGTACTTTGGTTCATATGGGTTTTCTTATATTTGGGTGGTGGGTTTGGACTGCCTTTTGTTGTTTAGCCTGGTGTGTTGTATACTTTAGTTTAGGTTCATGGTGGTTTTTGGACAGGTTGGTGTGGGTTGTATTTAGAGTATTGTGTTTTCTGGGTTTTGGTTTTGTTACTGTGTTTCCCTTGTGTGTTCATGTACTCCTCCTCACCTGCCCTGTATCAGTCTTGTTAGCCCTGCCCTGCTTCTTGTGTTTCCCTCAGCCAATCACTCCCAGCCTGCCCTCATGTCTCGTCACCTGTTCCCCATTCCCTGATTAGTTTAGTCTGTATTTAAGGTCTGGTTTTGAGTTGCGTCTTTGTTGGATCATTCGTTTTGTTTAGTCTGCTAGTTCTGTTCAGCTCTGTTTGCCTGTTCTTGACCATCCACAATTAAAGGAAATTTTTTTCATCAAATCTGCATTCTGGCCTCTGCGTTTGGGTCCACTCTTGCTTCCCCAACCTGACATATTGTCTATTACATAATGATAGAAATTTGTCTTAGGTTAGGATCTCACAAATAACATAAACATACACCCATGAAAGACAGAAAGACATAAAATGACATTAAAATACAAACAATTCCATAAATAAATAAGCAGGTGTGCAAAGCTGCATTACAAAGTAGCAACAGTCTATTTGGCCTTGTTAAAAAATGGATGTTGCAGTGGGAAACCAAACTAACTGTACAACTATACAACTAATTTCACAGCTGAAAAGCAAACAGTTGAAGTTATGTGGAAGCGTTAGTGTGTCGTTTTGGATAACTAGCAGGATTTGCACGGTTAAAAAGGCAGCAACACAGTACACCAGAGCTGACATCACGCTAGCTTGCTGCATGACAGAAGTTAGTGCTACCAGTTAGCAGTCAAGCTAACCGCTAAATGGTGGCGTTTACCTGCAGCACAGCTTTCAGTTTAACATGATGTGCAGCAGGTGAGGTTCTTGGCAGGACATTAAAACTGCTGTAGATTTCTCAAGCAGACTGGAGATGTGGTATGAGGCGCTCGCCATGTCGGTGCTGTTACCCGTTAGCCTCCTGCTAGCAGACTGCGCTCCATCACAGAGCTGAACTGATACAATGTGCACTATAACACGATACTAATGATCTCTCTGTAAAGGCAGATCATGAAGACATTTTTATTTCACAATCTAATATCGTCATATCACACACCCCTACCTCCTTACACATTTTTCATCAGCTGGATCTTTACTAGGCTTACTAAAAGGTAGTATCAGTATCACTTTTCTAACTGCCAGGCATTTTACCTTCTCACTATATCTTATTAAACAGGTTTAATATAATTTTCAAGACTTCATCTGGTTATTGTCTAAACATAGCATAGTTGGTCTTGTCTTGGATGTCCTTGTATCCACTTCCGTCTAAGGCATGTCAAGTGACGATCCATCACTATCCTTTTGCTTTGTGACATCATTACATCGGTATTTGCTCTTAAAATGTCATCTTTTGGTTGTTTATGTATTTCATCTAAATTACTTCCACTATGTACACTTGCAAACTTATTACTCAGTAGATCAGCTTTCTCCTTATTTGTAATTGCCAGATATTCACCATCTATCAGCACTTGGATTTTAACAGATTTTCTTTTCCCACTCATCTTTTTAATCATTGACCAAATGTCACCCAATTCTATTTCTCTTACAATGAAGGAGCAGAAATGCCTCCATGCATTCTTCTTGGATGACTTAATTATTTTCTGAGCCATAGCTCTCTTCCTTTGATATTCAATCAGATTATCTTGACTCAAATGATTTCTTAAAATTCTGAATGCATGATTTATTTCTTTTATAGCATTTTTACATTCATCGTTCCACCATGGAACCATTTTCTTTTTCCCATTCACTGTGCTCTTAGGAACACATGCTGATGCAGCACCAATAATCATGGAAGTCACTGCTACTGCACAGCTATATACATCACCCTCCATCAATAGTGGACTCAATACAACATTTTCTAAATTTTTCCCAGTCAGCTTTAGGAAAACACCCACTTTCAATTACGTAACCTTCCTGTACATACCAGGGATATCAACGGTTAACTGCCAAGAATATAGAATCAATCTATAGGGTACTTTGCATACACACTCTGCTAACGGCTACACAATTACATGTTCACAACATCTGATATTCTTTTTGAATGAATAAAGTACCAGTGTTAAACCGACTCCTGTCCAAGGATGGTTCGCAGTCACAGCCAAAGATCATGTCGCTGCTAGCTGGGGAGAGAAAGTGTGATGCACGCCGGTTTGAGGCCATTACCCAGTTGGTGTGCCAAATGAGGGATTGAAAAGGGTGAAAAGGTGAGGGATTGAGAGAGCTAGTTTGGTACCTCAAGTACATTATGCCATCGAGAGATACTGTGACTAAACTCACTGAAAAACAATTTGAGGAGAAGAAGGATGAGCTAAAAGTCAAGCTAGCCAGGCCAGACAAGCTAGCTCTGACCACCAACAACATCACAACTTTTCTTAAAAATTGACCAGTTAGTTACTGGTTAACGGGTATCGGTCTGTCAAAAGCAAAATTGACGAAAACTGACATCCCTAGTACATACATATAAAAATTCATAGAGTATAATATCGGAAGGTGATCACTCCCTAGGTTAGTATCATTCTTTACATTCCATTCACATAAATTACTCATATTTCCAGAGACTAAAGTAAGATCTAAACATGAAACTGAATCAACTCCCCTGGTACCTCTTCCATCATTAACACAAGCAAGTGATCTCTCCTCAATTAGTTCTTCAACTACTTCTCCGTTTGTGTCTGTATGATCACTTCCCCATAGAGCCTCCACACCATATTTCATCTCATGAAATATTTGCATTGATAACTTTGTGCATACTGTAAAAATTGACTTATTTGAAGTCTCCTCTGGGGCTATACATGTCTATCACTATACATTCATACTCATTTGGGACATTAACTCTTCTTTAATGCTAAAGTATCCTTAATGAATGTTACACATCTTCTGCCTTGTTTTTCATTTGTTACATCCAGCAAAGCTGTAACATGGCATGACAAGTGTGGTCTTAACCACGTTTCTTGTATGCAAATAACATCAGGTATAACTTCCAAATCAGCTACAACCTTTTTAAACTCTTGTCCATTAGCAATTAAACTAAATACCATGAAATACCATGAAGAGGATAACCACCTTGAGACAGTCCATCATAATGAGAAGGGTTCAACATCTCATGAATCAGTTCAGCCGTAACTTCTTAAATCCCCAGTATCTCTATAACTTCCTCTACAATTGTCTTGATTGTGTCACTTTTTTTGTTTTCTTTTGTTGCATTGCCACATTCGCAGTCTTACAGATGAAAGCAAAAAGCTGATTTTATCCACAATCAGTGTATCCTCATTATACACGGATTTGTTTCTGTTTGCCTCTGTCTGGGTGAGGGAGACGGAGCCTCTATTAATTGTCTATTCTCAGACTCTCTTGCGCTATTTACCACATGTCTATCACTGGATCTGGCTAGCTCACTTTCCTTCATATTTTTAACTGCATCAGCATAAGATACCTGATTTGTTACTTGATATTTCTGCACCTCTCTAGCCTTTAAACAGGCGATCCTCCAAAAGTGTTCATTTTTTTGCATCTTGACCATATTTTACATATTCATGTTCACCTCAACACCCTCCACATCTTTGCTTTCCTTTACATCGTCCTGCAGTGTGTCCCATTCTCTGACACTTGAAACATCACAGTGGTGCCGGGATAAACTCTCTAACATCATAACTCAAATATCCCATCCTTCCTCTCTTGGACATAACATTTTCAAACTCAAGGACTACTGACAGACTATCAGTTATCAGTTTTCACTCACTTTCCTTGCGTCCGTAGTCTTGTAGCTTTCACCATTTTTTCTCCTTTCACTTCCTGGATTATCTCATCCATCGTCACTGCCAAAGGTACATCATAAATAACACCTCTAAGCTTTGCTGAATTCCTTGGGATATGAGCACTGATCCTTTCTCCATTCAGTGTTTCTGCTCTGGGAAACTTAAGTCTTTGCAGTTGATCTTTAGCAAAAATCAAAAGCCTCCTGTTACTTAAATATTAACCTAACTTGAGCTTACTCATTTCTTTTTCAATTGCTTTCGTCAGTTTGAGTGGGTGAAAATACCCCCCTTCTTTTTTGAACATTACCACCACTTTCCATTCAGTTTCTTCATCCTCCTTCCTCACACTTGTCTTTGTAGCCTTATCTGTTTGGGCCATGTCGCCCACCTCCAAACCAGAAGTTGAACTTCCAGAGCTGTCACTCCTATCTTTCCTCTTTCTAGTTACATCCTGCCATGACATAGTATCACTATCTCCATCCATACTATCACCCATAATAGTTATATTCATGGTACAGTTGTCGCTGATCCGCTAAATCTGAAAATAAACCTTGTGCCTCTCAGCTCCTCCAAAAAAGGGTAAGATGTGGAACCTGAAGATATATATACTTCCTGGTTGTACCATGTGTGAGTGGTGGGAGAGGGTTCAGGGGGGTTATGGATCTTGTAATTGTAACTGTTTTTGGAAGCAACACAGATTATTGGCCAGCATATTTGTTTATTAATTTAGGAGCGAAATTGTATAATATGTAGATATTAGGTTGGTAAATAATACATATGTGTGTATATGTATAGTAAACTCCCCATGCAGATGGTTTGGATCAACTTTAATCAGTGAGGAGGGCATTTAAGAGGTTGGACTAAGAGTTGAGGGGTTGTTGGTCATTTGTCACTGTGCTGCACATGGTGGTTAAATAAATGCCCACATGAGGGTTAAACAGATCTTTATCTGAACCTCACTCATCCACATTTAGAGGCCAACCTCGACATAACTGTTATACTGGAGTTCACAGTGTCACAATTCCAGTAAAGGCAAGTGCACATTCTGTCTTCTGTTTTAAATTCTTTAGAAAAAAAATATGCATTTTTTATGTTAGAGCCAATGAGAATGAATTTACAAATTTGTGAGCAAGCATGAAAACAAAACCAAGTTTGCAATATGTTGTTGTGCCATGCAGTTATTTAGCCAGAACCTAATTATAATATTTAGAATGTTCAATAAATTTATGTTTGGTCTGCACGAATATGACAATCATTAAAAGGCTGGTTAGTAGGGCTGTGCGATATGACCAAAATCTCATATCCTGATATAGGTCATTTCATAGCCAGATAATAATATATATCATGATGTAGCACATTTTCTGTAAATTCAATAAATAAATAGTTTCTGGTCCATGTCAGACTTTTCAAACCCAAACCATATCCATGCCATAGGAGTAGCCCCTCCATTTGCATGCTGCACACAGCGTAGCAGAGGAGAGACAGTCCGTTTGCATGCTGCATACAGTGTAGCAGAGGAGAGACAGTCTGTTTGCATGCTGCACACGGCGTAGCAGAGGAGAGACAGTGAACTAGGTGAAGTACTAGAGTTAATGACAACTACACTAGTTACATTACTGTAAAAGGTTTGTGATTAAAAGTTCACTCCAATTGATGAAAAATATTGAGTGTGATTTGCAACACAGCGAAATACACGATAGAGCACAATATGAAACAACAGACGTTTTTCTATCATCAGATATATATCTATCATATATATCATCATATCACAGAGCCTTACTGGTTAGCATAGTGTATTATTATTTTGAGTACATCTTTTTTCACCAAACAATGTTAATATGTTATTCTTTTAGCCATATTGGCAAGCTCAACCACAATACTTGTTGAGCTGGGAATCAAGCCATGGTCTTAAAAGGCACAGAGGAATTGTGGGCCTGGACACGTTTCATGATTGCTCTTATACCTTCCAGAGATGGTTAAGTCTCTTAGCCCCAAAAAGCCTTGAGGAATTCTCAGAATTCCCAGATATTGAATATTCTTTTTAAAGCAATTCTACTGAATTTGGATGGAAATGGCATAAATATCTCCTTTTGAATCACGGCCAAGTGACTCAGCACTCATAAATTTCATAATTAATTTACAGCTCTTAAGGTGTGCTATAATTTTTCTCCATGGACACTTTTCTAGCTCATCATTCACTGGGGGTGAACTTAAAATAGAAATACACTGCACTGCTACTAGGACTACTAGTATCACAACATTCTGAGCATCACCAAATGGAAACAAGTTGAGGATGCGTGCTACATTTGGAAATCTTTTTATTTTTTTGAAGAAAAAGGTAATCATGTTTGGTTCTACAGAATTTCATTAAGAGCCAAAACAATTAGTTTGTTAATTAATTGATTAGTGGATGAACAGAAAATGAATTGATAACGGACTACTTGTTTTCTTTTCTCTGTTTTATATTGTTTTAAACTGTCTTTGAGTTTTGGACTGTTGTTCAGACAAAACAAAACATTTTAAAAGGTCACCTTGGGTTCTGACATTTTACAGACAAAACAATGAATCGATTAATTGAGAAAATAATCCTAACATCAATCGATGATGAATATAATTATTGGTTACAGCTCTAATTTTATAATAAAAGCTCAGTAGCACATGTATATTTTAGCAATTATGAGCAAATGGTAGACTAATGCCAAAGCACTGCAATTTCCATTTTTTTGTGATTCAAATGGTTGAATTGATCCCTCCATACACATTTCGAAGGGTAACATATTGGAGGACACTGTGCCCTAATAGGATGGATGAGGCACAAAAATCTTGGCCAAGCAACAGACAAAGGAGAGAGGGCTAGAGGGGTCGTAAGTATGCAGCCAAGTCTGATTCATCAACTTTTACAGTTCAAATAAAAGTGAGTGCAGCTTGCCAGCTTGATTATCAGATGGCTCCTGCTGCATTAGAGAAGATGACATGCTACATTTTCTCTGATGTCTCTGCACTGCATGGGAACTGCTGGTCTTTTTGAAGATGAGGAGCTACCAGGATTATAGTGCACTCTCTGTCACGGTTTGCAAATATATATTTACTATTAACTCTAGAGTGAAGTGCAGTTTTCCATAGGCTTCTGATCCGACCTGAAGTGCTTTTAGTCTTATTTTAAGTGGTAGTGAATTAGAGTGAAACATTGTTTCTTTGGGGCTGGGCCAGTGCGGACAAAAGTAATATACCAGTAACTATAAATCAAAGCATTTCAGTATATGTCATGATATTAAACTATCGTTAACTGTATCTCCCATTGGATCTCTTTAAATATTACTACTACTATAAAAAATCTTATAATGACTACAAACTATATGTTTGATCTCACAATTTTATTGTGTTTAAGCCATAAAAATCATAGTTCACAATTTCACCACAAGATTTCCTTAGAATTATCACAACATTAGAAGGGAAAATTAACAAGGATCTTGAGTTATTGCCAGCCCAAGCTTAACAAATTCATGAGTTAAATGTATATCTTCGAATGTAGCGCGAGTTGTTTTTGTGTGGTTGACTGACACACTGATGCAAATATTTATCTTTAATGTACTTAAAAAGAACATATTCAAATCAAAAGAGCAGAATTCAGATGAATACAGCTTGAAGGAAATGAGGTAAAACAAGCCCTTTAAAAAATCATATCCTTTGACAGCTTTGCTGCTTCAGCGAAGCTGCCTTGTTGCAGTGACAGCACTTACTGAGACATAAAAACCCAGACTTGACATGAGACCCTTACAAGATTCTTAAGCACATCACTCGGTATGGATCACTGCCATATATTGGCTATTGTGACTGAACATTAACTGGCATTTTAACTTGGTAAACAACTGTTTATATGCAAGTAAAAAAGTCTGAGAAGCTTTTAGGGCAATAAACTGGACTAAAAATATGAAGACCAATAAAGCCGTCATAAGCACACACACCCACACACACGCACACACACAATAGTATCTCTTTTTAGTTAAGTGGTCTCAGTGATTTTGTCTCTAGTTTTACAACAGATTCCTTTGCATCATAAAAATGGCAACTTGAAGATTGTTCAAGTACCTCTAGAAAGCTGAAGGTTGAATAGAAGAGGATTCTTAGCACCTGCTCAGAGTACCATATTAAAGCTCTGAACTATGGGCTGTATTAATGTCTCCGCAGGTATACCACACCAAACACAGTGGGGATCTGAAAATCATAGCCCTGAAACCAATGCTTGTCCAGTGAAGGTCATGGAGCGGAGAGTATACCTGCTCCAAAGGCAGGCTTACTTGAATAGATGAATCACAAGTGGCCGGTGCAAAGTTGTTTTTTTTTTTTTCTTCTTTTGCTTGCTAAGGTGAACCCTCTCTCCATATAAGACAGAACACACTGTCACAGATAAGGTGAGGGATGACATTTTTACAAGAACAGTAAAGAAAGAAAAGTTCAAAAATTTGTTTTTCGGAGACTTTTGGAGAAACTGAAAACCATACATGCATTCATCCAAATAAAAGTAAAAAAAATAAATCTTTGGTTTGCATCAGTTTCCTACCATCAGAGTACATATTGTTGTTCTTGTTGAACACACCAGGAACCTTCAGGAAATGAAGTCAGCACTAAGTTCATACAGTAGTAACCATTTACAAGGGGTGGAAGCAACAAGAATAGCAGGGTAACAAAACAAGGTCAGCAAGTATTACAGCTGTGTATCGCTATATCTGAATATATGACAACTTTTTGTATGAATACATTCAAATTCGTGATTATGTAAAAACGTATTGATCAAATGAATTCAAATGGTTGAATGTGTTAAAAAAATATCTGAACAAATAGATTGAATCCGTAAGGAGGTCTATAGCTGTGCATGACATTTTGTGAACAAATGAAAAAGATTTGCACAAATAATTCCCACCGTGTGAGTGCATAAAGAAGATTTGCACAAAAGGTTTGCAGTTACACAACTATCTGTTTGTGGTTGAAAAAAAGTTCACACAGAACTCAATTTTATGTCTGAATTGCAAGTTTACAGCTATGAATCAAATCTACAAGTACAAGTACTTTTGTCCCACGTTTGACACTTCCTCCTGAACAGCCAGTGGGGATAATATATCATTTAACTATCCAATCATTATGTATTCATATCAGATATGGTGATACATAGCTACAATACTTATGACCCTATTTTGTTTCCATACAAGAACACATACAGCCTCATCAAATCAACTATAATATACTTTAAAAACACTGTAAAATTGTAAATATCACCCATTTCAATCTTGTATTTTGTTAAGACAGTCTTGGGTAAGTAGATTTCACTCTATAGTCATTTTTGAAGAAGTCTTTTGTGAACTGGACCAGATTATTGATTAGTTGTTTGGTCTATGAAATGTCAGAAAATGGTGAAAAATGTTAATCACTGTTGCCCAAAGTCAAATAAGGTAACATCTTCAAATGTCTTGTTTTTTCCCAGCACAACAATCCAAAGATATTTAGTTTGTTATTGGTGAAGACTAAAGCAACCACAAAATAATAATCTGTATTATATTATATTCATTTGAGAGGCTGGAAACAGAGAATTTTGTCATCTTTTTTCTTAAAAAACAAAGGATGGTAAGTGAAGGGAGGAAGGATGATTGCTCTGAGTTTAGAAAAAAGTATAACAAAGAAAAAGTATAGCACATTAGCCCAATACAGAGTTTTTTTCTGAGAATTACGTCTGTAAAACTATGACTCACATCATATGCAAGGACATTTACTTTTTTTTTTAATTATTTATGTAACAGCAGATGTTTTCTTTGAATGTAGCAATAATTGCTATGGTGTTACAGAGTAAAACCTCTTACTTTAAGTGTGCTGTATTTTGGGTTATTTGCAGTCTTAATGTTGCTTGTGAGTTTAATAATATCGATCACAGTCTGCATGAGTTAGAATTCCCCAGAAGTGTCTAATAAGCCAGTTTCACCTACATGAGTTTTCTGCAAGCTAATATTACAAGAAACGTGTTTTGCTTTCATAATGGATATGCATTCCTCCCTTGAGCAGAAAGAATCTCTGTACATCTTTACAGCAAAAACTGAGTGTTAAGTTAATACTACTTGATTACTACTACTAGACTACATTAATTGACTACTTTACTACTACTACTTTATTGGAAGTAGATGATCCATTAGTTAATACCAATTATCTTTGAAATAGTAAACTTGAATTGGAAACACAAATTAGTTTGTAATATTTGGTGTTTGTTTGGTTCTTATTGTAATAAATTAATCAATAACAGCAATAATCATATATAATAACAAAGTTTATTATTTATTATTATATATTATTAATCTATTCATCTACTGTATATGCTAATTATGGTATATCTGCCAACATTTTGTTTATTTTCAAATGGTATTTATCCAAAACAGCCGTTGAAAAAGGAGGAGCTGTTTTCTTAGCACTGTCATCTTATATTCAGTGGGTGGTTGTTGCTTGCTTAAGCTTGTAAACATCATGTAAAGAGCTCTCATTATGTTTTATTTATGTAGGGCAGATAATCCCATTATACGTATAGGTATTATTGTACTCCCTGTGAACCAAAATCATTTGACAATTGAGCAAATGAATATTGTGTCCATGGTTACACACTAATTGAAGTCCAGGCAACTCCTCATGAGGCATACCAATCATAAAAAAACAAACAAACAATAAACAACATGAACAACAGGATGAACACTCTTGCTCAGGCAGCACAGGAGTACAAGAGCTGCTATCCTGTCACCTTAATTATTGCAGGACACACGCGACTGGAACCAACACACCAATGGTCCCCAATCCCAGCAGCTCGTTATTAGAAAAGAAGCCCAGTGGAGCTCGTTAGAGGATGAGGGGAGACGCGGTAAATAAGGTTAATTGGCCGATCTGTCAGAACCAGGAAGATGCTCACGCTGACACGAAACAACCGGAACATGATTTCACCCTTTGCGCCCACACACACCCACCCTATCCTGTTTGTGTTCATGAGCGCTTTGAAATGATGTGACGCGGTAGTGGTGGAGATTGTAACCAAGGTGTGCTGTGTTGAAACCGCAGGTGATAAGAGATCATCCCGAGAGTTTAAACCTTTTTCTGATTGGTAAAATTGCAGTGTGTCACACTTAACACTTAAGTCATGGTCTGTTCGGAATAAAAAGAAGATATTTTTGTGCTTTTGAAATGCAGTAGCAGCCAACATACAAAAGAGAACACCATTTAGCACCAACAGTGTCCCCAATACCAAAGAAACTGAGCATCTGGCAGATTAAAACTATCATTGGTGTATTAAATAATTGTTTATACACTGAATGCTTGTATTCATTGTAACCCAGTATATCAATGTACCCCTGATACACAATAATTGTCATGAAAATTGAATAACATAGAAGCCCTCTTACCTGCTTTAGAGCACTGTGAAAACTTCAAACTTGTTCAGTGGCTAAAAGTGCTTGAACGAAATAGCCTCAGTGTTAATGACACTGATATGACAATTACTTCCAGGGGTAGCTCATTAGTTGGGAGTGAGAGCCAGGACTGTGCTCGGCTGAATGGTTGAATATGCATGACATCAACATGCTCTGCTTTCCTTCTTCCTCTGCTCTCATTTGTTTTGTTTTTTTTTTTAAATTTACAATTATATGAGTACGGCATTGTAAAAGCTAGCAGAGGCTATCGTTTTGAGTGTCCTCATAAGCCATCAAGATTTTTTTTTTTTTTTTTTGGGCTGCTCCTGTTAATGACAAAAGACAGTTAATTAAAAGGTCTTGTCTTGCGGGAAATGTATCCATCATCACGTTTACTGAACCAGTGACAGCTCTGCAAGGGAGAAGGAATTCCAAACGGATGCTGCAGCTCATACGTCTTGATTAGCTGAATATTGCTGCACCGAGATGGTGATTGCACAGGAAAAATCGTCCATCACGTATTACTGCTAATAGTTAAAGGGGTAAAAAAAAAAAGAAAAAAATCACTCGAGATTATCTTCTCTGATAGTGAACATGAAAGACTCCAATAAAAGAACACACTATGTCTATTGGGATGTTATAACAGGAGAATGTCAATTTATCGTTCCTTTGAAACTGATTTCAAATGTTTTCTCAATATGTTATGAAAAATGCTGCAATTACAATCTGTTCTTTGCTCTGGATGACAAAAAAGAATAATATTGTGCAGCTCTTTTTATGTTGTATGACAACAACCTCTCAAACTCTGTGTCCTTGAGCAACATTTTGTATTCCACACAAAGCCAGAGAAGTTAAGAACAGTCTGTGGTTTGGTTTTCAATTGTAATGATTTAAAGGGAAGCCAAATTTCCAAAACCAAAAAAGCTGAAAATATAGATGCAACTTAAGGAATGGTTTATACTTAATTTTTCATAAGAGCAATTTGAAGTATCCCGTTAAACCTGCGACTGTTATCAATTGCAGTATTGCATTGCCTGGTCTTTATCTTCATGTATGTACTGATTTAAAAGCTTATTTTTTTCCCCTACCGGGTCATATTTCTAGATGAAAAGCATGTAATTCACTGCCAAAAACTATGATAATAATACGCTAATTGTTTTATTATTTACATTTCCCTTACAGCTAGGGTAAAGCATTCCTTAAATATGAAAGGGAACTTATAAAGGTTTCATTTAACAAGCACTGTAATATACCATGGCCTAGTTATGATAATCAAATTCAAATATATAATCAAATATGTGCTCACAAATCATACATTAAAACTTTAAAACACAAAGGAAAAATCCTGATTTTTAATTCCTTGTTAATGTAGCGATGCATATCGTATCTGGTCCATATGTATACTTAATACCCTGAAAACTATTCATACTAATTATTTACATAAAACACCAGTATGTGTTACATTTTCTGTAAGATTATTAAAAAAAATCAAGGCAATGCTGAATTATTCAAAAGAATAGAAACATTTCATTTGCTGAATTTTAACATTAGCTTCAAGCCATGTTCTTGATTCTTCTCGAATAATTAAAACAGGTAGGTATTGGTACAGTAATTTTACTTTCTATGGGTATGGGGCTAGCAGACCTTTCCCCATTAGCTGATCTGCCTTTGATGTTAATTTATACTGCTGGATCTCCTTGTCTCCACTGAGCCAAAGTAATGGATTTTGAACTAGTGATCAAAGCACCCTCAAGAGTTCTTTCTCTCGCCTTCTAGCATGTAATCCTTCTGCATTTAAGTAGTCCATGTTGAACAAACCATTTGGTCGAATTATAAACTGTGTGCTTTAGTTACAACCTCCAGAAACTTGAAACTTTGGGCAAAATTCATCCTCAGATCAAGTGTCAGACCGCTGTTAGAAAAAGGCTTCAGTTGATTTGATGTCAAAAAAGATACTGCGTAACATCGACAACGATACATCTTGAAGAAAATGTAAGATGACATGCCCATACTGAACAAAAACACTCTCTCCACTCCAGTAGACACCTTCATCAGATGTCTTATTGTGTTATGAAATATGCATCCACAAGCAGATAAGCGTACGTTGACCTCTCATGTTCTTGAAACACTGACCCCCTCAAAATTATGAATCTAATTGATGAAAACCATTTAAGATGAGTGCAGTTCCCAAGACAACAAGACATTTTAAGCCGCTGTGCTAAATTTATGTCACCACAGCATGTACGACCAACAAATGCACCGTAATGTTTGAATGTTGTGTAGAAATAATGAACAAGTTGAATGTCTCGCATCCCAGATTCCAATCTAAATCATTTTTTAATCAAGTGAGTGCCCTCACTAATAAACACTTGTGCTGAGAAGTGGTGGATCGTGTGTGACCTTGGGTGATAATGTATCCGTCAATGCTTTTATTTATGAGCCCATCTTATGCTCACACACCAGTAAATCCTAGGTTAAACTTTAGAGGCACTCATGTTCAAAAGACTAAACTGTCACCTGACAGGGAAGAAGAAGTCTTTATGAGCAAGAGGAACAATGACATATAAAATAGGCCATCATTTAATCTCTAGTGGATCGACGGGGATGCATCAATAGGGCTATTATGGCTCCGTCAAGGCGAGCTGCAAGACCGATAATAAATCTATAGTTTCTCATAAATTAGCTATACTAAATACTTTGGCGTCAGAACTGTACACATAACACTTTGAAGGTTTGGCCTTAAGCGCTTAAAAAGGAAAAATGAGATTTGCTGGGATTACTTGCAAATGTCATGAGTGTAGACAAATAGCAGCTAATGCCAGGACAAGTTTCTTGGGAGCTCAGACTTTAGTATTTTCATGTTTCGTGTCCTAAGGCGGCTAATAATCCAAGCTTAAAATTTCCCAGAAAAACACTTCAAGACATTAGAAATTGTTAGAGCACCATAAAGGTGTCTGTTTTCAAATCTGACATTAAAAAAGAGGATGTGGAGCATTTATAATCCAAAATATGGCATATCTGTTATCAAACTGTTACCTCAAATTCACACCTAACTGCTAAAATATGACAAAATGTCAAAGATTTATTATTATCCCTTCAATATCAAGTTTTAATATAAATTAAAAGTATAGTTTAGTTTCAAAGCTTAAGTCTTGGTAATAATCCATCACCATGCTGCTCGACTTGGTTGCCCATTTAAAGGGTAACAGCTGAAAGTGTAAAGAGGTCCTGGCTCAGTATCAGACTGGAAGACATGCTGAGCCAGATGTGAAAGATTCCGCCACAGGCCGTAATTAGATGGATCTCACTCATTCCTCTTAAAGGTTACTGGCATTTTTTTTTTACCCGCACGGAGTTACCCGCATAGTTTACCATCCATCTAGCTGATTCAACAAAATGTAAGTCTGGTATTAGGTTTTCTATTTGGAAGTAAACTTGTTAAAAAGTTCAAAGTTTTGAGTGACAGGAAAGAAGAGAGACAATAAAAGATACAAAATGAATGAATCTCACTAAATATATACATATATAGTAGAGGTGTGCCCGAATACAAATACATTATTTGGCAAAGCACAAATAGTGGGTTTTATACGAATATTTGTTTCACACAAATATTTTAAAAAGTATTTGTTTTTGGGAAGAAAAAAAAAAAAACATGTCAAATACCAGTTCGCAGGTCAGTTACATTGTTATCTCCATCTCTGTCCTCTGCTCCACTGTTACATCTATCAGGGGTAAGTCCCAAGGGACTCTCCATAACCTGTTGTTCCCCTTCTCCTTTCCACAGAGTTAGGTTGTAAAAAATAAGCAATAAATGAAAAGAACAAAGCAAGAATCACCTTTGAAGTTCTTCTACATGTTACATGGTGTGCTGTCTCTGTGTTATGGGTGTATAAATAGGTAGAGGTCTGCCTGCAATGTGTCGATGAGTAAAGTTTTAGCTCAGTTGTCTATGATCTGGGAGACTCCAGTTCAAGACCTGGTGTGGGGACCTCCTTCGTAAGGTAGTTTATTCATGAGCACTTATTGTAACACTTTAATTTTCTAAAATTAAAAGCATAATAAATACAAAAACAGGATTTTTAAGCCTCTTTCCACTTTTATTCAAATACAAATACAAATACAAATCATTTTGCTGCCACAACAAATACAGATACAAATACAAATACTGGGCTCACTGCACATCCCTAATAGATAGAACAAAATATAACCTGAAAAAAATCCTGTCAACCAACAGAGAAACCAACATGTGGTGGATGATTTATGAAAGAAAACCAGCTGGGCTCAACAAAATATTGTGAACCTCCAATCTGTTTTTTGCTATCAAATTACACTCAAACCCATCAGGTCTTTTAATTCATACATATGTTTTATCATTTGTAATGATCACTGAGATTTTAATAAGAGTAAAGACTTTCCCAAAATATATTAATAAGTGGACACAAGTCATCTGCTACATTCATGGTCATTGTTATTGCGATAGTATTCTGTTTAATTGAATCCCTATTTTCTACCCCTGACATTATGCAACATGGTATTCATGAAAATAAATTGCTGGACAAGATATATTAGAAATTATTCAGTATCTATGTGACACTGAAGTGCAAAAAGGTAAAAGTGGCAAGTTACTATAAATTCTTATCCCTTCTCATGCACTGACTGTTGCAAATTGTGTTCTGTATTGAGATACATGGAGCTTGATAGCTGAGAGAAAGCACTGGCTCATTGCATATCCTGCCACTGTTTTCCAGTCAGGCTAAAATGGAACACCCTTGTGCTATTCATCATATGCTACTCAATTATGAATGTCTGAAAACTTGGACGTGCTGCAGTAATATATTTGCAAGGGATAAGAGGAGAAAGCTGTGCTCGGAAAGCCGGAGCAAGTCACGCCGCTATTAGAATGCAGAGAGGATTCTTCGGGAACGAGACTTATATAAAATAAATAAAAATGAATGAATGAAACAAAACCCTTTCTCATCTCTAAAATATGGTCGCCTTCACAATAAATACAAATCACCCACTCATCCACAGTATCTTACTTTATTGATTTAGCAGTCTTAAGAATGTGTGCAAGCATACCATGAAATACTGCTTAGCCAGTGGGTGTGACTAATAATGTATTTAATAGACGATGCATTATGGTATATGCAGCCCTGTAGTTAATTCTCTTTTTGATGGCTTAACATATGGCTAAATAATCAGGGCAGACTTATCATTCAAGTCATTGTCCTCTTGCAGGCCTAACTAATAACAGTGAATCAGCCAAAGCCATTGGGGTTCCCAGACTTAATTACCCAAGCTCTCTTTGTCCAAAGAAGCTCAATAGAAGATCTAAAGCAGCCTTAGATGTGTCCTATCGGATCTTCTAACTGTGATGAGATTTCACTTCCTTTATGGCTCTAATTACTGAAATTAGATCTCCAGGAGAAAAGTCTACTGTAAAGAACTGCAATAGGAAGACCCTTTATCTCTGTAACTGTAGCCAAGTCTCTTTGTTCTCGGTTACAAGCCTTCCTTTTTTTGTGGAACACGCCCATTTTCATAGACCTAAGAATAGCTGCTCTGTAATATGTCAAATTATACATCGCATGTAAGAAATGTTTTATTTTCTTATTGTTCTATTATTTCTATTCTTCTAGTGGATCCTTTTTATTCCTCGTTGGCTCCACAATGTCCTACTTTCCAAAGTGAATAATAAGAGGAAGGACTGGCACTTGGATGTATATGGCTGTACTAGTCCTTGACCTGAGGTAGCGAAACCTTGCCATTAGCTCAATCATAGGGCCTCGTTATCTAGTACATACATAATTAAAACCCGACAACGCCTGCTTCAGAATAGGTTTGTCCTTGGAGGTTTAATATTTTAATAAGATACTCAGAGGGCCAATCAGGGGCAAGCTCCCTGATGACTTATATTCAAGAATGATAGAATTTTTCATGCAAACATTTCATTTAAAAAGGTATTTACTTTTCATTTCAGATGTTTATCTGCCACTAATTTGTGTTTTGATAACACACGGTTTGCTAGGTACGGTGAGATGAGAAACCATAAACATTAACATTTTACTTTTAGTTTTATTTATTTTTTGTTTTACTTACATTTATTCTTATATCTTTTTACCAGAGAGAAATAGCTTTTCTTACTTTCTGTGAAGGAGTACAATATTTTCAGTCCTGCAGGATATATTAGAGCTCCACAACCTTGCACAAATATTGAAAATGGACTTAAGATACTTCTGTACAGTATATACAGTAGTTTCACCTCTTTTTGTGGTCAGTATGTAAGTGTCACAGAAGGTCTAGAATGAACCTTGGAAAGCACCCAGCTGTGTGGAAAAAGTTGTATTTTTATCCAGCTCATTTTTTGCTCATGCTGAATCAAGAGGCATCTCTAATTGATTAGAATTTCAAATGAAATTTACCTCAGGCATTTGAGAAAACAGCTACCAGCTTTGCCATCAGCCAGCACTATAATTTGTCAAATACATTTGGCAAAGCCAGCAGAGAGATTCTTGTTTTCTTTGAGGACAGTCACAAATTACAATGACTTCTGCACTGCAAAATGACACATGGGTAATAAAGCAGCACCATTTGAATAGTAAATAGTAGCTTGCCAGCAAAATACATAATCCAGTTACATTTTAAAGGTCCTACTCTTAAAAGCATATGGATCCAGAGAATTTAGAGTTCCTCTTAAATGGTTATCCATCTTTAAAATATCCATCTTTTTTCCAAAATCAGGCCGAAAAACAATTTCATTATTTGATAATTGATTAAACGCAGCTTTCATCGGCCCACAGATTTTCCCAAGCTGCTACAGAGTTCATTATTCACAGACACACTTGATTCAGCTGTAGTGATGCTTGGATGGGAGTCAGTAAAAAACGTTCTGGACATAGATCTTATTTGATAGTTTAAAGTCACATTCAGAGCAAGCATGTCCTGAGGAGTTTATTTCAACTCTGGATTGTTTACTGCTTTAGTTTATTTACTTTTGCTAGAGGAGACACAGGTAGCAGCAAAAAACAAACCCCACACTGAAACACCTGAAATGTGAATCTTTTCACTTTTATAAAAGAAGAGGATTATGCAGTTCTAAGGACCACTGTTGATATACTGGTAGCAGCTACTTCTTCTTGAACCAAGCATAATGGAATGAACTGAGCAAAAACCATAGTTGTGTTAGCCTTCAGCTATTACGTCATCATCTTTACTTCAATAAAAATGAAAGATATGAACAGAAATATGGAAGTAGAGGAAATGTGTGGAAATCAATTTAGCTTGTCCATGCTTCAAAAAGGTGATTGTTGTGCAATGATGAAAAGCAACCAATTAAAAAATAATTAGAAGAAAGAAAGAAAGAAAGAAAGAAAGAAAGAAAGAAAGAAAGAAAGAATGTTTTTTTGATAAAAAAAATAATAATCTGGATTTATTTATTTATGGTGTATTTATTACTATGCAGGATAAGCATATTTGCAGTAAAAATGTGTCACTGATCAGGGCTGGGGTAACTCATTGATGTCACTGATTACAGAAATACATTGATTTGCATAACGTGCGTCGGCGGGGCGCAATGAAGTAAGATGGCTGCGGCCGGTCAAAGCACGGATTCCCCCCGGAGAACAAGCTGCGACTAAAAAACTTCATCCATGATCATCTAAAGTGTGTGAATATTTTAGACAGAGACCCAACAATGTGGTGCTCTACAAATTGGTAATGGCTTATCGCAGCAGTACAACTGCTATTCATGAACACTTGAAGCGAAAGCATTTTCTAAATGCTTCTTCATCTCTCCCATGTTGAAAGTAATTTCTCCACCGCTGCTGTTATGATAACTTAATCTTACACCATGCATCTATAGTTGTTATTCGGCTATTTTATATTTTCTGTTTACTTTAATGTCCATGTATGAGTGAGAAAATGGCTTAAACTAATGTTACAGACTGTTGTTACAGTCTGTAAATCATTTCAGTTGTTTTCCTTGCCCCACACTGATGCAAAAATACATTTGGCAGTGATTATCTTACCTGCATATTACTCCAGTGATGAAATAAATCCATGTCATAACAATTGAAAGCTGAAGTTAAGTCAAGTACTCAAATAAAAGTACTGATTCTCCAGTTCAAGGAAAGGGTTGCTATGACATACAGTGATTAAATTAATCTATGTGTCACAGCAATCCCTTTTAATTTGAGGTCCAGTATTTTTCTGTCCATGTATCTCACAAATAGAGTCTATCATTATTATTATTATTATTAATATCATAACACAGCAGTGACGTGGAAATCAGACTAATTTTAAAATATGCCACTGTTATCATTATTCTAATGTGCTTTATGTGTCTCTTTTTCAGGATGAGGCAAAGCAGTGTGGAGGACTTTTTCCACAAAAAGAAACCCAAATCCATGCACACCCCAGATGGCTGCTGAGCTTTCTGACAGCATCTTACAAATGACCATCAAGGACGTGAGAGCCCTTGCTATTGTGGAGGGTCACAGCATCCATGAGATAGTCAGCGCATTTCACACAGGGTATACACTTCCCTCTGGGCGCCACTTTACGGGTTTGATGGAGAAGAAATATGAGGCTACTCTTGAGAGCTGCTCTTGAGAGAGTGAAAGCCGAACTCAAAAATGTTACATCACAAATCACACTCACCACAGATGCTTGGACAAGTGTTGCCACTGAGGCATACCTAGGAGTCACCTGCCACTTTATTCATCAGGATTGGGATCTGCCTTCATACATTCTGACCAAAATGCCGTTTGAAGAGCCTCACACAGTGGAAAATATTGCTGGTTGGGTGGAAAAGGTAGCAGAGAAGTTCTGTTTCTCTCTCAGTGATGGACTGGCTGTTGTACATGACGATGCTGCCAATGTTGTGGCAGCTCCCAGGATCTTGGAAGAGAAGCATAGAGTTGCTTCTCATCGATGTGCTGGTCTTCAGTTAATGGTCAACCACCAAGACGTGGAAGATGGATCCCCAGATAAGTAAGACACTTAGGGCTGCAAGGTGCCTTGTAGAACATTTCAGGAGTGAGCTGGCCAGCAGCAAGCTCAAAAACAAACAGCAAAGGGGCACAGCTGAGCACAAATTGATCCAAGGTCACTGATCCATAAGATGGAACAGTTCTTACTACATTGTGAGTCACCTCGTGGAGCAGCGGTGGCCAGTGACCGCAACCCTTTCAGACCCAGAGGTCACTACCTGGATCTGAAAAGTGACTGGTGGACCCTACTGGAGGAACTGGTGCAAGTTCTCAAGCCCTTTGACCAAGCCACTGTGAGTGGAGAGGCTTATATCACTGTCTGCTGTACTTCCACGGGTAAAGGGCCTCCAGAAGTCCACACAGAGAACATCCTTCGAGTCTGCTCCTGTCAGCTCTTTCCAAACAGCTGTGGCACAGGAGACAGCTTCAAGACCACATTCAGAGAAGATGGTCAAAATGTGTCACTGCTGCTGCCCTTGACCCCAGGCTGTTCCTGTCATCAGATGATATCCTAAAAGCACAAGTCAAAGTTCAGACTCTTGCACTTTAAGCCAAAAGAGGTGAGAAGGAACAGTTTCAACGGGCAAATGTGGAGCAGGATGACTCAGCCGATGCCCAGCCACAAGTTTCAAAGATGAGGCCAATGTCTGTGCTGGACGCATTACTGGGCTCAGACTCAAAGGAGCACAGCAATGAGGAAGACAATGGCCAGGAATAAGATGGTGTTGACAGTGAAATGGTGAGGAATGAGGTACTCATGTATTTTTGTCAACAATGTATTGCAAAGGATGAGAGCCCACTCCAGTTTTGAAAGGGAAACAACCCTGCAAAGCTGGCTATTCTGGCCAAATTATACCTGTCTGTCCCTGCAACATCAACTCCATCTGAACGCCTCTTTTGAGATGCTAGGAACATTGTGACAAAAAAAAAAAAAAAGATGAGGGAAGGTGGGGAGAGAGCAAGAAGGAGAGGAGGAGAGAAAAAGAGGGAGGGGGGAAGAGATAGTGTGTATGTGCTTGGGTGTGTGTTAGTGTTTCAGATTGCTCTAGTTTTAGTTATTCCTGTTGGAAAAAAGTTAACTTGCTAAAATTGCACTAATTTTACTGTAAGATGAAGAGGAGGGGGAGAGTGAAGGGCGGGGGGGGGGGGGGGGTTGTGTGAACATGCTTGGATGCATGTGTTACTGAGAGCTGATTAAGAATGCACTGGTTTTAGTTATTCCTGTTAGAAAAAAATTTTGCACTGATTTTACTGTATGATGATTCTATGTTGCACTGCTAAACTTCAGGTTGCACAATGTTTTGGTATACCTCCTGAAAGTGACGTGAACTTTACATTGTTTCATTTATTTTGTTGTTGGATTGCTAAATGTAGATTGCACTATATTCCTTTTACTTGATTTTATGTTGGACTGTAAAACAGTGATTTGTCATTAAGACTGGTTTACTTTTTGTTGCAGAGTAACACCCTGCAGTGCATACTTTGTTTTTGCTACATGTCTTTGTTTTTAAGAGAGGACAAATGAATAAAATATTGAAATATTAATCAGACAAGTTTTTGATATTTATTTTGGGTAAATGGATTGTTATATTAATTGATTAACTGATGCATGCTTACCACAGCTGGCTTACCATTCAGGATACCAATAATGTCTTCCACACTGGAACAATCCTGAAAATTGATGGTATCAATATTAGAAGACCCCCCCCCATTCTTTCCTCCGTGATTGAGTCAATACTATTCTCTCCTGAGCAAACACTGTAGGCATGAAATGAAAAAGGTACCAGAGGGAATAACATGTCCTTGCTCCAAATGGATCTAAGTTCTGCCACCGTGCCATGTCTTCCTTTAGCTCTCTAAGCCTGCATGAGCAAACACCTGTGACCTCCATGAAACCATTGTATCTGAGATGTTTTTTGTGAAAGCTGTTGAGTGATGTTGGGAAGAGATTACATTAAGCTGTTTGGGTTTTGCAGTGCAATGTTAGGAGTAACACTGTTAGCTCTGTTAGCTCTCTATGGGCTCTCAAACATGGGTAAACCAACACCCCCCCTGTATTTCTAACTCCAGTGTTAGAGCACAGTCACCGAGCTCATCATGAGTAAGAGCACAACACCCGTTGGCACAAAATGATGATTCAAAATGAATTTTAATGACTTTAAGTAATATATTTATAATCTGGCAGGGTTAGGTATCGACTGACAGACTGTTTTTCTGGCTTAAGGATTTATAAGTTAAATGTATTAAAAATCAACTAAACTGCCAACACATTTCACTGGACTGAAAAGATCCGAGTCCAGACATATAGTGCAAGAAAGGAAGAACCGAATCCAAAGTCCTCTGATTTTACATTCACACCGACATCAAGTGACAAAGTGACTGATTGTAATTTGTTTTGTATGAGTGCTGAGAGACAGGGAACAACATATAATAGAAGACACGCAGAGAACAGAGGCAACAATAAGCAACCAGCGGGTGAATAATGGGTGTTTGCCCTAGCTTGACTGCTTTGGGGTGGTGGTAGCAGCGGCGGTGTGGGGGGGTGGGGGGCTGGGGGGTCGCTGAGCAAAACTCGGAAGAGACTGAGAAGCCAGACATTTCTCTGTTCTCTGTTAAGGAGCAGCTGAGATTACTAACACTAAAATGGGAATAGATGGTCCACCTTAAAGGTCATTCCACCTTAAGTGAGCCTGATCAGGTTAGGCTAACCCATTGTTGCTAACTTTGGAGCTAACTCCTCACTTTTCCAGCAGTTGGGGAACCAACAAGATAAAACAGATACTTTTCTTAGTCTTGAGAAGCTGCAGCAATTATTAACCAACACACTGTAGTCTGTACTGCACATTTACTGCCATACTGACAACTTACTGCTAACCTTTTCCTCTGCTACACTCACACAAGCGGCTACGCTACTCTTAAAACAGTACATTTCATGTAGATGTCCTTTGAAGAATCAGGAGAGGGAAGATACTGGGATTTAATGCACTATTCGATGACTCAAAACAGGAGAAAACACTGGAACTTTTTGACAGAACTACAAAACACTAACAGAGAGTCCAAGGTGGAAAGTTGAAGTTATACTGCTGAGAATACTGTGTAGCTTCAAGTTGTTAAAATGCCATTTTCCAATAATTTAAGTTTACACACTTGACAATCATGATCTTTTTTCAGGGAACAGTATCCCCAACATGGCTGTCCATGAATTTAACCTCAAAACAAAACTCATCTGTCAGCTTGTTTTAAGGTACTAAATGTTCCTATTTCACTTGTCATGATAGAAATGTGCTTCCACTACATGTACACATTTTTCACTTCGCTGTGCTTTACACTCTGTGCCATATTAATATGAATGGGGCCCTGATGTGAAACGGCAAACTGTTATATAAAATGTTTATGAATTTAAAAATGTTTGAAATTATATTTTTTGCATCATTGAATACTGGAAACAACTCTGGCAAATATTCTTGTTCGGTTTCTAACCAGCAATTAAAAGTTATGTTATGTTGCTCTCCTGGTAAATCAAGTGTGTGTCTGCAGCTTCCAGTGGAATTTGGCACGAGCTGATTTCTTTCACTTTCATTAGATTCAACAAACCACTAAAGAATGTTTGAATTTAGAGCAATTTGTCATTAAGAAGTAACAGGATTCAAAGCACATACATTAGAGAATGCAAAGCGAGTATTCATTAAAGACAGGAAATAATAATAAAAAAACGTTTAATTTATGCTTGGCAAAGAAAGACAAAATCATGAAGACTATGTGAGGCAGCCAGCACGATCTGAAACTGCAAAAGCACCATGTATAGGGTTTTCTCATACCCACAACAAATCCAACTGCAAACACATCATAATTGGAAAATAGAGACCAAAGTGACAGTTTGGCTGGAAGATTTTTATGCAGAAGAAAACCAAAATATGCAGACTAGAGCATTGTAAATCTGATTTGTTTGTGTTTAATAGTGGAAAATAGTTTATAACTTGCCTGCATGCACACATAAGACACCTTTATCATAAATAATAATGCGATTGAGTGATACTGATTGATTCGACATCTTTAGTCCTAAGCACGAAGTACTTTTTTGTGTTTTTCACTAGAAAGGAAGGCAGATGGTAGGTTGTCTGTTGACTTTTGGATAAAAGGTTGTTGAGGTTGTTTGTTAGTCCAGTAAAGTTGCAAGAAGAATCTTTTCTTTTATTCAATATGTTGCATCAGACATCAATAAAAGACTACGTGCACAACTACACTACTGCAGTATACTTATTAAATAGAGTGGCCAGGGTGACACGGTTTTACTTAACTTGAAGCTTCATTAAATGACAATCATCCACTTTTTACAACTACCCAAATCCGTTTTCTCCCCCCATGCAGTACATAGCAACAAACAGCAAATATACACATTTTATTGAATTGTAAAAGATCAATCGAACGGGAGGAACTGTTTTAATGAAAACGCCACAGATTATTACATCAGTCTTGCAGCTAAGCAACCACTTGTCTATCCGGTTGTTTGTCCATTATGATCATTGTGTGCTTTCAATGGAGTTCAAACTTTCTTGGAAGCACTCGGTGACTTCTGAGTTTCAGTAACGTGACAGGGCCGCAGATAATGCCCAGTCGTCTCAAACACCCCTCTTTCAATATAACTTCTCTTTGAAGTCTAGTCAAGGGATCAGGCAGAACATTTTAAGTAGTTAATCCCTAATTTTTAGTCAAATGCACAGTATCCGCTTAATATTTACCGCAGAGAGGTTTCTAATTGTCCGGCTTACTGGTTCAAACTCAAAGTACCATATTGATATTTTATGTGACCACTAGAGAGATATAGGCTGTATGTTGAGAAATTAAGGGAGGGACGGAAAATGCTTTCAATTATAATTAGCATACCTTTGAAAGGGGAAAAAATAGCATCTCTTTCCTTTTTGGTAACTGCAAGGTCATGGTGTGCAAGTACAGTAGTTTAATTAAATTTGCTGTCCATAAAGTTTTTGAGGAACATTATGCAAATACGATTTTAATTATTGCCCATTCCAAGTGTCATCAAAGTGCTTGTCTAAGATGCAGCAGAATGCCTTCACCAGTCTTCTGTGATTTCCCACTAACCACATTTCCTCCCACAAAATATGAAAACTTAAAAAAAAGAAAAAAAAAAAGAATTGAATTAGTTCCAGTTCATCACTACTGCAGGAACTTTTTCCCAGATATTGCATCTTGTCTACTGAAAATAACTTTAAATCACTTTAATACCCACTGGCTCACTAAACTGTAAAGACAACCACCCTTTTTTCACTTTTCTTCAGCACTTTCACTATACTTGTGTGAATGCACTCATATGTTGGGGTGCAATGGATCACAAAACTCACTCAAAACCTTTCGGATCAGCAAAAAAAAAAAAGGGGGGGGTGGGAGGGGGTGGGACAAATATGACTTTGCTTTCCATTCATTCTGTAAAACACTTAAAGCAAGGAACTTTGGGGCATGGTCTTAAATGAAATCGACATTCAAGATGTCCAATGTTTAAATAAAATCTAAATTAATTTAACTAAATTGTTAAATCAAAGTGCAATGTGATGCATGATACCTTCTTCCTTTAAACACGGTGGTGAACGAAACAACAGCCTGTGACCACATCATCAAAACTTGATGATAACTTACAAACATGAACACGTCTTATCCTGCAGCTTAGCTTGTTGAACAAGTCACCAAACAAACATTCACTGGGGAAAAGTGCAGTGCTAACATCAGTTAGCAGCTAGATAGCTAATAAGCTGCTCAGCTGCGGCACATTAATCGGCATGTAAACATATCTGCAGATCAAAATCAAATCAAATCAACTTTATTTATATAGCACTTTAGACACAACACAGTTGATCCAAAGGGCTTCCCAGCACACAGAGAGGAGGACAGAACAAAACAACAGAGAAAAAAAAAAGAGAAAGAAGAGACAGACTTACATAGACTTTAGGAAATATATCTTAGCTGGATTAAGTTAGTCACAGTTAAAGGCTAATGAATAGAGGTATGTTTTAAGATGACACTCGAAAGTCTCAATTGTGGGGGAGAATCTGATGGTGGGAGGAAGAGAATTCCATAATGTTGGGGCAGCGATAGAGTCGCTATAGATAGATGTCACTTGGGACCCGTTAGATGCTGGTTTGGTCGTTGCTCTTCAAAATCCCTGTTAGCAACAAGCTGTCTGTCCATGACTTATACTTACAGCAGTTTGTTTACTTTGTCTCCAATGAGACATTACATTTTGCAGTCAGTCCGCAGTTCACATGCATGCCAAACTGTGGGGGACGATCCGTACTGATCACAGATCAAATACGTTCCGTTACACCACTACTTATATAAAAAGATCTGTTAAAAGGACCAGTGTGTAGGATTTAGTGGCATCTAGCACTGAGGTTGAAGATTGCAACCAATTGAATACACCTCCATCCGTCTCCCCCACCAAGTGTGTGAGAGAACCTACACTGGCCACGAAAAATGAGAAAGGTCTTGGTTTGTCCGTTCTGGGCTACTGTAGAAACATGGCGGTGCAACATGGCGGGCTCCCTATGTAGATATAAAGGGCTCATTCTAAGGTAACGAAAACACAATGATTCTTATTTTCAGGTGATTATATGCTGATTAAAAAAGACTTAAGAATATTACAAGCTCAAGTCTGTTCCGTCAGATAACACTAAGTGTTTAAAAATGATTCCCAATTTTGCAATTTTCTTCTTCTTCTTCTTTCTTCCTCATATGGCATATTTGTGGGCAGATGCCTTGAATGCATTTATACACCACAATCTTTGGTCAATTTAAAGTACCTGGAGGCAAACTCATGCCTGAAATTATACAGTTCAAAGGGCACTGATTGTAGTTGCACACAAAATCAAATATTGGCAAAAGCTGCCATACCAGTTTAAGGGAATTACACATCTGGGTAGGGAATTAAAAGTTAAAACGGGGATGCATGGGGGATGACTGGGACCTTGATCAAATATTGATCGTGTGGCACAGTAGGGAAGGTGAAACTGCTGAGAAATCCTAAATCCATACTGTGGAATTCGTGAGACCCCCATTATTTAATTATCATTTCCTTGAGTGAGATCAGCTCTCCCAGTCAAGGCCCTGACAGCTCTTCTGGAAAAGAGCCTAGCAGAGAGAGCAAGGACTTTAATTTGCAACTTTTTGCTTTTCTTTCATTTCCGCATTACTGGTTCACCCTGAAAGCAGAGTCGATTCAATCCCTCTACAGTGAGGAACACAGACCTATTCTGGCATGAGTAATAGCCCTGCTATTTGGATTTATCACAAGAGACAGAGTCTAAACTGTAAGAAAATGCATACTTCTGAAACTCCTAGGATACCATTTAAGGAAATTTGGAATTCAAATAAGCACACTTTATTGTTAGCGAAGCTTGACACACCTCATATTAGTGCCATCCCATGTAGTGGGTTGCATGTATAGGTGCAATTTATCTAAAATTGGACAAAATTGAGAATTCAGTCCCCTTTGTGTGGGAATTCTTTTGAAATGTCAGTGTTTCATAAATCCAGTATATCTCTGTGCATATGTATGTGTGTGTGATTGTGTTTCAATGTGCATGGTTTGCCTGTGCATACATGGCAATAAACACAAGCAAGTTACCAACTCACAGCTCAGTCTTGCATAAAATGTTAAAATGTAAATTTTGGGGAGAGAGTCTCAAACTTAAATTTACAAAATTATAATAGATAAGCCAAATATGAGAATTATATAAAATTACTGTCACACTGTTTCGGCTGTGCCTACAATTATTCCGTGATTTATTCAGTGTATATCGGTGATTACGCTGTCTGAATGTTTCCTCTACAACAGATGGACAGAAAACAGTTCTGTTCTCCCTCTGATGACACTCAAGCAAACCAGGATTTATGTCTCTGCTCCTCAGATCAGGAAAATATGTGGAAAAGAAAACCAATTGAGCTCCCGAGCCAACGAGGCTCGTGAGGAAGAAACAGAATGTCTTCTGTCCTCCTCTTAGACACCCAGGCGGCAATAAGAGTGAGCAAAAGACCATTCATAGCTTACAGAGTACTGTAAACCTACTGTGCAACTAAAAATGATGCACTATGATGCACTTAGGGCTGCAGCTTACAATTATTTTATTATTGATTACTCTGATGTCTTCAGATGTCTTTTTTTTTGTCCAAACAATGACATAAACAAGAGCAAAGCAGCAAATTCTTACATTTTGGAGGCTGCAAATGTCAATGATTAATTGCTAATCAAAGTAGTTGCTGATAAATTTCTGTTGATTAACTAATCGATTAATCAACACCCCCGCAGTTAACATGTTTTGCATTCTCACTGTGTGTTTACAATATGTATCTATGCATGAGTATGCAGGGGAAATACATCAACAGAAGAAAAGCCTTCAGCCCGGTTCTCACAAGACCTTCATTACGTGGAGACCTCAGGTAATTAATGAACCATCAACAACGTTTGTGACTCGTATTGTGAGATAAACAAAAAACCAGTGGTGCCCTGGATACAACAATTTTACACTTGTCACTTTGACAAAATGTCACAATTGTCCTGCAAATATATTCAAAGCCTTCCCTTCTTTCATTACAGCCTCAATTTTCCAGATCAGGAGAGAGACAGAAGCAACACATTTACACCTCAGTGGAATTTTTAATTTTTTACCGATAAGTGGAATATCTGCAATTATTATTCAAATCATTTCAAAGTCCCTGTGACTAGCATTTTTAAACTGGTTGTAATAAAAACACTGTCACAAATATTGCAGCAACAAAGAACTTTACTCGTAGGAGCTTTGATATCGATTCTGTGGGAGCTTAAGTGACTAATACCATGCAGGAAAAGTCAGCTAATATTTTTTTTTTTTTTGGTGGATGAAATCTTGGAGGTCGACTTGTCAATCAAAACAAAGGTCAAGAGAGATCTAATAAAACAACAGGGATGTCTAAGGACCTTTGGGTGTTTGGAACAACTTTATAGGAACTCGGAGTCTGTAAACACACACGCTATAAGATGCAATGCCAACTTTCGTATTGCGGTTTCCTTGCATTGCCACAAATCTTGGTCACTCTAGTTTTTACTGCTCCGGTAATATAAGCCTGAAAGCAGCTGCCAGTCCAATTTCAATAGGGTGGAAAAAAGTAATACATAACTCCCAAAGGAGTTCTGAATTGTCCTCAAAAGAGAAAGAAGTTACCGCTGGCACACATCACTTATTACAGTTTATGAAATATCCTCACCCAAAAGGCTCAGATGTCCACCCTGCACTTCCTGTGAACTGAGCCCTAAAAGAGTAAGTGCATGAAACAGATAAATAAGTAAACACACACTCAGCTTTATATTCTCTGTCTGTATACACCCACTTCCTTTCATATTGTTGAGACCGGCTTCAAACAAGGTGAAAAGATATATCTTTCCAGACTTCAAAAGTGCATTTGATATCCCAAGCTGGACATTTGGAGCATAAATAATAGATTGTGTGATTTTATTATTTAAAATGAGCGGATGTCTCTTCTTCGAGGACTGTTTCCTTTCCATCATCTTTATGTGCAAGCAGGCCGAACACCAAGAAGGCAACATGGGGTGTAACAAAGGGGCAACTGTCAAAACGACACGAAATGGCCTTTATTTTATTATTTTTTTTAAAGCTCTCCTCTGCAATATGCTATAAGAGGCGTGATGCATTTGTTCCCCACCAGTATGGAAGCAGGAGGTGATCAATGGGCAGTAATGGTGAATAATAACTCAATAATAATTCTCCTTTTCCTCTGCACATATGTAAGTAGATGCTCCACAATGCACCTGTGTCGCCCATAACATTTTCTGCATAGAACAAAAGAAGAAATTCTCATTTTTCTTGTATCCTTTTGATTTATTTTTAGCCGATTACTTGCTCCCTCTGTTTGCCTGAAGAAAGTGTAGATTGCCCAGTTTGCAGCTTCTGCACAACAACACCACAGAAATACTCCATGTGTAGATTTTTTTTTTTTCCGATGAGATGTACAACACAATCAGCCAAGAACAACAACTCTAAGCCGCACAAAAGTCACCAAATACCAGGCATATGAGACTCAGCAACAGTCCCTGTTGTTTGTGGTAGAGAGAGGGAAGCGAGTTACAAAAGAAGTGAAATGCTCTAAAGTTCAGGCAAAGGTTCTGGGAACCTTTTACCTCCAGTAGAACATAATGAAATAACACAGCATGTATGGCTTTTCCAAAAAAAAACTGTGCATCATACATCCTCTTTCAGGCTTATTTACTGTGTGCTATTGTTAAATTTCCAGTGCCTTTGTGTAAATACTAGGGATGTGCAGCGAGCCCAGTATTTGTATCTGTATTTGTTTAGGCAGCAAAATTATTTGTATTTGTATTCGCGTAAAAGTGGAAAGAGGCTTAAAAATTCTGTTTTTGTTTTTGTTTTTATTACGCTTTTAATTTTAGAAAATTAAAGTGTTACAGTAAGTGTTCATGAATAATCAACCTTACGATGGAGGTCCCCACACCAGGTCTTGGACTGGAGTCTCCCAGATCATAGACTGACTACTGAGCTAAAACTTTACTCATGGACTCATTGAAGACAGACCTCTACCTATTTATACACCCCTAACACAGAGACAGCACACCATGTAACATGTAGAAGAACTTCAAAGGTGATTCTTGCTTTGCACTTTTCATTTATTCCCTATTTTTTACAACCTAACTTTGTGGAGAGGAGAAGGGGAACAACAGGTTATGGAGAGTCCCTTGGGACTTACCCCTGATAGATGTAACAGTGGAGAAGAGGAGAGAGACTGAGATAACGATGTAATTAACCTGCAAACTGGTATTTGACATGTTTTTTTTTTCTTCCAAAAAACAAATATTTTTTAAAATTTTGTATGAAACAAATATTCGTATAAAACCCACTATTTGTGCTTTGCCGAATAATGTATTTGTATTCGGGCACACCCCTAGTAAAAACATAGTGAGTTTCAATCACTACTAACACAGTTATAAACCAATGATTTAGAAATCTAAATATCCTTCTTAGAGTTTAAAGAATTGGTTGATTCATTGATTAGTTGATCTACAGAAAACTAACCAGCAACAATTTTCATAATCATTTCAGGGTTTTCTGACATTTTATAGACCAAACAATAATTAAGAAACTAAAAATGATATGCATTGTTAATCTTTATACATGTCAACATTTGTTAAATCAAGGATATTCCTATTATATAAATGTTTTCTTGTTGTCACATACAAATATCATTAGTATTCCATGTTGCATCTCTTCCCACATGACAGCACTTCTTTCCTCCTTTCCTCATGCAATCCACTTAAATTTCCTTCATTACCAGAGTTCCTCCCTGAGTCTTGAACACTGTTTAACTGACACATTCTGGCCTTCCTGACAGAGAGCAATTAGTAAGCGTAAGGTTGAACAGCTTGAGGCCTAAGGCTGCCAACACTGCTCTTTAGTGCCTGTTGGAGGAAACCATTTGATAATGATCCCGCACTTAACATCACCATAAGCTAAGTCCAGTAATGACCAGACTCCTTACCAAGCAGGCTGGACCTGTTCATGACAGGTCATAGGAAAGTGTTGAAATACTGTAAAATGACAACAATAATTCAAAGGTGCAACGCTACATAATAAGCCCCCGGCAGGGGCTGCAAGTATTCACAGCAGAGCCACTTTATTTTGTGTACTTCAGCTGTAGTGTGCATATATGTTTTTGTTTTTTTTTTTTGTCTAAATGGGAAAACACACGTGGATTAAAATCTCTAAATCACTGGGAGCATTCGAGCAGGAACAGGATTATTTGTCCTCTACAAGCCTGTTGACATTAGTGAAGAATGCCTGTGATTTCCCTTGCCAACAACACATAAATGCAAAACATCTAAAAAACTTGATTTCCTTTGGTAAAAACAGAAAATTGAAAATGCCCTTGCATGTAAGAAGATCACACACTGTATTGCCTCAAAGAGCCTGATTCTGCTCAGTAGCAAAAGCTTGTTTCCTCCTTACCATGACACACAAATGTGTGTGAGAGAGAAAAAAAAAAAAAAAAAAAAGGGACTATAAATTATGTTCACAGCCAAGGACCATATCAAATGATATTCCACTATTAGCTTACACATTCACGGGCAACAGCAAGTCCCAGTAGTCCCTGGTGAAGATTACAGAAAGGAATATGGTGGCATTTTTAGCAAGTACCCACTCCATTTGTGCACTGTTTTATTTTCAGATTTTCCCTGTAGAAATGATATATACCAGGAATATCCCTTTATCTATTTATTTTTTATGATAAATCATGTATGCCTAACAGATTGTACAACTCATTTAGCCAATCTGCAAAATGATATACAGTAAAAGTGCACAACATGATAACATGATAACATGCTGATGTTATCATGTGTTTGGAGTTGTAACAATCACAATGTTTTATGGTCACAAGATGTGACTCCACATAAAAAGACAAAAAGCAGCTGGCAGATGCTGTCACTTAACTGCCTACTTGTTTGTGTTGATGTGGTTATGAGTTTTACTGACGAAATACAGCAGGTGATACAAGTTTATGAAGCAAAGTATGTATTTTCAGAAGTTTAGAGTCCCTTATTATTCAGAGTGAAAACTGTACCTGAAGGAGAAGGCGAAGGCACTAATTTGAGATGGATGAGATGGTTACTGGTTTCACAATAAATCACGGTCAAATTCCCGATGGTTAGTATTCCCATTTCAAATTTTAAATATCATTAAAACCGTGTTTGATTACTGCGCTTTGAAAAACTCATGGTAAATACTGTCCAGCATCAACCAAAGTTAGCAACAGTCTCCCGGACGCAGGCGCAGCACGCAACATGGGTTTGTTTTCTATGAAAACATAGCGGACGGCAGTGACAGCGCTCCGGAGATTTTTCAGCCTTCCAAGAGGACTTATTCACAAACTGAAGGCCAATTCATGCTTTCCGCTTTCTGAGTTCCACATTCATGAACAGCTGTGGTCTTGTTGATGCGCGTGTGGTTCCATTCATGCTTTTTTCGGAGGTCTGCGGACACAGACGTGTTCCACGTGTGCCAGCTAGTAAACAGGGTTGCAGCGTGATACATTTTTAAAGTTGTAAAATCCACTCTGAGTATTACAAACTGCTGTGCAGTGTTTGTCTGATCAGACTTTAAATGCAATAATCTGTTAGTCCAATTGTACTTGCTGGATCGTATTTAATTGTCTCAACGCTATTTTAAACACACCCACACCACCAGCCATATGTATTGTTTCACACAGGACTGTTTTCAGTCTGAATGCAGCTGAGGAGCTCCTGTATGTTGCTGATCAAGAAAAAGTCGAAAAAAAGAAAAGCAACAGCTTAATGAGAACAGGAAACCAGTACATGCATACAATAGACGAGACAGACATTCCTGTTCACTGCAGTGCAAAGTGCAGTTACCTCTCATGGCCACATGCTGCCATCTTTAACGTTAATGCATATTTAATATGGTTTTCATATGTTTACATAAGGTATTGGCTATGTTATCATTTTAATGTGCATGCAAACAAAAAGTGCATAGTGCTGCTAATTTGTGGATTTCAATACAAAACTTTGAGAAGTGATTCTGTGTGTATCAATACTTTATGAACATTTTCAGCACAAGTTAACAATACCGTGATAATAAGTTTGGTCACTATAATCGTGATATGAAATTTTCGAACTGTTTCATCCCTATTTCCTTGTAATGGTATGATAACGTTTAAATGATCTGTGTTTCCTGTTCTTTATCAGTCTCTCACCGTGTGTGTGTGTGTGTGTGTGTGTGTGCGCGCGTGTGTGCGTGTGTGTGCGCGTGTGTGCATGCAAACCAATCCAGCTGCATATTAATTTATGCTCAGCCTGCCAAGAATGGCGGATGCAGCAGAGCTTCAGCAGCATCATTCTGGCTTTAATGACACAGCGCCAAATGAATTAGACTGACAGCAATTTATTGACCCAATTTTAAAACAGAATTGCTGGAATCATCTTCTTCAGTAACAAATTAGGCTCTGGATGGTAACTGCTGAAGCGCTACCTTGTGTGTTTGTAATATCCAAGCTACTCTATAATCATATGCTGGGTTCATTTTTGTCTGTTTATTTTTTTTCGTTGTGTGTTTACTTGCGAAATGGAAAAATGAATACATCTTTGAAAAATAAATCTGTAGGTATTTACATTTTATAACAAGAAAAAAGCTAAAAATATCCTACCTACAGTGCATGCATTTCTGTTTGGACATTTTTTGTGCCATTGAGAGACTGGGACACATAACCAGCAGCTCAAAAGGACCTTATTTATTTTCAACTGTGATAAAAAGTAAAAAAAAAAAAACAACAAATCTGTCTTGGAAAAAAATACTTAAGAGCCACAAACCATTTATCAGATGGCATCTTGGTAATCTTTCCAATGTACGGTGTGGAAGGTTGCCACCTCGTGATGCTGTAAAACACTTCTTCGGAAATGTCAACAGTTAGTTAAAACTTGACACCTGAACAGTTGCTCATATTTCTACAAGGTTTCCCAAGGCTCAATGATAGCACCATAAGTGCCACTGAGGAGCATAAAACCCCTACTTTTACCAGTCTTGTCTATTTCTCAGTCCATTTCATTTTAATAGTCTCTTTCTCATCTAAAAAAAAGATAAAAATAAATGTAAATAATACACAGCCCACCTGTAGCCAGATGTATCCTGTGCCCCCAAAACACAGAGGCCTTGTCCAGTTATAAGGAAAGACTGATTCCACAATGTTTGATCCTTTGTTAGTAAAGCACTTTTTCCGCCTCCTAACTCTGGCAGGTAAGAGCCTGCTTCAAGTCCTGTGGGATCATCAAAGATCCTCACAGCCTGTAGGCTCAGGCTGTTCATGATGAAGTCATAACTGATAAAAAACAACAGGCAGATTTATGTATGATTCCATAGCTTGTCCATAAAACCGCTGCGGCCTCAAAATAGCACATCATCTTGACATTTCCGCCTCCGCTGCTGCTCCACACTTAACATTAGTCTATGACATTACAGCAGTTAGCGCAACAGCAGGAAGGATTTAAGTAGACTCTGCCTTGCAAATCTTTATTCTGTTGCGCCGCTTGTGATTCGAATGCATGGCGGGAAAGTCGCCACCGACACCCAGTTGATAATAATCATAATAGTGAAAATGTAAGAGCTTTCATCAGCGGGCCATAGGCTCAGTCACCGTTGTGTTACCTCATCTGGTGATAGATAGTGGCTTAAAAGGCATTTATTTAAATGAAAGTCTTCGAGATTATAACTTTAAATGTTTGAAATTGAAGACCACAGGCTATCAGTTGATAGTTGTAGGTAGAAGACAAGATGTCCTTCCTTCCATGATGTGTCCTACAACCATGTTATGTTCAAACACCCAGCTGCTGTAATTTTAATAATCATACACACTAAAAAAAAAACAATTACATACATTATTTAAGCATTCAAAAGCTTTTTACCTGTCTCCTAGACCATGGGACACAGCTAGTGTAGCTACCATTAGTCACCACCATGATAACCAATCAATACAAGTAATCATGTTTAAATATTTGGATATATTTGAAGTATTGTAACTCTAATGGTTACCATTAACAAAAGCACTTATAAATATACTGTTACACTTTATATGCTGGTGTTAACTAGCCTAGAGCTAAATGCTCTGGATTGATCTTTCAGCTGAAGGACACAAGCATTTACTCAATGTCACTTATACATCAACCCCATTTGCAAACAATACCTTGGCCATCACAACAGATTTGCCTTGTTCTGTTACATGGTTGGATATCACTGGTTGTAGGGGAGGCTTGTTGGAAGGGAAGACTAATCAAATTCTGTTTAAACACATCTGTTGATTGGCCACACCGTGGGAATTCACAGAATAATAACCCAGTGAAGGCAGTGGGAGAGAGCTGGGATGAGGGGATCTAAATCCGTGCTGTGGACAAACAGGAAATCCGTTTCCCTGGCATTGCTCTACCCTCAGAGATTACATGTCTCTCGTTTTCATCATAACATCCAAGTTGGCTTGCTACCATTAATAGGACAGACCTCAGTACTTATCCCATCACATCACATCGGCCAGAAAAAACAGACCACAGCGGAGTAACTGTGTCATCCATTCAATGTAGGGTCTTTGCAAATTTACACTTTGCAACATGGAAGTACAAGTATACATAGTGACATCTGTATGTTCTTTTCAAATGAGGAAACAAGACAAAAATGTTGTGACAGGCAGCAGGTTGGAGGTAAAATTATGCAGCCTGAGTGAAATGCTAAAATACTCTCAATAAGCTCAAGTGTGAAGCTGTGGGCTGCATTCAGGTGGACAGCATGGAAAGGTAATATACTGTAGCTGCAGAGCACAATTCAGAGCCTGCGGTGAGTTGAGGCAGTTTCTGCACCACAGCCTTTCCTGGCTGTGTAAGCCCATCCTCGTTCACTCGTTCAATATACCTCCACCTCTGCAGGCTGGAGCCCATATACTGGCCGCTTCATCTCTCCACAGTATTTAATGCGTTTCTTCCTCCCCACTCCCACTCCAAGCCTTCGCCAAATGCTTGCCTGACAACACATTCCTCAGCCTTTGCAGCAGACAAGTAATATGGGCTCATTTCGCAGCAGCCTGTGGCACTGACAGGAGTGGGCTTGTGTCTGCCAGAACTGATTACTCGCAAAGATTGCTGATCAAATCGTCAAAATCGCCCAAATTTTGAGACAGTTGTCACTCCTACCTGCCGAAAATGTGACCCCCGTTTTATTTGTGTGGTAATTTATTTGACAACCACATTTTGCAGACACAGCCTGATGTGACTCTAAATCAAACAGCATGTGGGTTTTTTTTCTCCCTTACGACCGGCATTTTTCATCCGTGAAAATTAATTCCACGTTCAATATCTTAAATCCCGGTCAAGAATAATTCTTCCAACATTATTACCTTGCGTTTATCTTCAGTCTGAGGAAGAAAAACATCATCAAGGAAGCACACGCCGGCTTCTCTCAAATAAGCGTTTTTAATCTCTTTCATTAGGTTGGCATTACAGCTTTGAGAAACTGATTAGATGTCTCATCACTGGTTCCTGCACTGATTGTCCTTAATGGCAACCTGTGTTGTAGGCACATTGTCAGGCTGAGTGTTTGGCTCGTTCCGTTCAAGCAACTCCCTGAAACACATGGCTGTTTTAATTACCGCTCCATTCAGATCAATGCAGCATCGGTACTGTGATCAGTATTCAGTATTTGAGTTTTCCTTTAAAACTCTCTCCTCGTTGTGCCTCAGGTCTTGATTGTTAAGAGCCTGTTTATGTGAGCAGGCTTAATCAAAGATTCTTCTGCTCTGATTTAACACTTTGGTTGTGGATGAGGTTTTCGCAACCGAATATGACTATATTCACAGCTCTGACAGAGTTGTTAACATCTAGATGCTGTTTCTAGTTTGCAACTGGTTCCCTGAAACAAAGATTTTGTCTAGTTTTGCATGCAGCAGTAGTGACTTATCTAAAAACACTATGTATGAAATGCCTCTTTTGAAAACCTCTAACAACATATTATAAATGAAAGCCACGAATAACTTTATAATGCAGTAACAATACATTATAAATAAACTGGTCATTAATTCTTAATGGGCAGGGAACATATATATAAGGATGTACTGGTAATACAAACAATGTCATATTTTGTGACAATGAAAAAGTGATGAATAGTCACAGCTTTCTTTTGGCCACTAAATATGATCATGTGACATGAATCAAACTGGTTTAGGCGAACTGGCTACGTGCAACATTGAATTAACCTTATAAAAAATAAAAAATCCAGTTGTTTACATTCATTCTCAAAGCTACTGGATGGTTTTCTCTCTGAGACCATTTAATAATAAGGCATGCTTCATGTAAACCACACCGCAACCTGAAATAATGATCCACACATTTGGTATATTTGTTACAAGATAATGGCTGTGTCTCTCCCGATGGTAACTGTATTGAGTCAGAGAGGAGGAGGCAGACCAGGGGCTCCAGATGCCCTCTTCTGGGCCGGATCTCCCTGAGGACAGGCTGCTCTTGTCTTGAGCTGCATGATCCAGAGAGAGGCAGACTGGTGATTCCATTAGCGTAGCCGCTAATAAGAACTACACCTGGGTCCTCGCTGTCCTGCAACACACACCCCATCCATCCACCCGCCTGCATCCCAGTCATGCCCCGGGAGGATACAGTGTATAAAAGAAAACCTGAATAAATAAATGTATTATCTATATAAATGTTTCTTTTGTCACTCTACAATATCCAAAGAGTCAGATCCCAAATGTGGTTCATTGGATGCTCACTGAAAATCTCTGCATTGCCCATTATGACCAGCTGAACAGGACATTTCCTCCCATTTGCATTGATACAGTATATGATATACACTAGAAAAAGCAAGTTTGCACTCCAACAGCTACTGTAGTTGCCCGATATAATTTTAAAGAAAAGAAAAATGAGCCGTGGCACTCCTCTGGTGGCCAATTAAAGTTAACAGATAAACCAGATGCAATTAATTCTGAATTATTACTGTGCATTAGTTTTACAGTTTAAATACTCCCTTAGCTTATTAACAATTCAGAGATCATTATTCACTACACAGTGTCTTTTGGTAGGATAGTCGTAAGCAATAATTCAATATTTCAAATCACGAATCATGTGAAACGTCTGTTGCAGTTCAGTCACTGTTAGTTACCCGTGTTTTGACCACAACTACATCACTTTATCCAACAGGGACCAAATGTGTCATTTTTAACCTCATTGACTTTACTTCTTTGGATTTTTAACATGTTTAACTTAAACATTATGCACTTTAAATTCCCTAAACTTCTCCCAGATCTATGTTGATGTTTCAAAACTCGACTGTGATGAGTTTAAAAAGATCAGTCAGAACAGTCAGGTGGGAGGAAAATCTGAGATTTGGGAACACCATATTAGTCTTTCCCCCCCTTCTTCTGCTTCTTTGTATTGGTGTTTAATAGCCATGTAAAAGTACTGCTTTTGCATTAAACGCTACTATTCACATAAACCTGAGCTATAACAACATCAGTGTGCCTTAAAAACTGGTGTTGTAGACCTTGAATGCTCAGTAAGCAGACTGGTCAGCAGCTTCTCACCAGTATAAAAGATTTAATAGCCTTACTTTGTGTCTGCAAGGGCAAACTAGACAACTACCCTTAATAATGTTTAATTCATACATTTATCTGAATGAACATTTTTGCCAAAGTGCATGTGCACCACATTGCATACTAGTATTCGAACAAATTAGTTGTAGTGGGCTGAAGTGTCACGTTGGTATTTTCCATATCTGCCCCAGAAGGTTATGTTTTCAGTGCTGGAACCTCCATCATATCTGCAGTGACTGGCCAGTAACAATGTATCATGACCTTCTATTAAATGTCAGTCAATCCTTTGTATGGACTGACGCCGATTCATTTTTTTTTCTCTTTCTCTCTCTCTGATATGCATAGTTGTTTGGGACACTCCAGTGTCCCATACAGCAGTGGGGCAGCCTGAAATGCCCTGATTGACGCCTGACTCCGAGCATCCGTTCCACCTCTTGCTTAGCGAAGTCTGTGCCAAGAGGATTAAAAATGGAGTCCTCTAGGGCGACGCCATGCCATCTGGACAGGGTTGATCTGGGAACAGGGTTGTCAGCCAGGACTGCTGAGTGTATAAAAGCTGCATAACTACATTCAAAAACAGCTTTCAGCTTTTGAGAATCATATTTTTTTTAAGCATGATTTTCACGTGATTCAGTGTTTTTTTTTTCTCCACATCTGTTTCTCTTTATATTACTAGCTCTGAGGAATAAAAGCAGATTGTTTGTATTTATTTGATTTTCACTGTTTTTGTCTGCTGTCATATTAGAAGACAACAGAAATGGGTGATGAGTATATTGGAGTAAACAAGGGGATTTTAAAGCCTTCAGTGTTAGAACTCCACCGTGATTTCAATTTTGTTGTTTTCTATCTTTAGATTAAGTGGTTTTTCACTTTCATGCTCATAACTATTGTTTTGCATTTTGATGATTTGGTTGGTTGGTAACGGTCCTAAAATTCAAATAGATGCTAAATGGATGCTTTTTACAGGTGTTTCCAAAGACTGTGTAATTCTCCAATAATCTTAATTGTACTGAAATTACATCCTCTCAGATTATCAGCAGAGGTTTTCACTTTTTTGATAAAAAGTGTCATTTTAGGGAAGGGAAAAGATGGGGAATTGTGTTTCACTGTGAGCCCTGTCCATCTTCGAGACAGTGAAAATGACATATAGAGAGGACTAAATGCTAATGCCTCAATAACCTTTTCCATAGAGTGATGTGTGCCACCTTTGATTCCCCCACCGTATCAAGGTCTAATTTTAAAGGTTAAAGCTGGTGGTTGTGCCTCTATATGCCAAGGAAAGGCAGGATGACATCTGTGTTCTGCATGACCAAGTAAGGCAAGTAGCAGTGCATTAAATCATGCAAAACATGAAAATAAGAGAATTTAGGTCACTTTCAGCGACAACTGACAGACTTCAGAGGAACCTGTAAAGTTTTGATGTTGAGATGATGTAATTCTTCCTCTGTGGTGATCTCTGTTGGGAATTAAAGGGGAGGTGTTGGCTTTCTTTGCTAGATTTTTTTTTTTTTTTTTCTCTTTGAGAAGTTATGGGCATAGGCAGGAACCAGCTGATGCTTCTTCTTCTTCCAACTGGTCTCCCTCCACCCCGGGCCGTCCCCCTGACACATATACTTTATCACCTCTTTTATAGCCAGCACACGTGTAAAGATACATTTCAGAATCCCAACAATATACCCCTGCACACATGCACATTTATATTACTGCACCATAGAGCCCTGCATTCACCAGATATTGCCAAGCATTTACTGCACAGGCCTAATCATCTTAATCCTAATACTTAATTCAACCTGAAACCTAACTTTAAACTAGTCCTAATTTCTAGTCTATAATCCAAATACCTATTGAGCTCCAACAATTTTAATGGTTATTCATATATAAAATTCTATTTCTAATTCCAAATCAATGTAAGTGAGGTATAAATGCATTTTTCTGACCTCTGGACTCTTGTTTAAAGCTATTTTCTCTCAATAGACTGGGTTTTTTAATATGACAGTGTTCTCTTTTTTGTGTTGGCAAAGGATATAATATGAATAACTTGAGTCTTTCTCAACATTTTTCCACATTAAAATGATACCAGCAGGTTCCTGAACCTAACTTTAAAAATTCACCCTAAATCTACCACCTACAGATATGAACACTGGAAAAATACTCAGCATGGATGGTTTTTTTGAAACGTGTCTGATGTGAATATAGAAACACACATTTGCACTCATATACATGGTCTCATTACTGCGCTACCATTTACGTCCAGATGAAATGAAAATGGGTTTCTCTGCTACATCAATATACTGTCTATGCTTTGTAAATAACAAGTCTTGTGGCCTCCCTTTAAGGACAGACACTCCTGTGAGCATCTGCCATTGGGGGTTACAATTGGGTATTTACCTACGTAGGTGGAGAACCAATTTGCATAAGCCAATCAAAAAAACATTTGATTCTAAATTGGCTTAGCATAAAGCAGTAATTGTCAGTTGCCTATTGCGGCGTGACAGTGACACTAACAGCAAGCCATTCAGCAGCCAATGACACGGAAACAAAAGATTTGTGGAAAACATTAGCTTGCTTGCATGCTGCAATGTGTCACTTTTGTATAAAAGCATTAAAACATATCTTGTCTCGCCAGTTGGCTAGCTCAACCTGAAAGCCAAACTAATTCCCTCAAAGGGAAAAAATGTACTTGTTCCTTTCATGAGGAAGGCTACATGGGTACTAGGTAGTCAGTTGAAGCAGGTTAAACAGTTTTAAAATTCACTGGCCAATTTCCAGATTCAGATCATATTTCGATGCTGAGTGGTGTTGTAACGTTGCAGCAAACAGTTCCTCTGCATTGCTAGCGGTCTGTGATTCGGCTTGCAGGTTACAAGAACAAGTTTGTTTACATTATAGCTGCTTCCCCTTGCTGGCTCAGCTGTCAGTTAAAGAAGAATAATGGATGCCCAAATCACCACACCCTTGACTCCAATGTCTTACACCCCCCCCCCAACCTCCCCAAACAACACTACTGGATTTATCACCAAAACTTTTTTTTTTTTTTTCTTTTTCCCCACTGTAAAAAGGGTGAAGTTTATCAATTTCAGTTGGAAATTAAAGCATCTGTCATCATATGAGCTCTGGTCAAAAGCAGCATCTGAGAGTGTCTCTCCAATTAGAAAATCCCCGGTGACCACAGCACACACCATTGGTTCTGTGTGTGTGTGTGTGTATGTCATTGGGGGGGTGGGGGGGTGGTGCTTGCTAGTTGGCTCTAATCTGCTTGATGATGAAGATCCCCCAGAGCTCAGGGGACCTGACGAGCAAAGGGGGGGGCAGGGGAGGTGGGGGGGGGGGGAGGTTTGCGCTACTGCCTTACGCCAAAGCAATCACGACTGTCGCTCACCACTGAGCCAGCAGCGCTCACAAACCCTCTCACATTCTCTCTTCCTCACTCTCTCTCTCTCTCTCCCTCTCTCTCTCTCTCCTTCACACACTTCCTCTCTCACTCACTCTAATGAATGCACACACACACACACACACACACACAAGCTTCTTTCTCTCACTTCGCCGCTCACTCACTCGCGCGCTCTCTCTCGGTCGTCATTCTATAACCACACGGACACACTCCACTTTGGTACAGCTCCTGTGTAATTTCTCCAGCTATTCTGAAAGCTGTTGTCTCCGTACCTTTGCACACAGGCGCATACACTCAGGAGCATCCGTTCTGTTCCAGCGTGGGCTCAAACTGTACACAGAGAGTGGGATAATGAAAGAAAGGCACCAAAGAGGAAGGCAGGGTGAGAGAGGGAATTAAAAAAGAGGAGTTAAAAGCTACAAAGGAGAGAATCTGCTCTTGCGTAAAAAGGTTGGAGGACAGTTTGATTCAGTGACTGTTTGGATTAAACTGGCGACGTCTCTGCTTTAAAGTGTCCCACTGAGGGTAAGTGTATCCTCTCTTTAAGCTGATCTTACTCTGCCTGTAGGTATTTCACATGTGCCTTAGTTTTCACCTTCATAGGAATTAACAAACAAGATTTTCAGCAACTCTACCGTGACTCGGATGGTGCAGTTTATATTCATTTTTCATAGTTTGTTGACAGAGCTTCACATAACTGAAGGTGTTTTATTTGATTATGTTATAGGTATCATTCCCTGAGCAAAGCACAGTTGAGACACATCTTTCAAAGAGCTGGTTAAGTGGGATGAAAATGTGTATCAGCTTGTGCCCTTGACAACGTTTCAAACCAAAGGAGTTGTGAGAAACAGGACTGCTGTTTCAAGTCGCACGATCGCAGACACTTGCTCTGTTGTGTCTCTCTTGTGCTTTCTGTCACGGTTTGTGGGAACGACACTAGAATGCAGTTTAAGTGTCATTTAAAGCAGATTGTTTCACATCTCAGCCGGCACTTAGCTCTGGATGTGCCGACCTCATTTGTAGGTCTGAGTTATTTTAGTTCATCTGCATATGAAAGGTGGCGTAGCTTTTTCAACTCTCTGTTGGAGAGTGTTCATCACACCGTGGCATGTCAAGTGGTTTTGGCAAGTTGATCCAAGCTGTGCGTAAATAAGCCACCGAACTACAAACATTTTAACCATATTTCACGCGATTCTTCTATGATTATTATGGAGTTGGGAATTATATTATTCGATAGTGTGTTCTACATGGAAATGGCAGCATCAAGGACAATCGTATTCTGTTTCAATGTAACAGATAGTGTAGAATCTGTTTACACAGCGCAGTGTTAATAAAAGTGTTTTCAGTTGAGAGTAAGCGCACTCAGTGTGATGGCTCAATCACAGGCTCGAGATTACGCCTTTTGTTTGCACACAGTGTATATCAGCAATATTATTAGTGGGTAAGACCATTCTTGTGGTGTGGAAAGGGATTAGAGAAAACAATCTGGGAGGGATATCAAAGAGGCTTGACAGAATCTGATTTGCTGGGAAACATGGGATCACAGATGCAACCTTGCCCCCATTCCGCAGCAGCAGCAGATGCTTATTCGGATGAGGCAGAAAGGAAATATAAGGACACAAAATATAGAGAATGTACCCCCGAGCGATGCTGGGCTACATCTGCTTTGAACTTATATATTTGATTGTTACATCAGTGGTCCCGCTGCAAGTTGTTACAGCATCAAATTTGCTTCCTTTCAAATCTTCCAAGGCACAATTACCTCAAGTGCATTGAATGTGTCTAGTGTTTGAGCAACTGGCTGCCACATGGACAGGGACACACATAATCCAATGATGCCACTTCATGGATTTACCAACCAATATGCATTGTTACTCCTGCACCAGAAATAATGCTGATTATTCACTTCCCATTCCCTGTATGTGTGTAACATTATTTCAATCTGACTGAAGAGATGCTTTGTGATTTCTAGCACATCTTTTCAAAGTCAATCCAATCTAGACCTACAGATTAGATAAAAAAAATAAATAAGTAAACTCTTGCCTTCCACTATTTTAAGCACATCTAATGTAACTCACTTTACTGTCAGAGGCAGTGAGTCTTCTTATCAGCATTCAGCTGAAAACACCTGCTTTGGAATAATCAAATTACGCTCCAAGGAGTCCACTTTCAAAGGAAAAGAGGAGCTGGACCCTTTGAGTACACAGAGGCTACTGTGCAGAAAATGAGAATTCAGGGCATGAAGCCACCAACCATTCAGGTATTATAACTGCATTAGAGGGGATAAATGAAGAGACACACAATATACTTGTGCTATATTAAGTGATGGCAGTGATACTACCTGGCTCAGGTGCGTATCATGATAAAAAAGAAATTCACCTATCTAGAGTGAAGTGGAAGGAAACATTTTTTTCTAACACAGTCATTAACCTTTCGACTAACTTCCCATATTCAGAATATCAGGTTTCTGTTATTTGTGCATGTTGCACACTTTCAGTGCTGCCCTTGATGGGTGAAACTTCTCTGCAAAGACAGCGAGCAGCATCCTATCATATCGTATTATAGTCATAGTGTTACATCAGATCACCTTGTATCGCACTGTACCACACAGCCTTCTATTTACACTGCTTTAATCAAATCTCAATTCATATTGGCCGATGCAATTACATCTTTATTATATCACTCTGCAGTTGAGATTGATTAGTTTTTTTATGATTTCTGAAAAGATATTACTACTTGGGTACAGCAGACAATACTGCTTGAATGTGTTGGTTTATTCACTGTCTGTGACAACTGTGAAACATGTCATATTGGTTTATTTTTATGTCATCAAACATATCTATCTTAATTGTTTCATATAATCATGTGACTCCAGAAGGAACACAGAGTGACAAAAGCAAAAGATGTTATTCATGGCCTGACGGATATGAATCTGCCACAGCGAGACAGCAGAGCCGAGGTGAATGTAAAGTCAACCCGCTCCTTATGCCTTTCTCTCCTCTCGCTGTGTCCATGTAAATTTAATGGCAAGACTGAGTGCTTCGCGGTAAATTAAAGCACATGTCCACTAAGCTGTCATCATATCTTTGCATCCACTGCACTGTTTGATTAGGGTGAGCCGTTATTTATGGATAGTCTGCAGCCTTTACCGTAAGCAGAACTACAGCGATCATTCATCCGGATATGCCACCTATCACCGCATTTTGAAGTAAGTGAACATCAAGAGCCTTGGGCTTAAATAGAATCAATACCTGAGATTATTTGAAGTCTCCAGACTCTCTTTACCTTGGGCTCTTCAATCTCCGCCCCCCCCACTCAATGGACTCATTTTGACATCATTCCGCTCTAAATGAGGTGTGTCCGAGTGTGCATATGTGAATGTGTGTGAGCCTAAAAACTGTGCCCATCTGTAGGGCTGGACAGTTAACCGAAATGTTAGCGAAATCGCAATATGGTCGAGTGCAGGAGCTGCAACATGCAAAAACCACATCATCATCTTTATATTTTTTTCAGTGCAAAAATTACCATTCCTACTGTTGTGACTCATATCGCAATATCTATCAAAATATTCCCAATATGATTTTTTTTTTTTGCATGTTGTTCAGCCCCATCTGTCTGTGTGTATATCTGTAGCACCATAAGATGTAATAAGCTAACTGTCAGATAGTGGCTTGCACTGTTAAAAGCGTCTGAATGCTAATCAGGCAGTGAGTTTGGTTGTTCTGTCCTGCAGTCTCAAGACCAATCTTAGATGAAACTATTGTACGTCTATGAATGTGCTTTGTGTCAGGCAGCAATTTCTCCCACAGCGAGCTACACTCAGCCAAGACCCCTGCAGACCTCTAAGACAGGGCTCTCCTCAGCTCTCAGACAATCATCAGCGAGAGTCCTAAACATCTCAAATTAAAGTCATGCAGTGATGGATGACTCTCAATCTCCAGGAGATATTGCGCACACTTCTGCCTTGAATGATGGGCAACTCCTTTTCACTCCAGTTAGCAATTATTTATATAGATTTGTCTCTGTTCGTTTGTCAGCTTTTTGGACATGGTGTTTCTTTCTCTCTGTGGTAGAAAAGCCCCGCAGAGGTAAAACCTTTTTCTGGAAAGCAAACAAATATAACCTTCCCCCTGTGGTATATACACGTTTTTTGAAGTGGTGGTGAAAATAGACATAGGAAGGATGCAGTTACCAGAAGTTATACCATTTTATATTTAGGAGACAATTGTTTTACCTTATGAACATACAAAACAGTGAGCTGGTGTGCTGTGCGAGATAAAGTTTGATTGATTACATTGATTATTACTCATATCTAAGCCCTGTTGTGGCTCATCTGCACTGTTAAAGTCCACAATGGCTACAGTTAAAAAGGTCAAATGAAATGACAAACATTTCTTTTGAAATGTCATTGACATTATTAAGCTGCTTTTCTTAGTTTACTTTAAGTTTACTTCAGTGCATTTCCATTCACAACCATTCTCTGTGAAGATATTTTGAGGTCAATTAATTGTCTCTACTTTTGTAAATGTACTTTATTTATGAACTTTCTTTCATACATGTTTTGAATACTGCAGAGCAAAGTCTAAAATAGTCCAAAGAGACCCTGGAGCCTTTGTGCCTTTGACTACATTTGGGCCATCCCTTTGAGAAATCCACCACAGATTCTCAGCCAACAGTGGGCACAAACGGTTGTGGTCATGGAAAAAAAAAAAATCACCAGAGGCCATGAACAGGCACAAGCACAAGTGGATGATGAAGGGTGCTTCTATGCCAATATGTTGACTCTACTATTTATAAAGTTGTTCTTTGTTGTGTCTCCACATTTGGCAAGCACAGAATAACGCAATTGCCAGTTTCAAGCAGACAGGCAATTAGCAGGTTATATACGTCATACCCATCCTTTGCATTTGTGATGAAATACTTTCTGCCCGACACTCATTTAATCATCAGGAACCATCCAAACAATAAACAGTCATCTCTGGTTGGACTCGACTCTATAACCTTAAACACAACCTCACTGGCCCCCAATGGCAACTTGGGAAAGATTTCCTGTCACACAGGTGAATGACTATTAGTTTACTGACCCTAGAGGTAGAGGGAGATTGTAATGATTTCTGGAGAGGGTGCTAGGGGGCCTTTCATTATATGGGCTGAGCAGCGATGTAGCACTCCTGCAGAAAAGTGTGAGATAGAAATAGATATGGAATACTCCATTCTGGTGAATTGATTAAATCTTGCAGACAACTTCTAGGCCATTAGCATACCTCTTGCTTTTTTTTTAAACAGATAATGGCTTTGAGGGATCAATAAAATTCATACATGTTTATTTTCACTTGAGTTGAGGTGTTACCAGAAAAATCCGTTCTGTGGTGACCAATGAGATGCAGTACTAGTTATAAATGCTGGTATTAGGGCAGCAATTGCTGTTTTTTGATTAGCAATGAATCTGTTGACTTTAAAAGATATGTTTTTTTGGCTGACAAACAGCCCAAAATCCAAAGTTACTCACAGGATAATGATAGGAAACAGTGAGAAGTAGCAGATTCTCACATTTGAGAATCTGAAACCGGTGAATGTTTTGCTTGACAAGTGACTCAAACAATTTTTTGGCACTTCAACTTTATCATTGATAACAAAAAAGCTTTAAAAAAGCTTATTCCAAAAAAAAAAGTATCAAAGAAATGTGATAGGGCTGTCACTTTTTCAAACAGTCAAGTTCAAACAAATTTGAACTAACAAGCAATTTGTTCAAATTAATTTGAATACAACCTATATACTGTAATGTGTCGGAGATACAATTTGCTGTCATACGCATATATGGCCAGCGATGTCCATCTGTCAGTGGTAAGAGAGAGCATCTTACTGTTCAGTACAGTCTTTATATTTTCCTGTGTGGTCTCATACAACTGCAATATGTGTCTTGAGATAGTGCTGTGTCAGACAAGTTGTAGAGTTCACATTGCTCTACTCGTTTGATGCCTCCGCTGCCACATTTGTGTTGTAAGATAACAAGTGAATCCTCAGATTTGTTGCTGTTGTAGAGTAAGGCAGGTGATTTTTACAAATTTGGTAAACGGCTTGCCATCTTCGAGGTAGCCCCCCGAAACACTGCTTCTCAGATGCTTCGGTGTCATGATTATCCAGTCAGGATGGCTTTGCTCGCTACTGTCCTTCTCCAATTTTATTTATTAGCTAAGTTTACTGATGAGGTCAAAGAACACGCAATAGGTCGAGCTGAGAGTGAATTTTAAGAACGCCCTCTGCTGGTTCACAAGTCAAACTACTTCAAACGGTCCGTTGCGCTCATAGACTGTAGATTTTGAGTTTGAGCAGGTCATTACAGTTTGAATATATCATTTTTCGCCACGTTTGAACAAAAGTTCGAATAAAAAGTGACAGCCCTAGCCTGTGATCAAGAACATCTGATGTAAGAGGTCTCATGCTAGTGTATCTAGCAACAGTATTTCCCTTTCCCTCTTTTCAAGAAGCCTTTGCAATTAATTCTGTCCTCTACTGTATGCCACATAAAATTTTCACTTTTATTCATCCACGTCAAAACTCATCTTCATTTCATTAAAAGCAAATGTGCTCCTTAAATCACATCATTTCCCAGTGCAGCAGACACCACCTTCCTGTGAAGTACCTCTCACAAAGTATAACATTTCACATTTTGCTTAACACACTTGAGCAAGTTACCCTCCCTAGCATATAAACTACTTTAAATGCAACCAGTGCAGCATTAATGTTTTAGTCTATTTCCAATCTGTTCAGTAATCCTATCACAGTATCTTACACCAAATTCATACATCTTCTCAGTCTTAGATACTGTGATGCATATTGTACAAGGTAGGATATGGTATAAAGCCATTTTAAGATGGCTTAACTTAACAAAACTATAGTTCTGACTACGAACTGACATAACAAAAAGGATATACACATTTGGAAACTGTTTCATATGATTTACAACATCTGAGGTGTAATTCCAAGTCTGCAGTATGTGCATAGAATTGCTTGTGTAGGTGCTGAAGTTTAATTTAAAATATTTACCCATGAAAGTCACTCCTTTTGGTATCTCCTCTTATCGTTATCATGGCACTGAGGAAAATTACATCATAACTTACTGGAGTAGAACAGAGGCTGAGCTAGCACAGCAGCAGGCAGCCGTTTGATATGGGAGGATAGGAGCTAACTGCAAAATTCAGCTGCACTTACCCATGAAATATCAGCCTGCTCATTTATATTATTATCATGTTCTGAGAATAGTGTTAGACTGCCAGTCATGTCACCTACTGGTGATATGATTGAGGTTCCACTCTGTGACCACAGCTACGATAAAGTCTGTGAAACATACCATGGAACTTCATTGTCTTTGCTCTTTTACTGAATCATTTAATAATACTGAACTAGACTTTTATTCTTCATTTATAAACTAAAATGTAACTCAAACCTTTTATAGTAAATGATAATAAACTTCATTTCTATAGTGCCTTTCAGAGGTACAAGGTGCTTCACAAAATACAATGCCATATAATATAGGTGCAAAGATAGCGAGCACAAACATAGAGAAATAAAACAAAATTTAAAAAGAACAACATTAAAACATCTGAATAAAAATATTATACAAATGCCAGTGTGTACAGATGGGCTTTTAAAAGTTTTTTAAACTCAAGCACTGACTCAGCTGATCTGGTACTGAGGGGGAGTTTGTTCCACAGCTTTGGAGCTGAAAGAGTAAAAGCATGATCCGGCTTTGTTTGAAGCCTGGACCGTGGAACTTTTAACATTTGATTCTCTGATCTGAGGGGTCTCGGTGCAGAATAGGGGTTAAGAGATCTGAAGTGGAGCCAGACCATGTAGGGATCTGAAAGTAATCAATATAATCTTAAACGGAACTCAGTGTAGTTCGGCCAGGACTGGAGTTATGTGTTCCCTACGTCGAGTGTTTGTGAGAAGTCCTGCTGCTGCGTTCTGCACCAACTGTAGATGGGCCATTGCTTCACTGTTTAGACAAGTAATAATGAACTGTAGTAGTCAAGATGGGAGGAAATGAGGGTGTGGATAAATTGTTCAACTATGTTTTTGGGGAGCATTGGTTTGACTTATTTGGCACTGCTTCTGATTTGTCAATAACAGGGCTGAATAAGACTCCTAATGTGCTGATTGAAGTTGTTGTTACTGATCAAAAACAGTTTCTAGCTGAATGTTTCGTGTTAGTTGTTAGTGGTCAAAGTTAGAGCTCCAGAGAGGTTTTACACCAAGAGGAAAAAGCTAGATCGCCACAAATTCTACATGTGTAATTTCATAAATTATCATTTTTGCAACTTTGTGACTATTACTAGAAAAATGAAACAAAATTACAAAAAAGCATTTTAAAAAACAGACTTGGTATAAAATGATTAATGCAATATACCTCCTGCAGAAGAAGTAGGCTTTTCCATCCAATCGAAAACCTTTGTTGTAGCAAAACACTCTCAACTGTGGTCTTAGATGAGAGCGCAAGGACAAAGAAACACTTCCCTCTGTATTCATTCATGCTTATCTTCCAACAAATGCCTGAGCATAAAATGTCATTGAGGAGATAGGAGGACATTGTCATTTGTTTCTTAGTTTACTATTCAGAAGAGTGCCAATTTAACATAAAATTACCCCCCTTGCACCTAAATCACTGTGACTCTTAAGGACATCTTTTTGGTGCGCAGCGTTTTTGACTTAACAGCTTACCATTTCAAAAAGGGTTGGTCCTTATGCCTTATATAAACCATGAACCTGGGGAGTGATAAAGCATTGCACTTCTTCCATTAAATAGAATAAGAAATCATCTTGACAGACCCTAGATCTTGGCCTGGGTGAGTCTTCTTATGAGCAAGACTTCCTCAAGGTCAGCATGATCGTACTTTCCTCAGTGTGTGTAGTGCCTGTGATGAATAGGACACAATGTAAGGGGGAGAGGATGCAAGGGGGGCCAGGGGAGGAGGACTGATATGAGCAAGATTCGAGTTGGGGGGGGTTAATGTATTGTGTTTACCTGTAAATAGAGGCCACAGAGAGTAGTGAGTTTCTCAGTTGTGACTGAGATTAACGAGACAGCGACAGCCGGGTGCCTTTTTAATTGTTAATGTTGAGAGTTTCAAAGGAGGCCACAAAACTCTGACTAATCCACTCAAAAAAAAAAAAAAAAAAAAAAATCAAACAAGTCAGATGACTTCATGAAAAAAATACAACTCTGAAATATAGGGCTGCAATGATTATTTTCCTTATCAGTCTGCTAATTATTTTCTTGATTAATATAATAATCTTTTAGTCAATAACATGTCCAAAAAAGTGAAAAATGCAGTCACAATTTCCCAAAACTGAAGTGAACATATCTAAATATTGCAGATTAATTTACTGACTAATCAATTAATCAATTAGTTGTTTCAGTTCTACTAAAATATACTTTGTGGCCTTGAATAAACTGAAATTACTTCACTTTTTGGGTCTTCACTAATCATCATTAATCATTAAATCATCACTAATAATTTAATAAAAACTTCAAAATGAACAGCGTTGTCTGTTGGGGAACCACTGTAAGAGTGCAGAATAGAATATTTGATATAAGGGTGACAGAATCGGAATAGTTAAAAATCAACATATTGTGCCAGTACAGTGTTCGCTGAGTTCCTGGTGATACTGTGAAAAGCATCTGGGTTACAGTGAAGTGGACAGAGACATGTAATATGTAGTTTGTGTTTACATGGTATGCAGCTTAGATTGCTGTCCCAAGAGGAAACCCTGGCTCTAGCTGTTTTTTTTTAGACCTTTAGAGTCATTTTTTCTCATTTGAAAACAATTTGAGTACCGACACTGGAGCAGAGAGCAGCCTCTCTATGGAGGGGAAAATACGTGTTTCTAGTGTGCTTTAAAAAAAAAAAAATAAGAAGGACAGGATGGTGTTTTAAAAAAGGGAGGAGTGGGATGGAGAGAGTCTGGAATTTGACAATCGAATGCTTTGGCCAGTGCAACAGTCAAGAGAAAATGTGGCAACAGCATCAAAGAGTCCATCTTGCCTAAACTGGTTGCCATAACTGGTGCCAGTTACCCAATATGGAACCTGAACAGAACCAAAAAAATGGGCAGCACAAAAGGTGCTACAAGTCTGTAGCCAACAGCATAATACTTGTTGTCTTTTTTGCCATGATATCATAGTACTCATGACTCAGAGTCAGTCATGAAAGGTCATGTGGGAGATATCAAACAATAAGATGGATGATTGCGGATGTGCTAATCACTCCGTGGATTGCTTGTTGGGTTTTTTTTTGCTTCAGTTTTAATTAACTATAAAAGTGGATGCCCAAGAGTAACCATTGTGCTCGCTAAACTTCAACAGGTTCAGTTTTACTTTTCTTCATCTGAGCAGAATGAGTCAGAGGAGGCATAATTCAAGACAAATCTCCAAAGGCTGCGGCGTTCTGACTTCATTTTGTAGAAGACAAACAACAATGTGCCCAGTCACCCCTATGCCAGAAAGACCTCTACTAGCCCCGTATCTGACTGTCTTCACAATCCAATGGGCTGACACATCATCCTTCTTACGTGGAGCCATAAATCTCTAGGCTTATGTTTTGGGAAACATCTTAAAATTGGAAAGTTTTTTGATTCAGTATCATGCAGTAAACTAGGCTGCATGGTGTTATTAAAAATGTATAGAAGGCCCATTCCTCACTTTGATAACCTGTACAAGTGTGATGTTCCCCAAAATGTAGTAAAAAACTCACAGTCTCCTTCACCTGAGTAAGCACAGACAAGGGTGAGGTGGCAGGTGTACAGATGCAATACCACTACTACTACTACTACTTCTACTTCTACTACTACTACTACTACTACTAACTAACTAACTAACTACCACTCACTTACTGTGCTTAATACACAAGCAAAGCTTAACTTTTGTTGCTGCTGGGCTTTTCCTGCAAAATGGAGCTACAGGAGGTTTGAGTTTCTTCACATTGTTAGCAGTATTTTATCCCTGCAATATATAAACTCATTCATCTTTTTGGTGGGTTGCTTTAGCTTACATCATGAGTCTGAATGTGAACAAGTTTGACCAATGTGGGTATTGAAAATGACACTCTTTCAGTTCCAGTGGTCTTTATTTTATACTTGTTTGTCTTTATTGTCCCCCAGGTAGGCAAAATTGGTTTGCAGCCAGGTGACATTAGACAGACCTAATGTGGAACATGTTTTCAGTGACCACAATATAATATAAATACTAATATCTCAATACAATATATATAATCAAACAAGTTAAGAAGTTGAGATTTAATGTAAACTTTGATCAACTACAGACACGATCCTGCTATTATACTTGTGAAAAGTACTACTTTGTATTTTTCTGGTTTTGCTTCTAACCAAAACTATCTCTGTGGAAAGCAATGCTTCCTGTTCCTGTCAATTATGTAGAATTGTATTAATGGATAATGGTTTCTGCAATGAGGCACATTTACACTTAATCTGTGATGCCTTTACTGTACATATACATAAAACTATGCAGAGCTGTAAAATATAGTGTGCTGATACTTTGAGATGTATCCTGTAAACTTGGATTTACTAAAAAAAAAAGGCTAGGGAAAAGTCACAAATAGCACAAACTGATGGGTTAAGGTTTCACATATATAATCAACACATGCAGCCATTTTGTGCTGTTTAAACAGGCTTTTCAGATTCAGTATAATGATTTCTTCTATTTACTTCACTTCTGAAAGAAATCATTTAACTTTCACCTCTAAGAAATACAATTAAAACACAGAGCAGATGTCTTTGGTTGAGTGAGTATTCAGTTTAAGTATTTTTCCACATGGTCATGCGTGTGATAGCATGACAGCGCACGACATTTGTACATTTAGATATGTAAATCATGCGTGATAACTGTGTATAAGAGAACGAAAAAGACAAATAACTGTGACATGTGACTCATTCAAGAAACACATGGATGATCTGTTATCTTTATATGAGCATGAATTACATAATTAACAGTTGCTCTGGGGAAATCATGATTTGAGGCTTGAAGCTGCTGGAAAAAAGAAAAGAAAAGGAAGAAGCGTAGTGTATTCACATTAGACAGATGATGTTTCACAGTAGCTGCTCATCGAACCCTAATCAATTTTTTTCCACACATTACAAATCCGCATATGGATTCATTTTTTTTTACTTCTACAGCAGACTGTTACTGAGACTGGAGAGTCAGTTTATACTTGATTTATGTTCCACTATTTTATGGATGCAATTTCAATTACAGATTTCCTGAAGTTTTTTTTCTTTTTGGCCCTAATCTCAATCTGACTCCTTTGACAACAGGAACCTGCCAGAGTCCGATCCAGAACTTATATTTGCCAAAATGACACAGCTGCACAGTGCCCACTCACCTTAAAATGAGATAAGATAGAACTAAATTAATCCTGAAAAACGTTGTGTGCCAAGGATGCACAGTATACTGTGACGACTGCACCCACTCTGCCTGCCTTTCTTACTCTGCTGCATTTTCTTTCTGGTGGTAGTTGGTAGGTGGAGTAGGGAGGCAAACCTGCAACATCTGTGCTGGGCTAGTCCTCTAAGTACATAAAGGACTAACCTTCTTAAGGCTCCCACCATCCTCCCAAATCTACACCGTTTTTCTGTTTGCAATACACAGTACTTAAAAGGGCCACAACTGCTTGCCAGAAGATCAATTAGCTACAGAACCCCCCCTCCCCCTATATCTTCCCAATGTTGAAGTGGGGTGGGGTCTATGTACGGCCATTTCTGTAACTTTCCAAAACTAAAGATCCAACATTTACACCCACGTTGCAGTGTGACTGGCAAGCTGTGCAGCGGTGAGAGAGGAGCCAGGGTTTGACTCAACTGTTCATGTCACTTTTCATGTGAACAACCGAGTGCAGCACTATGAACATCTTCAAGGAGAGACTGTAATGTGTTATCCCCGTATTTAAACAATATCACATCTGCCACGTCTCTATGACAGCCAACTGTTCACTCCAGCATCAAGTGTAGCTGTTTGGAACAACTATAGACACTTTTGATTTATAACGTGGTCGGACAACACATACAAACCAGTTCTGATCAAGCCTAAACCAATCGTTACACACATCCATACATACATACACTACTTACTTCTGCTCTATTTACACACCTGATGTTTAGTTATTTGGTTCAATAAAGTACTTTTTGTACTATAATTCTGCTTTGCCAGCCTTGAACCGAGTGGTAACAAACAGGGGCTCGTCCAGGATTTCTTTGATTTCCCCAGTACTTTGAATATTTAGTGCTTTGTAGCAGGAAATACAACACTAATTGCAGGAGAGTGCTGTCCACAGATTTTGATTTCATCACATACATGCAGATAAAAAGACTAATAGATAGAGTGATCTTGTGATTTGTGGGAAATGGAATTTAAAACCGCTTTATAGCAGAGAGGACAAAACATCTGCTCAAACATGCCTTTTTCCCATCAAGTATTCTGTATCTGTGACCAGATGGGAGTAGAGTGAAAAAAGCATTGAGGGGGTATTCAGGGTCATGTGCTATGGTGAGTGCCATGTGAGTGATGGCTCTCCGTTATTGATATCTGAGAGGTTAGGGGTTGGATGACCAATGATTTTGGAAGCAGTGCGTTGAATATGGGACAACTTGTTCTTACTGGAGTCAGACAGCATGGTGAGAAAACACTGGGAGCAGCAGAGCAGTATGAATTGAATTATGGTTTTACTTTGTGGTTTTTGTGCAGCAAGTGGCTCAGGTTCTAAGTGATTTTCGGCATGCTGCAAGTTAACCGGTTCACTGGGATTTGTGTTTAAAGAATCCTGCCACTGATCCTGTATGAAGTTGAGGGTTGAGTGAATCACTTAGTAGCCTGTGTAGACTTATTAGACTGCAGCTGTGGTCCATCTGTGGTGCATAGTTAGATTTAAGCAAGGTTGAGTATCTTGTGTTAGGTATGTGGTAAAATGTTTTTTTTTTTCTTCAATTTGCTCCCTCAACTGTTTTTTAACAATTTGTACATTTTGTGAAATGACTTATATTGAAGAATTTGTTCAGTCCCCAAGGGAAGAGCTCCAAAATTCATCTTACATATATTTAATATAAATTCCTAAAAAGATCAGCTGCTGGAATTGCTGAGCACTACAGTATAGAGCTTCTAGATCAACTATGTAAAGTTGCAATGCTGATCAAGTTAAATGCCACTTTATTGAGTCAAAAAGTTTTGCCTGCTTCAGTTTAAAAGTGCAAGAGCTGTAAGCCTAACTTCTGCCAATAATCCTCCTCATGAGGTAGCATCCCCTGGCACTAGTTTGTCAGGTAAAGTTACTAATGAAATACCAGGTGTTTTGTCTGGGTTTTGGCCAGAGCTGACTTTTAAACAACAACAGGAGCTCCTGCAGCTACAATTTCAGCAGGAGCACACTCTGGAGCAAGAAAAGCTCAAACAAGATGCCGGCGTGTGGGAAACTGAATTAGCTCACATTCAGGCAAAGCAACAGTTGGAGTTGGAACGCCATAGGTTAGAACTCATTAGCGAAGAGAAACTTCACCCTGAGTAAGCCAAGGTTGAATGTTCAGCCTCGTGTGTTTCAAGTACTCCACCATTTGATGTTTCTGTTCATCGGTGGTTAAGTCCAAAGTTTAACGAAAAGGACACAGACATTTTCTTTTTGTTGTTTAAGCGCTTAACAAATGGTTTAATAACAGATGCACCTTGTTGCCTCTGTGTGTATTCACAGGCAAAGCCCAGAAAGCTTTTTAACATTGAGTGTTGCTGAAAGTGGTAGCTACCAGTTGGTTAAACCTGCTGTATTTAGCCTATGAAATGGTACCAGAAGCATATCAGGAGCTTATGTATTGTTACCAGGTAGAAACATAGTAAATGGGGCATTCTATTAATAATCCATTGTAAACATTATCAACATTAGAGACATTGCAATTAAGAAGAAAAATGAGGTCAAAACCACAGGAATGCAATAAATATTACTAGAAACAAGGTGGAAAGGATTTTTCCCTATTTCATCAGAGCATCACATTACAGTGCATATTTTATTTTACAGTCTACAATAAAGGACAGCTTTGAAAAACACTTTACGGAACCGTTTTTATATTCATTTCAGCTCATAGAATTATGGATAAACAACTTCTATTTTCCGGGGAAGATTTTTCTTTTTTTTTTAAGAAATTCACATTAACCTGCTCCAGTTTAAATACATTGCAATAGCTTTTCAAAGTTTACTCGGAGCTAACTGGAACTGAATAATGTAGAGGAGAAAAAATGTGGTAGGCTATGAGGAGTTATTCATAAGCCTTTTATAGCCATTGTCAGCATTAGACTCCATCTGTTCAATATTTCAATACAGCTTGCAAAGAATAAAGTACAAATGGAAGAGAGAGAGTGAGAAAGTTCCTCCCTTTGGGACTTTTAGGGCTAGTATTGTTGCCACACAGACCAAAGATATTGAATACAATCTGAAATACAGACTAATCCTTTCTAAAGCTCAGCCAGTACAGTATGAGAGAGGTGGGTCCATTTCTAAAATGAAATAAAGTATTTTGCTGTCTTAAATGCAGCAGTCAGTGTGTTGACTGGTAAACACAGCAGTTAATATTGTCAGACATTGTCAGCAATTGTCAGCAATGATTCAGTTCACTTCTTCCAAACTTAATGCATCAAGTGCAGAGATGCACACACTGGCAATAACAAACAGAGCTTTTATTACTGAGGAAACAAAGTGGCTCAGATAGACCATCAAACAAAGGAAGCATGTTGTGTTTATGAGCAGGAAAAAAAAAAAAAACAGTAACTCTTGTACTCTACTTTTCCACTTTGTGCACAGGACAAATTATCTGCATTTTGTTTCCATCAGTGTGAGTCATGAAACCCCACTGCACCATCCTCAAATCTTCTTTATCCCAATTTTGTATGCTATACCATTATGCACCATTGACCCAGTGAGACAGAGCCATTACAGAAAAGACTAATTCTTAATCTTGGATATTGCTTTCTCATTATTCTCTATCCCTCTGGCCTCTTGCGTGATAACTGTTTGATTAAGGCAGTTATGTCACTTGAGAACCTGAAAGAGCCCACCTTTTAATATTACCTGGCTGACTGATTATAGAAGTGCAGCTTGAGGCTAATAATGTTGAACTGTGATGCTTGCATACGAATGCTGATGGGACCTCTGTGACAAAGTAGCCTTCAGTATCCTCAAATATTAATCAATAAACAATGCAAATTAAGATTCCCAAAAACACCACAAACTGGATCTAATTGCCTATTCATTTTTAATGATTGGCACTCAGACTGACTCTGCTCCACATGTTAAAGTCCAACATCAGCCATTTGGGTAGTAGGGATGTGCAGAGGGCCCAGTGTTTGTATTTGTATCTGTACTTGTTGAGGCAGCAAAATTATTTGTATTTGTATTCAAATAAAAGTGGAAAATTCCTGTTTTTGTTTTTATTATGCTTTTAATTTTAGAAAATTAAAGTGCTACAATAAGTGTTTATGAAGCTTGTGCATGAAATGTGTGTCAGTAGTTCAGCTTTATCCCTGGGGAACACCCCCAACTCCGGGTGTTGGGGAAATATGCATCATGTAGCAGGTGGATGTGACTCCCCTCGTTGAGACCTGCTGAAAGACGTAACAGCGGAGCAGAGGAGAGAGACTGAGATAGCGATGTAACTGACTTGTGCGCTGGTATTTGACATGTTTTTTTTCCCCGAAAACAAATATTTTTTATATTTGTATGAAACAAATATCCTTAAAAAAACATTATTTGTGCTTTGCTGAATAACATATTTGTATTCAGTCACACCCCTAGTAGGTAGCACTGTATGCACGAGACATTATTGCAGCTGCCTATCAAATCTGCATGTTTAATATTGTATCATAGTCTGCACTGAAAACTGGAATGTGTAGAACAGGGAAACCAGTTGTCCACTTCAGTGAAATAAAGAGACTGTCATACCTTCAAGAATGCTTTGATTAAACGCTCTGGGAATACTGCTTGTGTCACTTTAATTAAGTACTGAAAAAACACCAGTGCTTAAGTAGCTTTCTGAATGCCTTTGAGGTCAGACCACTCCACTTTAATAGTGAGGCTCAGTTGAGGGTCAATTAGATTATCTGTGATTTGAGATGGGGGCTTGACAGCCTGAAAAAGGAATCGCAGAAAGGGGGGGGGGGGGGGGGGGGGGGGGGAGACATGACAGTCAAACTCTCCTCAGAAACAGCAAACTCGGGTTATCAGATAATAAAGAAAGATTGTAGTGGCTTGTTATTTACTTATAAAGTCTGTTCAATTTTAGACAAGCATCAGACTTATGGACCATGCAGTTGCACTGAGAGAGAGCACTACAGTGTGCTGAATATAAAATAAATACTTCTTTTTTAATTGAAGGCACATAACCCTCGCCTGTTCTAATGCTCTCTGTCAGCTTTGTGCTTCATATTGTTTTCAGTAATCAGAGCCAGATGACAACAGGCAATGGAAGTGGCAAATAAATGAGATCACAACCGTTTCAAAATGATAATCCCACAGAACATCCACCTCAAAGTCACTGATTTTCAAAGTGGCTTCTCTCCTATTTCCACAAAAGGTATCACAGGTTAAAACAGACCTTTTTTTGGCTGGCACTTATCTGAGAGTAATATCGCCCAGAAGCACCGAGTGCATTGCGGCAAACATCAATAGCTTGCAGTGCCGATTGCTAAAGGGGAGGAAGATGAGATTCTATGAGGCGTATCATTTATATCACATACTGTGGTCACTGAGGGCTGCCTAAGGCAAAATCTTAAACACATTCTCTTCTGCTTGCATTCTTTTGATCTGCATCAATTAATTAGATAATTATTACACTAAATTTCCAGTGTGTGCAATGTGCATAAAGGCCTATTAGTTTGAGATGATGAGATCGGACCACTGAGTCTCTAACATTCACCAAGTCAGTGGAAAGCGATGAGGAAATGTTTACTGCTTTGTTTGTCAGTCCGCTTACATTAGCATCCAGCACGCTGTAAACTCTGTCACACGACAAACGCTCATACACATAGACATGTACACGTACGTATACAGATGTGAACACTGCTGAATATTTAGCTAGTTCATACACACATGGAAAACACAGACACCCATTTGCATAACCAATGTGACGATCATAGCTATACATCAGTGAGTCCCAACCTTAATGCTTTTTGAGTTTATCTTTACTCTGATAATGAGGCTCAGCTCAATGTGCCTGTGTGCCTAATAACCCGTAACACCATGGAAAAAAAAAAAAAAAAATGTTTTTGTCTTCCTTTCTGTAGTTTTATTTTGCAGCACTGTTGAGCAGAAAATGGACAACATGTAGGAGGAAAAAGAAGGAGACATAAAAAAGCAAGGTTAAAATACAATGAAGTTCAGGTGGAGTTGAGGCTGACTAGAGGCCAGAGCATGGTAACCTGTCTAAGGTTGATTCGCTTCTCCCCTCCTCCTTGACAGAGACTGGAGACCGGAGAGTTCAACTGCATCATTTTAGGTTCACTGACTTGGCAAAACCTACCGTTAAATGAAATTAGGTCCAGAGTGCTTCGTCGGGTGGTTTCATTTCAAGGACATACAGTAACTCCAATAAGGGAGAAATCAGGACGGTCATATTAAAGATATGATATTCTTGCTCAAGCTTGCCCCTTATTTTTGCATTTGTTTTCCCATTTTAAAAATGAAGTAAATTCTTTTGGCTGAAGGATGTTCTGTGTTCAGATGAGACATAACACAACACTCACTTGACTTGTGTCATTCATATCAAAATATCATGGCCAAAAGAGGAGTACTTTAAAAAAAAAAAAAAAGCATATTTGCACCACTTATGTTTTATCTTTCACTCATTTATGTCTCGAATAAAAAGGCCCTTTTGCTGTCTTCAGTGATTTAGCACAGGTGCGTGACTCAACTCAGTCTTATGCATGTTACTTCCACCAGCTTCATCTGTTTTTACACATGCAGGGTTTTAAGTGCTAAACATGACATTGTTACACAACACTAAGTCCAGAGCTCCAGAGGAACAGTTGGCCAGTAGACAAAGGCGAGCAATTCTGTGTTAATGTCAATAATTACAGTATATGTGGTATGAGTGATTTTTCCAGCAGCCAATTTTCCTGTTTTTGAACAAAATTATGCATTGTTTTGGGTAAAGTCTTTCAGATAATTTCACAGCCAAACAAGATAACAAAAGGTGCAAAAAGTGTCATAAAAAACTTAGCAGGGCTGATTCACAGGAACAGACAGCTAAAAAAAATATGACAAAGCAAACAGCAGATGCACAACGGACACAGCACTTACAGGCTCCTGGCAAAACCACTTCTTGTTGTTCTAGAAGGTGCAGACCTATCCAGTCACCTCTCCGCTAGCTCCACTAAATTGATGCAAATTTATGCTCTTTACTCTTTATTTTTACAATATTTTTTGTACTTTTTGTGAATAATATTAGACAATGATAACATATGACTACGGGTCACCCATCAGGATAGAGAAATGGTCAACTCACAGCTTGGTAAACATCTCCTCCTGTCGACTCTGCTACCTGGCCGGCCGTGTTTTTCAACTGTAAACATCGGAGTAAACATCAAGGAAAAGGTGAAGGGGACAAACATCAGCTAAGATCCCGACCACACAGACAAGCAAGACCATCTCTGGGTCCATCTCTGCATCCATTTCAACATTGGAGTAAAAACCAGGGAAAAGGTGAAGGTGATAAAAACACCAGCTACAATCCCGACCTCACAGACAAGCAAGACCCTCTCTGGGTCCATCTCTGCATCCATTTCAACATCAGAGGAAACGCCCAGGTAAACTTAGAGGGATTAAACACCGGCTGGGATCCTGACCACACTCTGCCTTCTGCCAAGCATCCTGCTAGCCGATATACTAGCATTGGATAATAAACTGGATGACCTCCGTGCCCACATCAGTTTCCAACAGGATATCAGGAACCGTAATATCCTTTGTTTCACTGAAACTTGGCTAAATCCTGTAATACAGGACATTACCATTCAACCAGGTGACTCTTTTTTGTATACCCATCAGACAGAACAGAGGACTCTTACATTTCACTGCAGTTGTACCTTATATGATTACATGTGACAAATAAACCTCTAATCTAATACAGCTGACAGTACAGTACAGATCTGATCACGCTTGCAAGAGGGGATTATTCTTCCTTGGGTAAATCATCCCACTAAATACATTAACTACGTTGCAAATATGTAATCTAAACTTAATAAATTAACATATTTGTACCACTGCTGGGCGTATTTTCTGTAAAGGCTGAAGTTAAGACACCTTTTTTTAACTGTCTGTGACATAGAAAGAGATGTAAAGAATACATAGTTGTGTAAAATCATTAACCATGACTTTTGTCATTGCTGAAACATCGGCCTTGATTACACAAGACCACTACGACTTGATTATAAGTGACTGTAATATAGCAACTACTCTGTCGTTATTGGCAACCAAAACATAGGTACCAGACTTCCAGTTAAGTACTTAGTATGCTGTAGGTTACAGCTGCTTTACTGAAAGGTAATTTTCAATATCTTCTGTGCATAATACTGATAACTGCATAAATATGACATTGTACATACATCTGATTACTTCATAGTACAGGAAGAATGTTGCAGATATAATCCTTAGCCATATGGATAAGCGAAAGTATAGGGAATGAACTCCTCATTGTTGGCTCTTGTGATAACCTGTAACAAGTTAGATTACATTGTTCCCTGAGCATTTTTCCTCAAATTCCAAATGAGATGTTCTGCTCTGTTGAAAGTGTAGATAGGGTAAAAAGCACAAGGGAAAATCGGTACAAAGGACTTGTTATCGCTCAGTAAATAACAAAATCACCGTAACACAAGAGTCTTCAGTTGATTTCATTTGACTCCTCGCAGACTCAAATTTGTTGTGCCGACATTCTGACACTTTAAGCCAAGGGGGAATATCGATTTGCAGACTCAAGGGGCATTTGTTTAACTATTCAGAGTGCAACCTCCACACATAATCTAAAATCTATCAAAATTTAGAGTGTAGAAAATGTATCTATTTCTCAATCACATAATTAGAGCAAGACCAGCAAAGCAGCATTTTTTTCTGGCTGATATAGGCCCATTATCAGTCATCAGCCCCTCATGTCGCCCACCTCGGACTCAATGGGGATTTCTCCCTGGCTGCAGCTATATAAAAACAGCCTATTAAACCTGCACACAATAAACTGGCATGTGATGTTTATTTTCATTAATTTTTCATTGATGCTTATAATATATCCCACAGCTCTCTCTACCACTGAAAAGGTGCTAGACGCCCTCAATCCTCAAAGGATAACTCATGAGTCTTTACTCATAGTTTAGCTCATTGCTTAGTTAAGGTCACATAGAGCAAAATAGATTATGAAAACGTTAAGTGTCCTATAAATGTTTCCGATGCATTTGCACTTAAAAAGCTGGCATATAAATGGAAAACATTTTGGCAGCTTCAGTCCAAAATTCAAATTCAAGAAGCCAGTTTCAATTTTAACAGTACATGCGATGTTCTCCATTGTTTGCCAACTGGTTATGATCACACATCACAAGCGGTGAGTCAACAGAAAAAGGTGTTAAGCAAACAGTGTATCCCGATCATAGTGTTACAAGTTAAACTACCTGTATACCTATTCAACCCAAGTTCATCTTTAGTGACAGTAATCCGTCTTGACAAAGCATTTCATGGGGTTATGAGGTCAGGGTCCTGTCCCTTTTTCCATTTGCTGGAGGTACCAGGATGACCTGGCGATCCATCCATTAATGAAATGTCAAACATTTGATCCATTCAACGTCCACTGTGCCCACGAATAATTTTGTCAGCGAACAGGCTTATTAAGAGAAACACTGAATTCCTAGCCAACTCTACACTGACTGACATTGGATGGTTCTGTATAATAAATCTAAATGTTAATGCGCTGCTCTGTGTGCCAGGATTATGTTGGACTCCCTGCAGTTACTCTGTGCCTTTGTTATTATTTGCTGCACAGATGTAGTGCAACAATGGCAATACCTGTGGAGTTGTCTTATCTTGAATCTGTCAAAATATGGATAAACTCAAACATAATCACAGCTTATCTATGTTGATTTTGCATGTATACTTTCAGTGTTTTTTGGTCAACACATCATTTCCATTACTCTTTGCAGATGTAACCATGATTATAGTGTAACATATATAAACATTATAATTATAATATAATTCATGTAATTTCAATACTGGAGAGCATTGTTATATATAATTTAACATGAAACTATTCTTTTAAACTTTTATTTTGTTGTTCTGTGCCCCCAGTAAGGTACTTTTGTACATGTGGGTATTCAAATGAAACAGAATTGATAATGGATGATAGAAAATGAGGAAAAAAGTCAAATATTTTTCTCTGATGGAGCGCATGTGATGTGAGTTAAACTAAAAGCGCTTTCTACCTACAAAATTCAGCATATTCAGCTGAGTTTTATTTAGAGTGAATGGGAAGTTCTGTGGTAGAATAATTGTCATCCCCTTATCCTCCTTTTGATGTTCATCCATTTGATGTAGGCTACTGAATCCATTTGAGGCATTAAATAATTAAGCAGACCTTTCTCCGACTTAAAATTTTCTCATCATTTATTCTAAATGCTCATTGGACTACGACAGATATGCTCTCAAACATAATTATCATCGGAAATGATTAAAATGTTTATAAAAACCGTTTTCTCTTTCTGAAAGAAGACTAAATATTGGCATAGGAATTATAGATTATAGGGATATTGTGGCAAAAACTGAAATAAAATCCTAATATTAAAAATATAATATTTTTGTAACCATGTAACATCTAAGAGTTACTCTGGTAATCCAATGTTTCTACATGTTGATCTAATGCTTAATAATTTTAAGCAATTGCTAGTGCTCCTGAGGTTCAAATGTCCATACTTTATACTGTACTTAATAACCAAGTAATAACCTAGTGTGAAAATCTGACTGCAGTTATATAATAACTATTGTAACTACTACTGTAACTACTGTAATTATATAATAGTTAAGTTTTCAAATGATGACTGGGAAACATCAATTAACTGTATTTCACATCAACAAGGTCATATGAATAAAGACACTAAAAATAAGACAATTTTTGTTTGACTCTGCTTGTATCCAAAGTGATGATTTAACTAGACATCAGCACCATGGACAGCGACAGAATGAAAAAGGCTTGACCTGATGTTTTCAGCGATTCATGTCTAAGACAAAGAAGATGACAAATGTTGCATCAGAGCACAATTATCTTACTTCACAGTAAGAACTGAGACGAGACTCCATCAGGCTTGCTCCTTTTCTACCTCTGAATTATCTTGAGACCATTAGGCTTAAGGTGTCTGCCAATTCTCCTATACTTGGTGCAATGGATCCCCATCATTAGTAATTGCATTTTGAAGAGAATTTAGTTAACACTCTTGTTTACCTGCTACTATATAATCTGCATACCCTCAAGTCACCTGTGAATTATACCCCTCACCCTCTCATCCTCCTAGTCTGCCGACTTTTTCTCATTTTAAATGTTTGATAAAGAATTGTTCTAATTTTCACTTGTACCTTTAGATGGTAACAGTAGTCTTGCATGCACTATCTAGTAGTACTTAACACTTGCTACTTTACATTGTCTAAGTTTTTTATCATTGTTCTCTCTACTTCTGAGCTGTTCTGAGCTGTTCTGAGTTTGCACTAGATGCCAGAATGTTAATTGAAACAACAAATCCTCCTTTACGTTCCAACAATATACACAGACAGCACCATTTGTCAGCTGAGACTGTAAAATACATAATTAGCCTCAGCTGAAAGGGCCTTTCTGTAGTCATCAGTCTCTTATCAGGTACTTAAACCAGGACTGATAGCATGCCACAGTGCCAATGCCACAGTGTTGGCATTACTCAAGTCTTTGACTCACTTCTTTGTTTTAACAGAGAAATAAAGATGTGTTGAAGGCTGTTCTATTCAAAAACCTTTGAGGATAAAATGCATTTTTAAAACAAACACAAGACTCTTACCCCTCAAAAAAGTTTGTTTGTCAGGGATAAACTTGCCATGTTGTTCTTTCACAGCACTGTTTAAACTCCTGGCAACTGCACAGAAACCTGGCAAACAAATACAAGACACAGTTATATTACTTCCTTGGGAGAGTGAACTGAATGGGTCATGTAATGTTGAGCAAAAACAGCCTCCCACTGTCAAGTAACAAACACAAGAGATGAGGGATCATTTTTCAAAAGCACTCATTGTGGTGGTTTGAATTTGCTTTGAAAAGTCCCATCTGAATTCACTTGTCTGAAAAACCTCTAGTTAATAAGAAAGATTATAAAGAGGATACCATTTACCATCTCATTTAAACATCTTAAACCTTTTAAATCAGCACTTTTGCAGCCTGAAGTTTTTAGGGATTTTATTCCCCAAAAAAATGTCTTCTGTAAATAGTGTATTTATCTTGTTAATTTTCTTAGTCTACATATCTTTTGCTCCAGGTTCAGAATTCACTAGGGGTGTAACTCCAGCACAACTAAAACACTTCAGTAATAGTTTCCACTGCAGCACAACTAAACTCTTCCAGTAATAGTTACGACCAATGAGCAATTGCTGGATGTTTCTGTTTTTCTAAATAAAAAACCAAAATATTATTTCTACCTGCCTTTTTTCTGCTGTACCGAAATCGTACCAAACCATGACCCAATAACCAAGGAACATACCGAACTGGGAATTTTGTGTAGCGATACACCCGTAGCCTTCACAGACCAGCATTTGTTCTTAACTGCTAATTTACCGCAACACTTCATGTACACTGAGGGACGATTCTTGACACTGTACTAAATGTATTTGTACACACAGAGCAAAGCATTCATTAGTAGGGGATTGAACACTATTCCAGGCCCACTTTGTGATTTAGGATTATGAGAAGCACATGAGTTTCATTTCAGATAAATGTTGTCTTGTGTAGCATTAACATACAGTGAAGAAATGAATCATGTGGACCCATACATTTGACATCCTTCGCTCCTCTAATGAATAGGACATGATAAAAAAACACAGCAAGTGTTCCTGACCACAATGATAGAGTACAATTGAATGGCGATGCCAAAGTCACAACGTGCAGGCTAGGGGTAGATTATTGGTATCAGACCACCAACACGTGGGTTTTAGGTAACACAAGGACAGGCACGTTCAGCGGCTCTTGCGCTATGGATGTATTTACAGTGCTGAGGAAGAGCGGAGATAGGAGAAAGCAACTCACCAGGTGTCACTCAGGACTATATCCATGCCGGGAAAATTGATGGCAGTGGCAAGAAGGAAGGCAGGAATGATGAAGCCTTTCACTGCCACCAATTCATATCAGTGCATCCAGGATAGCTGTGGCATCACACTGTGTGTAGATAGTGTGTGTAGTGTGTATTTCCCCATTCCCTATGCAATGAAAGTAACTCGGCTGACACCTTCAATGAGAAAAAAAAAAAAAAAAAACTCTGCAAAGCCTCCATTTAAATCCAGGTGGTAAATGCAGCATATCCCCAAAGTATTACACTCATAATTTTATTTAAAGGAATTAGATGTTGAAGCTGTAATTTGAGATTTTAGATTTTAAAGTAACATTTGAATCATCGAAGAGTACCACCATGAATCCATAACTCAGTCGCTGATTGCTCCCCGTAATGTGATGATTTAGTCATCCTTGTGGATTGGTTCGACACTGTTCTCCTTAGAAAGCTTTACACAGCTGACTCTATCTATCTCTGTAAATGCAGACAGTGTCAGAATTTAACTGCGAGGCTTTATTTTTGTTCAATTAGTAACGTCTTTTCTTTTACGATATGTCAACATGATAAGCAGTCTTCATTCGAGATTAGATTTACAAGTAACAGAGGTAGAATGGGAGGAGAAAAACACATCTCAATTCTTGTGCACATGCTGTGCCAGAAGCATCATCCTGGTGGAAAAAGGGACAGTTAAAATTTGCATTTAGATTACTGTGGTAATAGAAAAACCATGGTGATGAATCTTGTTCTGATGAAGAGACTAATGTGGTTGTATTTCGAATAAAATTGTAAAGTTAAACACTCAGAGTGAGTGTGTATGAAAAGAAGTGTAATGGAATCGTCATAATCTATCATACCTAGACAATAACAGCTAAGTCGTAGCTATTAACATCTGGAGAAAATTGTATTACACAAAAAGAAACAAAAGTTACCTATTGTACAGGTACTGTTTGGAGTATTATGTCTTTAAGCCAAATAGTTTGTCACTGCAGTTGTCTGATGTCACCGTTTTTTTGAATTGTGATCCAGTTTGTAAAGTTTTAACTTACTTTTTTAATGTGATTCTTGAAACAACACCAGGTTGCAATATTGAAAATATATATATGCAGTGACAGCCATTTTGGACACGCTTGCCTGGAAGGTGTCTCCAAACTTTGACTGGTACTATATATTATTATATTATTATACTTCCTTTGCTCTGAACATATTATCTCCATATAGCCTAGACACAATGGGAAATCTTTTGTATTTCAGTCATGAGAGGCTTTTGCCACAAGTGCTGATTTTCATATTCATAAGCACCACATTGTTTGTCAATAGTGCATACCAAAAGGGCTTAATTTGATTTCAGTTCTCCCCCGTCCTCCGATAGCAAAAGTGACGACTCCTCAGCATCAGAGCCACTTAATTAAGCATCACCGAGTCTCTACACATACACGCTTTTTAGAGCTGTCTCAAATAATCAAATAATAAGGCCTTCATCGGGTGAGAATTCCCTCGTCGACTGTAGTCATTACTGTGGAAGGGAAAATGTAAACAATGAGAAAGAAACTCAATTGAACACAAGTTGGGAAATATAAAAAAAAAACAAAAAAAACCCCCTTACTTTCAAGTTGAGGGAGAACTTCATACTGCAGCACAGCATGATAACAAGCTAGCTATTACTCCATACCCTCTGCATTATCGACTGGTGACGGCACAAATAGAAGTTGGAGGAGTTTTTCATTTCTGTGCAAGGTGATGAAGACGAACTTGTTGCACAACTGCAGTCTCATGGTGAACACTGAACTGTCAGATTCCATTAGCATTCAGTCGACTGCAGAGGTGAAGATGTTAGCCCTATTTAAGCTTCACTGAATAACAATGTTGAGAAGCCAACCATTCATATATTTGTGAGAACTCAAATTGAAAAAGTTGAATGATTCTATTCAATGCTTGCTTGCAAGGTTGTTTTTTTTTTTTTTTCACTTCAACAACCTGAGGAGAGTTTATCACTGGGTGTGAAATGCGAGTTATCTGTCCACTGCATCAACGTGATAAGTACAACAGAGAGGCTTTGGTTGATGTGAGGACTGTTACTGGGTGGAAACCTTTTGATCTAAATGTTGAATATGAGATGTAACATTAGAAAAAGCCATGCATAATAGTTATGCTTTTAAGTACATAACAGAAACACAAAATGGAAACCAAAGTAAACAGAACAGCGGGGATGAGAAGAGGTAGAACTGCTCATAACACTAGCTCCACAAGTGCTGATTAAAATAGAGACTGGCACCTTCCAAAATGGCATAAAAGTGAACATGGCAGGTTCTTTTTCTGCCACCATTAAAGGGGAATTCAGGAATTGTTTAGGCCACTGCCCATTCTCTCCCTCTGTCTCTCTGTCTCTCTCTCTCATATCTAATTTATTGCCATCTGCTCAGCCCGGGTGTAAATCTGAACACAGACTGACTTGTTCGCCCAAGCTTTATCGGTTAACATTTAGCAATGTCTAATTAAGCGAAAATGGGGATGCGTTGGCTGAAAAATGCTGCAGCCAGATAATGACAGTCATAACAGTTTGGGATATACGTCTGTCACGCCAAGCAAATGCACTTATTAGATCAGGGTAATTAGAGGAAGACAACAGCTGTAATGGGCAAAAGCTGTTCAGCCGTGATTAAAGAGGCCAACTTGCAGAACATCAATTGTTTTCTCATAAAGTTTCAGCTGTGCAAATGACTGATGAAGGTCACTAAGGCAAAATACAAAAAAAATTCTCCATTTTCCGAAGCAACTGAAGGCTTGCTAAAAACTCACAAATCCTGAAAATTCTCTTTTGAATAATCTGATAAAGACAACACTAATTAACTGTGCTGGATCAGCTCCACAATATCGAATCACCACTAAATTGGCTCAATACGGGCCTTTCAGGTGATGTAACATCTACCAGCAGCCAGATTTGAGCAACAGCTGAACAGCTGATTGCGTTTCCATGCATATGACTTGTAACTGCAAAAGAAATTAATAGAAAAGTTTTCTTGTGCTGTTTATGATTACTGACAAAGAGGTTTTTAACTGGTCTGTAGTCTTAGGATATTAAGTAAATGTTATTTTTGCTCTTAGATTAGTGTAAGGCTGTTTTGGGCAACATGAATTTATACGTCTATCTGAGGTTATATGGTCAGCTAATACTGTTCAGTTGCCATGACCAATACAGGTGGCGATGCATGTTAACCCAAATTGTGTAGATTGGTTTTCTCCCATAATTTCACTAGAGTATGAAAATAAGGTTGAATGTAGTTGAAACTTGCTTGAAAATGATCCATAATCTAATCAACATTTGCCATCTGTTAGGTATTCATTTATTTAATTATTTCATTTATTTGTCACAAAAAAATATGTTATGGACTTCACATTTCCTAGTTAATTGACATGGTTTGTGTTGCCAAATTCATATTTAATGATATGATGTTGGGCTTTGTCTACAGGGGTCAACAAGTCTGTCGTGAACAGAATCCAAGGGTTTCCCATATATTCATTTACTTGTGTTGGCCCGCCACAATATCAACACTGACTGCCACTTCATCTCCATTTTCTTTTTTTTTTACAATTTAAAATGGGTAACACACACACACACACACAAATACATTGACAACAGACCCGTTTGTGAATAGCCCTCCTCTCCGTGCGCACTCTGAATCAAAACATGGGAGGAAGGATTGTTGTGTTATCAATTCTTAGTCGGACGACTGACGTTACAGTTATAAACTAAAATGTCTGCTCCAAAAGTCTGCAGCAGCAGCAGCGGAGTTGCGGCACAGAGCTCCGGTTCTGATTCTAAACAGTGATCGTCTACTGGCTCGACCCCACCTCTGTGTGCGCTACAGATCGATGTCAGCGCGGCCACACACATGGTCTCTCTCTCGACCGCGCATTGAGCTATTCCTTAAAGTAGCTATGCTACTAACATATTTTAGTTTAGAAAACATATAAAAATATATACATATATGTATATTTTTTTAACAATTCCCCAAAGCTTAGGCTCAGTGGGGGGGTCAACTTGCAAAACACTGGCGGAAACCTTGCAAGTTACGTCACAACACACAACGCTATTTGCAGTGGCGCATCTTATACTCGGTATTATTGAATAATTAATTTAAGAACCCCCCCCCCACCAGCTGCCACCACAGATAGAATCTAATTCTTTGGGAAACACTGGAATCCCCAGATTTTATACCTTAAACTCCATTTAGCTCATACAATGATTCGGGTTAAAAGCTAATGGAATAAGTAATTCAAGGGAAAACAGCCGCACCATATTTAATAGACCAGAGGTAACCCCTAAATGATGCTTTTGATCCTCATTTTATCCTTTAGTTATTAGTGAAGGAGTTTAACCCATGATTTATTCTAAGGGATTTCTTCTACTACATCTGAGGAGCCAATCCTCTACCTCACAGAGTAGCAGGAGAACTGGTGCATTAAATTCAGCTATTTAAGAGACTCCTGATTTATATTAGTCATTTGAAATTGTTTTATAATGGAATGTTGGTCCCCAATCAACTGCAGTATCTCCTGAAATTTGGACACACCATTAAACAGACCTTCATGATGGTAACAGGAGATTTATGGAGCAACTGTCTGTATAGAAGAATCATCTTTTTAGTTGTACCAAAGCAACAAATCATCAGTGGGGTAACCAATCATCCTGTTAACAGCATATGTTCAGATGATCTATGAACCAGATGAGTGTAACTTTTGAAATTTGTTGACTTTAACATGCTGTATTTAGTTTTTTTGTGCAATAGGAAAATCTTTTGTGACTTGCAGACAGGTAATTACACTGCTAACCACAGTAAATGGTAAATGGACTGCTTTATATAACGCCTTTCTAGCCTTCCAATCACTCAAAGCACCTTACACTACATGCCAACATTCAGCCATTCACACACACATTCATACACTGATGGCAGAGGCTGCCATGTAAGGTGCCAACCTGCTCATCAGGAGGAGAATCTAATTCTCATTCACACACACACTCACATACCGATGGCGCAGCCTTAGGGAGCAATTTGGAGCTCAGTATCTTGCCCAAGGACACTTCGACATGCGGACTGGAGGAGCCGGGGATCAAACTGATCTCCTGATTACCTCCTGAGCCACAGCCGCGCCCCCCCCATAGTATTTATGTCTATGTCTTTTAAAATCTCAAAGCTATGATCATGCCATATTTCATAGGAATAAATAAAAATAAATGATACAATTAAATTATGAACTGTCCGCAACACTTCTGGTAGAAGAAAAAGCAAATGATTGAGCTGTTTTTCTTAGTTTGACTGTCACATCCTTTACAGCTTTTTTTTTCTGGAAAAAGAAACTCTTTGTGGCACAAAGAGAAACATATATCAATGTTTATACAAGGACAAGTTTTTCCTCCACTCTGGATATGTTTTTGAACTATGAAATAGCTGTTTTATCCTGCAGTAGCACATTAAAAAAACAGTTTTTCAAGTATAGGATAACTGCTAAATAATTGCTAAATATCCCAAATTACCCAAATATCCCATATTGTTGTTGTCTTTCTGCAAGTGACATTTCAATTATAGCAAATGTTTGTATGGAATATTGTCTTTCACAGATTGATACCACCCCTTATTAGTAATGTAAACATTTACCAAATTTAAAAAAAAAAAAAAGTCACAATCATCCTCTCAATTTTTTCTTTGAGACACTGTTTTTGACTCTAAACTTTATTTCCCTTCTTCACCTAGAAATAACAAGTGCTTGACCATTTGCCCAATGCCATCTGTCTTGTCACCATCTGACTTGCCTTCTATAACCTCCTTTGTCAATAGTTGGCATTGCCTTCAGCAGAATTTAATGACACACTCTGTAGCACAACAACGGGGTTCAAAATTTAGCCTTAGACTGTCTTTTCGTAGTTCAAACTGAAACAGTGGGGGCTGAAGCGCTAGCTGAGTTTGCACTGCACACCCAGTAGTAGCAGCAGGTAAAGCAAGATTCCCCCTACTGTCAATTTGGCTTCTGGGTTCGTAGTCAAGCTGAGCGCTGACAGGTCTTCACAGTCACACCTTTTTATTTTAATGTTCATTCATTCGGTTCGGATCAGAGAACCAACAGCGGCAGCTCTGACTCAAACAACAGGAAGTAGGCATTAGTTTTGAGCTATTCCTGCTGTAGGGGTACTCTTTTTTTATTCTTTTTTTATTCTTTGTGTGTCTTTGCGTGCAATATGTCACAGATTATCCATTGAATATAGGAGATATGATAGGAAGAAATATCCATAATTCAGATTCAGGGAGCCTATCTGAGTTTTATACGGTATATTTCCTTTTTAATCATAACCTTTCATTGGAGCTGTATCTGTTGCATCATAGGCTTTGTTGGCAGGGTATCCAGACGTGTTCACGCTGGGGAGAGCTGAGTCAGTGTGGTGTTTCTTTATTGCCTCAGGCCAGTTTTGTCTCTACAGCTAAGCCTTCCATATCTTGAGGGGGGAAAAGTTCAGTTTCTTACAGAGAGGCAACCTTCGTTCAGTAGGACACGCAGCCAATTTATTTTTCACCATCACTGGATATATTCAAGGTGATGCACTATCTCAGGGAGCCCATGTGTTCAATTACATGAGATAAGGCTAAATAATTAATCCAAATATGATCAAAATGACAATATAAACAATATAAATGTGTATCAAAATACCATTTTAAATTGAATGTTGTGCTGCAGAGATGTCTTGGCTTACAAATCATATTCTACAGACAAAGAAAGCATCTTTCTTTGGTACAGATTCCCACAAAAATCACACTATAATCATGTTAATATGTTTTTCAATTAAATGAGAATAATGATGTAAAAACGATCATTGCTTCTAATATTGCAAATCATATTGCATATTGCAATATCAGTCAAAATAATTGCAATTAGATATTTTTTTCAAAATCATTCAGCCTTAATATGAGGGTTTCCTAAATTGAACCGATGAAGCTGTTTCTTGTGAAATTATAATCCTTTCTTTTTACTGAATCATGGTATGATGAGAAATAATGTGAGATGGGTCCAAGTAAATGGCTTTTTTTTCCTTTATAGAAATACATTTATAAGAAAGAACCAACATGGCCGACATTTATTCACTTTGTCTTCACAAATCTCAGAAAAGATGTTTATGAGTAGCCAACTGATTTGTGACTGAAACATCATTTTTCAACTCACGCTTTACAAAAACAGATTTTTACACAAGTATGTCTGCTTCTGATTTATACGCACAACTACAGTGATCGTGTACTGAGCTTAAATGTGACTGATCACACAGCAGTACTGTGACTGGATGCATCCGGTGTAGACACTGACTGAGAGTGCTGGCTTGCTGTTTTGGCAACGCTTCGGGTGTAAACAGGTTTAAAAAGTTTGAGATAATGAATGATATCCACATACTCAATAAACACTCTCTTTGATAGAAGTAAAAACACAAGGCAGAGGCCAAAAGGCACCAAATGTCACAGGAAGTAACTGACACTCCCTCATTAAGAGAGGAGTCACCACAAAACTGTTTTCAAGTTGCCAAAGTCACAGGGTCAAAAATAAGCTGTAGCCCTAAATGCTTGAGACCTATCAGCCTGGCCCTGGATGACAGCCGTTTCCAGTGCACCAGTGACGTTCCTCGGCTGCCTGGGGCAACGGGGCTGCTTCATTTCATCTCAGGAGCAGTCTGTCTTTCACTGCTCCAGAATAAAATCAGGCATCTCTCCTGAATATTTGCATTTGTCAAAACATCAGATGTCAAAGACATAATAAGAAATATCTGAGCACTGGATTATTGGGACATAGGAGACGTAGGGAAAAAAGATATTTGCTGTTTTGAGTCTTAACTATTCGCCGTGCAACAAAAAATAATGTAAGCTCAGGTGTGAGTGTATAAAAATGACTACACATTAACGAAGTTGGTTTTAACATTTATTCTTTTTAAAGGAAATGAAGGTTAACATTTCCTCCCCTTCTCATCTATTTCTGCTGATGAGGAACAAGCAGCTGTTTAGTTTGGGTGCAGGTTCACACTATTGTCTCTGGCAGGAGGGTGTCAAAGTGAAAAAAGTAGGAGTGATGGAGTGACAGACATTTCATACAAAAAAAGAGCTAACATCTGTTGTACCTGCTGTGACAAACGTAACCTTGTCTTGTTTGCTCTGACTGCCCAACTGCTTTCTGGCAGTCACTCATCAGAGTGTTGCCATTACAAACACATTTAACATTGTTGAAACATTACAGAACGCTACAAGTTTTGATAACATACTAAAAAGTCATAATTCGATGCTTGTGTAACATATTAAAATGTGTGATTTGTGACTTAACTAGTCGAGACTACTTCAATAATTGGATTAATTTATTTCTCAAAACTAACTTCCAACATTTTCCAATATTGATTAATTGGCAGACTAACTCTGTACTTTCTAAGCAGCTTCCTCAACACAAACAAAAAAGCATCTGCAGTCTCTTTCCAGTGATGACTTCATGGTTCTGCAGACATAGCACTTTAGTAAAGTAAACATCAAGGCACATTTATCACACAAATGGACTTGGCAACGAAAGTACTTTCCATTTGTCATTATTAAAAGAATGTGTTTTGGCTTACCGTCTTAGTGTTCTAATGAACTCAATGAAAGATAAAGGTGTTGTCTTCAACGGAACAAATCTATGGTTCAAAGTACTGGCATTCAATAGTAGTATCATCTCTTTTGAATCACTAAGTGCTTTTATGCTTTATGCTTTTTCTATGCTGAATGGTTTTTTTTAGCAAAGTGGCTAATTGAAAGTGTTTTGCTGGTGGTTTGTCTAAAACCCTGTAACGTGTAAACTAAGATATACATGCATACGAGTGGACAAAATCAGAATAATCAGTATATAAATAACCAGGTCAAATCAGCTGTCCTCTCCGATAAGTGATTGAATTGTTGGGAAAGAGTATTTTCCATTAATGATGTGCCTTTAATGGGAAGTACATGTATGGATATAGGAGGATTACAATATCGCAATGAGGTCAAACTATAGGTCATCATAGAGATGGAAAAGCACCACTGACACACTGTAGGGTGAGTCTGGTCAAGTAAAACCTCATCATATTCCTGGTATGAGCGCCCACAGCATTTCATATCCACCAACAGCTTTAACAAAGGCCCAGACGTAATGTGAGTTGAAGGAATCCTTTGGCTGTCCCGAAACATAATGTGCGTGGGAAGTACGAAAAAATGGGGAAGGTGACTCAACAGATCATATTAATGTTTCCATTGTTTTGTGCTCCTTACAGCTTTGTGCACATGCCTTTCATGAAAGCAGCCCCCGTGAATATCATACATTAACAACATAAAACAATAAAAGATTATTTTCCCAATATAGCCACTGTGGTGCTTTGCATCTATAACAGTAAGTGTCATTGTTTCACACCTAGACATGGATAAAGCACCTGTTTTGTTGCCAAGCCAACAGAATTGTTGAATCCAAACTGCATAGCAAATGAGTAAATGTATCTGGGTAGCTAACAGAACCAATTTATTCACTATTCATTACTATGTTTGTGCTATAACCTACGCATGAGGTGTTCTTTGATAATTTAGCTTGACTGGCCAGCTGTGTTGTTACTCCTGTTTTCATTACATTGCCTCCACCTACACTTCTCTCCTCCCACTCTTTCCCTGAAGGGTTTCAATGATATTAAAGTCTTCTTTGGCCTTAGCAGCGCAAAAACAATGTCTTCACATTGGTTTTTTTTGTCTTCCCTGACTGACTAACACTTTTTTCCATCATCTTCTCAGGCTGAGTGCTCATATTTTCTCATCAGTCAGGGCTGCAGTTCAATGGAGGTCACTGTTTAGATCATTGTGGTGACAGAGAGGAAGCTCAAAACATCTGTCATTATGAGGGGAGCCTTCAGTGCTATTACAACCAGTTGTTAAACGTTATGATCTGTACCAATATGCTATTAATCTCTATAAACAGATATCTGCATATGAATCAGAATCTGTAGGACAGGATTTGGCTACCGGAAGCGTGATGATTTCCATCTGTAGTCTCTTTGTAGTCCGAGTAGTATTGACCAAACATATTTGAGCAGGCTTTGGTTGCATGCAGGTAAACAGTCTGTGTGGAGAGCAAAAGAGGCAGAATGCATTGGCCGAAATGCTTTTTATTAACTTTTTTTCAATTTATCTGCATTCATATGCATGTATCTGTTTATAGAGATTAGCCAAAACATCGTCTGGACTGTCTCAAGTTGCTAAATGGACTGTAAACAACAACCGGCCCATAGAAGAGGAAGTCTTGGCCCGGATATTTGTTATCCATTATCTGGATATCCGCGGGCTACACCGGAAGCCTCGAAATATTGGCTGTTGCCCCCAGAGGCTAAATCGTCATCAGATAGACAGCCATGGGATTCAGAGATTGGTATGCTGTTGGTGCTTGGATGTATGTGCATAGACATATAAATACAAGTCAGGAGTAATTTGTTTCAAGTATTGTACTTACATAAAGTTAACAGAACCTTATCTCTACATTTGTATGATATCCCAAAATGTGTTGTTAAAAGAATATATAATGAAATAATAAATAAGGAGCTGTATTACACTAGCTTGTAATTTCTTAACACACAAGGAAACTACACTCTTGCTGTCTTTGGTATCACTTTATATAAAGTCGGTTTATGACATGATTATGATGTCTGAACAAGACTTTAAAAACAGCTCTGTGTCTCATTTACAATATTTATTCAATGCTTATGTCAGCTATATTAGATGTTGTTGAATTGTGGATCTAATGGATAAAAGAAGTAGATAATACAGTATAAGCTTGATCTGTAGCAGTTTGTGTGCAAATATTTTTGGGATATTTTGAAAACAGGACATTTTTATGAGGACAACTTTTAGTAGAAACTCTTGCATTTTTGTATAACGCTTTTGTCACATAATTTAGTTTGTATGGTATAATGACACTGATGCAGTTACCCAGGTTTACTACCAGAGTTCAGGACACCTGAACTCATCATCTCACATACATTTAAATTCAGAATCTTTCAAAAATTAAATCCAAAATGTTTAAGCCAGTGATAAGTTTTACACAAATTATCCAGTATTACAAATACATTTAGTAATTCATACAAGATTAAATAGTATATGTCATATTCCTGTCTTTCCTGTTGCTTCCCTGTATGTGCTGCGGTTGTATGATCATTAGTCATTTTAACATCTTTGCACTGCATGAATTATAGCCCTAACACAGTGCTTATAATCCAAATATGAATCACACCTATTGCAAAACTATTCTTGAAAATTCCTTAATTATTAATCAATTCTAGTCTGAATCATGAGAGGGGGGGTCCATAACCTTGGACATGCGAGTCGACAATGCAAAACACTGCAGTAGTTAATGGGAAAAAAGGAAAATCTCTCTGCCCACATAACAGGAAATAAAAGTGTATGCAAAATAAGAACTTGATCCAGATGACTCATTTCTCCTCTCCATCCCAGAAGTCAATGCCTACTTATTTGTTTGTCATGTTTATGGCAGCCTTGACGACTAATAACTTTCTGTGGGAGTCTCTTGTGGGTGGTAATCTGCACCAGCAGATCGGCTAGCCATATGTTCTTTGATTATTGAAGGTGATGTGTGAGAACGCTGTCAGCCCACTGCGTCGCGTTATCTGAAGTAGACACACAGGTCAAGGCTCACAACCGAAGCCCGACACATGCTAATGAACTTATCTCATAAAATATGCATCAAGCCCTCCCAGGGCTGTACAGTGGCAGGGGCGTGATTTTGCAGGAATTATGGGAACAGTCATTTTCCATTATGTCGATGCTAAATGAGGAGTGACCTGCGGGAGAGGCATGTCTGACTCATGTCAAGATAGTTCCTGCCAATTTTGCACATAGAACTTTGCAGATCAGTTTTGACTTTTAAGATACTGTGGTGACAGAGAGAATAAATGGATCTGGGTGCACGGCATAACCTTGTTGAAGTAATCTCTCTCTGAAGCCGATGTTCCAAGTCTGTATAATTAATCAAAGACAATGATGTCAATGAGGGCTCCGGTTATGAAATTAGAGGAACGCTGTCCTCCATTACTGTACAGCTTATAAGTGCATTAGGAGACAGCGAGGAACAATAAACCAGGTGTGGAAACCATTAGCTCCATTCTTCATTCTAAGCATTTGTTGGTTCCCTTCTCTTGTTTTCACCACAATTAAGTGTCTCATAACAAGGCAGGAGCTGAATGTGTTAAATGTGTACTGATAAAGTAGTCAGGATTGCAAACAAGGTGTGAACAACAACAGTGCAATAGGTGTTTGCTCAATAATGAATGGGGCTTAACAAATTAGGTCGGTAATATGTTTTCTCCCTTTATGTGGCAGACTGTGCTATGAGTGATTGTTCAATTAGGAAATCACATTTTTTGTCGTCATAATGATAAAAAATGTGCTACCTGTCCAAACATAACTCACCTGACGCCAATAAGCACAAGTAAAGAGTTTGATACCTTTTGAGGATTTAAAACTATGTTTTTTGTCTGTTTACACTACACTGAGCTTTCATAGATTAAAAAGTGTAAAGGAACCTAAATTAGCTAGTTGGACTTTTTTAAGTTTTTGTTTTTGACATGTAGACTCTTGGCAGAAATTATTTTTTACATTAGCAAAACATTTGTTTATATGAATTCCCTTACACATACTACTAAAGTGACAGATTATTTGGTACCTGTATTTTCTCTGGTTTGTATTTGACAATGATTGATTTATTGGCTTACTACAATTTTGTACCACATTTTGTCTTTTCCAAGACAGTGATTGGATCTACTTGTATTGTCATGAATACTAAAAGTATTGCATAAACAAATAATTCAGTTGTGAACCATTTAAAAATCTCAAATATGTTGTAAATGCGTTTAGAATTATTTATATTACTTTTTTTTTTGTTCTGACTACACTTGTGCTTTACTCATGCATGAAAAATCAAACTCAGTGGAATTACATGACAAAGTTGTGACACGCTGTATCCTGTCCATGCTTCAGGCTCACTGGTACTTCCACTGAACTATGCAAAGATGTAAACAAAATAGACTGGAAGAAAGAACAAATTACGTATTAAATTGCAAGTCTTGGCACTAGATTATATATTGGTAATCTTTTATATGAGTTGCCTATTTCATAGAACGCATGTCTGTCAAGTGACATGCTGCGGCAAGCGGAACAATCTCCTGTGGCCGCCGGTTGTCAACGCTGTTGTGCTCCTAACCGGAGTGATGTCTGAGGGAAAGCACAGTATCTTAAAGAGTCATTGTCAGCATGCTGCTTTGCGCTGACATCTCATACAGTACACATGTCAATTTGATATATGAACTGCCAATGCATCATGCTATATCTTCAGATGGTTGACTGCAACTGATGAAGCAACTGCACATTATTTCAAGCACTATAGAAATGGTTTATCTCCATTTTTAGCAACTTCCTGAGAGGTATGACAGAAAAATACTGAGACAACATTTATGAAGCAAAAATAAAAGCTCATCAACCATCTCAAGTGTCATTAAATAATACATGACTTTCAAGAAACTACAGTACTGCTGACAGGTCTGTAGCACAGTGCAGTGGCCTATAATTGACAGCAAAAATAAAGTCACATCTTCCACAACAGAGACAAGTAAGCTAGCTAATTATAGCATGCATCCTAGAGAACTGTCTAGCAAAGAGGTAATCTATCACCAGGCACAATAATTTTACCAGTTTTATTTATGCTTGAGAACACCAGCGCTACCTTTCATCACAGAACAGTTCACAATTAAAGGGAGGTGTGAGCAAAGAATATGGGCCAAGAAGTGTCACCAACTCATTGGTATTTATGAACAGCAATATACGGAGATTCAGCAAAAAGTAAACCCTTTAAACTATGAATTTGTTTTCTCTCTTTCAGGTGATGAACTACATAAATCTCTGAGTGGGCTCCTGACAGACCCAGGAAAGCTGTTTTTTTGGGGTTGCCACACTAGGCACAGCTCCCCACCTCATCCATTCCCCATAAGCACCTTTAGAAGTTGTTTCAACGTGGCTCAACTCTTATCACTAGACTTTAACTTGGGGACCTGAACCTCACAGATCGCCAATGCTAACAAGGAACTGCCTGCTGCTGTTCCTTTGGTTTCTCGTCGACGAAGGCTCAGTCTCTTCTTTACGTCTGCCTTCATCACCACTGGGACGGAGCAGGACGGGGAGAGACCACGCCAGGAGCTTGGTGGGCCCGATGAGGAATGGGGCAGCTGGATTTCAGCGGGTCAAGAGGGGCTGGGTGTGGAACCAGTTCTTTGTGCTGGAGGAGTACATGGGGTCAGACCCGCAGTACGTGGGCAAGGTAAAAGCCTTATTTTTCCAGTTATTTATGGTTCGGGAGAAGTCATAAATCACATAGTAAGGAGCTTGGGAGAAATTGAATCGGTGGTAAATGGCGAGAGCGACAGAACGTGAGGGAGAAAAGACAGAAAGGAACCAAAAAGAACAATAACGTAGAGTAAGTTTAAATCTACTCTTGTTTCAGCTAGGCAATATCAACAAAATTGAATATCACAATGTTCATATATAATTGGTACATGTATATAAACAATGTGGCAATCCTTTTGGTAAGTCTTTCCTTTTTAACAGCATAATCGTAACAACATTTGCAATGGCAACTACCACCTGTGACTTATTTTCACTTTGGTCCTAGAACTGAGCCTCACCATTTTAATCTAGTAATGCTCTTGTTGTAAAAATGTCCCTGTTTGCCAGTGTTTTAGGATATTAATGGTCTCAGGAATGGGAAAAAAATCCATACATGCTAATGGAGCTATGCCAACATTTCTGTATTAGACTGGCAGTCAACACATGACACTGAAGTGATGAGAGAATCGATGGCCTGGTAGCAATAAATTTAAATTACAGTCCTTGTAAAGCTGTCATAACATCACAGGCATGAGCCAGGGAAGATGCTGACAGAAATAAAAAGACAGCAGAGACCCAATACCCTGAACTGAATACAGACTGAGATATAGGGTTGGGTTGGTTTCCGGTTTTGCCATTCCGATCTGGTGTACAAGCTTAAATCGGTTTGATTCCAAACTGACTGAACCGGCATTTGTCATTATGAGACATCTAAGCGTCTCACACGAGGGGGTTCTGACACTGCCAGGAGCACCAAACTCTCTGAGCTCCGCGGGGCCTGGGGAGGCGTGGCGAGACTGGAGCAGATGGAGCCTGGTCATGCCGCAGGTCCAGCTGCTGCTGTCCACTCAGCTGGATGCTAAAGGCGAGCTGGAGGAGGTAGACTGACTCCGGTTAACGGTGCAGCTCTCAGCAATAACCCGGATAGGCGCTTCAGCTACAGCCTGAGGGCATTTTATGTTTTGATAAAAACCCACAGAGACGTGACGGATCCATTTTACCAGCCTGCACGGCAGCTAGCAGCTAGTTGTCATGGCTAGCATCATTAGCATAGCATAGCTGTGCCGTACACACGGCAACCTAGCACAAGAAGAAAAGTTAAGCTGAATGGTTGTTGTGAGAAATAAATTAAAAACATGATGTATCACTCAGTTTTCCTGACTGTGGTGCCACTACACTCTCATTCGTGGCCTCTCATTATGTTCCACTTGGGACTGGCTGAGTCGAGTACGACACCTATTGGTAAAATTCGGGATTACCAGTCCAGTCCGGTCTTTGGATTAATATCAAAAGATATCAAAATGATCAAAACTGGTTTGAACATTTTTACACCAGCCCAACCCCACTGAGATGTATACACATATCCCATCAAACACACTCCCCTCAACCCTTTGCCATCTCTGTTTTTAGTATAGGATTTTTTATTCTCTGCTGAGGCTTAAGATGTTTGTAAGTAAACTCTGTGGGGGTTTAAGGCTAAAGTTGTAATTTGGCACTCCTAGCTTACATAGGATAATAGTAAGACTGACTTATCTGCCCCAGTGCCACTGCAATCAGCCCTGACAAGCCATGCTGTTTGTGGAAGTCTCTGAGGCTACAAGCAGGGGGAGGGAGGCTGCTGTCTGCTGCACTCCTAAGTCACTTAATCCTGGGCTGCTGCACTGCTTCAAAATAATTGACTGATTCTTTGCCATATGAAAAGCATTTGGAGATGAGATCCTCGGACCTTTGTCAGGACGATCTTATGGGAAAGGCTTTTGGTTCAAAACGATTGTAGCTGTAACAGGATAAAAGCTAAACAGATAATGCCTGGAGACTGGGAGGGTAGGGTGTTTCAAGGAGTTATCAAGCACTATCAGAGAGGCATATAAAAGGTTACAGTTGTATTTTCAAGGGACATAAATAAACTCTAATGGACCATGAGTTTCAGTGCAATGAATGCTTCTCCTATAATATATCAAAGCCTAATTGTGGTAATGTATTCACTCTAAGTGTACACACGATTTCCATTTAGTGACCTGCAGAGTATAGGGGCTACAGTGGCTTAAAGACGTTTTTTCTTCATTGGCAAAGTGCCCTTCTGGACTGACTGAAGAAATAATTATCAAGCTTTTTACTAGTATTGTTTTTCTGCACTTTCCCCCCTATTCCTTTCTTTCTTTGAGCATGAATGAACATAATGCATGTTCTTTAGCATTATGCATTTAGCATTATGCATGACTGCTTGAAACTAAGGTTAAATTACCAGTTTATTTTCATTTGGCTCTCATCGAGGGAGGTTGCTGTAGGACCTTATTTTCAAAGTTCATTTCAAAGTATAAACCAGTCAACATCTGAATCCCTATGTATATAGAATTTATATTTTCTGATCAGTTGTTTGTCCAGGTAAATACATAAAAAATGCCAAATGTATGCGTGTGTTAGCGAGGAACATGAGTGTGTACATGACAGAACATGCTTCTTCCAGATGATGTAATGAGCCACTGCCTCCCACAATGTTTGTGCACAATGCTGTTATTATTCATTATTCAAGAACATACTTTTTTGTTAGGAGTTTTTTTTTTGTTTCATCCCCACATATCCTGGATAAATGCATTGAGAAATGTTACATTTAGTACTTAGTACTCTGCTTATATGCGTAACATCTCCAGCCAGGACTGAAATGCTGCATGGCTGCTTTGATTCTCCTAAAGATGGCTTAAAATATCAAGTCTTATCTTAGCCTCCAAAGCACCTGAGATCTGTAACTGTATGCTGACAACCACATTTAAAAACAGCATTTTGAAGAATGCACATTCAAGTGAAAAGTGGAAAGTTTTCTCAAATGATGATCAAAAACATTCAAATTTGAGTCTTATAGGCAACATCTAGTACTTGACATGTAGGCTGTTCACAGGAGGGGGGCTGCTCTGCAGGTGCGCTGAACCGTGGTGTAACTGGTCAGTGGGAGTGAATATATTTCTCTTAATTGTATGTAAAGTGAATTCAAGAAACTGCATCAGTGATAATGTTAAGTATATATTAAAGCAAAAAAAAATATTTATTTATATCTGTATCTGTGTATAGACGAGAAAAACAGGAACCACAGGCACAAGTAAAGAGGAACTCACTTCAAGATTGTTGTATTAAATGCATCATTGCCAACTGTAATTGCAGCAGTCAGATTGCTACTAATTAATGCTGGCCATTAAAAGCATAATTCCCATTATTAACATACTAACAAGATGCAGTAATTTTGTCAGCTCTGACAGCATCCAGAATACAACACAACCACTGGAGGGGGAAGGGAGAAAGGGTAACCAACGCTGATGATTGAGAGTTAGAATACTGGTGTTACGGATCAGCTGGTTTGCCTGTTATTAACCAGTGACTTTCACTTGAATGCGCTGGCGGTTGCTTGTAGTGATGGCAGATGAAAACAAGAAGATAACATTTAGCTGTCCTCATGTTTTCTTTTTTATTAAATTTCAAAACGTACTCATCTATGTCTTAGACATGAATGAACCTGATCAACTACAGAGAGTCTTCAGGTGTATATGGGATTCATCAGAATACCACAGAGATAATTAGTTCAGGCTATTTGACAGTTGATACTAATCCAGTTCACCATCAAACTGTTGTGTATATCAAAGTCTTGAGGCACCTGTCTATGTATAAACAGCCAGATCAGCTTCTGAGCATTCTCTTTGTGCTTGTAACACATTATTTTGGAGATCTCAGTTATATCCTAGTTCTTCTAATAAATTGCCCACAGTGGGCAACATATTTCAGTACAGTGCAATCAAATAAACCACACTTACAACATCTTTAAAAATGACCATACTCTGACACAGTCACAACAAAAAAAATAATATAAGCTTTAATAAGGTAGGATTAACTTCAGGGCTCTTTGCAGATTATAGCTATTTTTGGGGTATTCTAGTCTAAATTTTAAGAACCATGCTGAAATATTAAAAACAAGACTAAAGAGTCTACTGCTAGAGGCTTTTTGAGTCTGTACAACAGCTGTGCTTTGAGCTAAAGGCTAACATCAGCATGCTAACATTCTAAAAATAGTAATACTAACATGCTAATGTTAAGAAGGTATAATTTTTTACCATGGTCACCACCTTAGTTTAGCATGTAAGCATGCTTTCATTTTGCTAATTAGCACTAAACACAAAGTACAGTAGAGGCTGATGGGAATGTCATTAGTTTTGCAGGTATTTGGTCGTAAAGCAAAGAATTGGACAAAAACCTGACTTGATGATTAGGGGTAGGAATGTTTGGGATTCTCACGAATCAATTCAGATTCTTGGTGTCATGATTCATTTGAGGAACTGTTATCAATTCAGGATTGATTCTTGATTGAATAGATAGAAACTGGAGCATGGTTGTCAGGCTTTTACTCCGGAACACTGTGTGAAAAACAATTCACTTGCATCCTTAATCCAATGGAATGCAATATGAAACATAACTGGCAGGTAAGATAAATGGTCATGATAAATGGAACAGAAAAAAAGTACAGAAAAGCATGTGAAAGTACACAGCTTTTTAATTTAAAAAAGTTAACTGCATTAGTTTTGAAGCATATTTCAGTCTCCAGTCTATATGAGAATAATGGAATGAAAGTATAATTTACTGTCCTGTGATTAAATTTTTTTTCTATACAAACAGAAGTTGGTGTGTGTGTCCTGAAGTAAGGGAGGAAAAAGGGGCTTCACTGTGTTGTTACCAAAGTTCTGTCTCCAGCAGTGTAGAGCACATGTCTGCTGCAACATTAGTACCATTGTTATCCAAAACACTGTATGGTCACCGTTATTTTGTTCACCCGACCAGAGTCAGGTGAAGTTTTTTGAAAATAGCTGCAGTGTGTGTTGGTCAGATGGTCTAGTTTGTTAGTACTGAGCTTGTGTGCTCCATTCCACTAAGAATGAGGTACAACGTATACACAAATACTTACTTACTTGCCCTTAGTGTTTCAAGCTAATTATCAAGTTATTCAGTCCAAAATGAACCTAAACACTTGTGAACTACAGATAACTGTAGCATGTTTTTGTTCCATCAACATAATGTTAGTAACTGATGTTACTACAAAACATGATTTTGGGTATTTGTGAATTGATTGAGAATCATGGAAGAAAAGAATTTATGTAAATCAATTTTTTCACGCACCCCTACTGATGACAGCGCTGAGAAGTCAGGGATCACCAAAGGGATTACAATTCTTTCTGAGGGCTACATAAATGTCCGTACCAAATTTCATGGCAGTTAATACAACAGTTGTTGAGACATTTCACTCAAAACCATAAATGGGCACCTCATGGCGGTGCCAAAGGAAAAGTCAAGGGATCACAAAAGTAGATAGAGTTGAGTTAGTTAGACGATTCCCAAAGATTATACATTTTGTTTTACTTAAATTCAGTGTTTACTAGAATCAGACCAACTCTTCAGCATTTTCAATTCTTATTCCACTGTATCCAAGAGTTGTTCCAAATTGGTGTCATCTGCAAATAATATAGTTTTTAATATTTTGGAAAACTCACGTAAGTACAAAATAAACAACAGTGGTCCCAACACTGAGCCCTGGGGAACCCAGGTAACCTTTAACAGGTTACTTGTTTTAATTTGAAGTTATTTATATGAATATACCGATACCTGTTCTCCAGGTAGCTGCTTAATAAAGAGTGTGTTACCCCTCTAATTCCATATCTTTGTAATTTCTTCAATAATAAGTCTTGGTCAACAGTATCAAATGCTTTTTTTAAGAACTGTATATTCTTTATTTTCTATTGCAGTTGTTATTTCCTCCACAAATTCCATGAGTGCAAACAAAATTGTCTTATTAGCTCTAGCTTTAGGAGATTTTAGAGAACTGTGTAAGTAAAGAAACAGGTCTGTAATTTGAGAGTACTTGTCTATCTCCAGCGTTATATATTGGTATGACTTTAGCTATTTTCGTTTTGCTAAGAAATACACCAGCTTGTAGAGACTGATTACAAATATGTGTAAGCTGTTTCACCACACACTAATATTTTTAAACATAGCCATATGAATTCCATTATAGTCTGTAGATTTCTTATTCTTAAATGTTTTAACAATGTCAATAATTTCCTTTTCATCTGTTCCTCGCATAAACATAGATTTATTTACATATATAGCTTTATGTTCCACATCATCTCTACTACTAGTCTTTGTAATCTCCTTAGCCAAACCAGGACCAACATGACTATAAAATAAAGGAAGTGCATGAATTAAGACTCAGGCTTTGATACCATTTAATGCATGCAACCTAATTGGAGAACAAAATCTGTGAAACTGTCTAACTGCAAAAAAAAAAAAACAAGTACAGTAATGTATTCATACTGGTTCTGTATTTCTTAAAATGTATGCAGTAATTTATATATTCCTGCCTTAACAGCTGGCAGGAATAGTGGCAGACACTAAACGTGAAGGGAATGTTATAAAACCTAAAGTCACAAGTGGGAGCTGCTACTTACACTACTTAATTATCCTTTTTTCTCCCCAAGGTGCAAATAAGGTCATGGCAAGATGCCTCCATCCAGCATGGTCTTTAGCACTGCCACTGTTCACTACTGCACACATTTATGTGAGAGAAACTGCTCTGGGGCTTTGCTCAAGGACAGCTGAAGCACATTTGTTTAGAAGAGGGGGTATTTTATTTTTCACTAATTTTCTTAAAAAACAAAAAAAAGTACAATGGAGATATTGATACTACAATTAATCTGCAGTGTAAATATGAAGACCAGTCTATCAAGAGTGGATAAAAAAGGTTTACATTACTTATTACCAATCCAAGTTTATTGTTGCAGTATTGTGTAACTCTAACGATAACAAAGAAGAGGAAAATAACAATAAACCATTTCAATTTCATGACTGTCTTCCTCTGCAGTTTTAAAAAGACATGAATAATTATAATGTCACTTGAAGTCCAAAGAAACCAAAAGAACATATTGATTCGAAATTACATTGAGCGCCAAAATTCCTCATTTAATTCAAGTCTTCATGCAAAGAGACTTCTGAAAGTCTCCTGTTGACAACAACCACATTATTGCAGATTAGCAATTAGGGCTTAAGGGGGTTAATGTAACAACCCCGTGCACTCACAATTAGATAATGCTGAGGCCTTTCCAATGCTGAGCAGTGATTATCTGCTAGAAAAATCTGCCATTAGTGGTGTGGCTGTATATCAAACCAAGCTGCTTCCTCTCACTCTCTATTAAACTCTCCACTGAGTTCAGCAGTTATTCCCCAGCATTTCCTTCTAGCATTATGGCACTCTCCATTTGAATATAATTGTAATGAATTGCTGCTTGACATATCTTCCCTAGAATTATAGTAATGTAGAATTTCAGAATCCACTTTAAGGAACGGTGCTTGTCATTTCGATGCATTATAAATATAATGACCACTTACTAGCGGTGGAGGTGTAAGCGAAAGGAACATATCTCTCAGGCTTGCCGTGCTTTTGTACAGACAAAATGTAAGAAAACAAACCCAACATTTGTGCACTATTTTCAATTTCAACCATTGTCTAACAATTTATAGTGAATGCACATACAGGCTTCAAATTATGAGTATAAACGACCAAGTTTAGTGAACACAAATGATGCAGAGATAGGAGTGGAAAGACAGATTGGAAAGAGAGCAAGAGTGCTGTGAGAGATCACTCAGAGTGTTTGTACAGAGCCCTATGAGGGACTGGACCCATGTAAGGATGACTTGGTCTCCAGATTTTCAATGTATCTAAGACATATATCATTTGCACGTCAGAATCCACACAGAAAGCAACACCAGAGAGAACCATGTTTTCTTTTTACGTAGGCTAAGTCAGGGGAACATGATAGCGAGGCAACGTGTGAGACTCTCTCAAAGGGGACTAAACAAATTATAGACTTGGCAAGAAAATACAGTACAGGAATCAGTTCCATAAAATAACTCACTAAAGCTGCAGCCATTAAGTTCAGAAAGCAAACATCATACCCATAACAGCACGTGTATTGAAGGTTAAAGAGAAATCCAATCAATTTAGATAGAGTCACACTTGGGACCTATAAAAAAGGAAAGGGAGCAAAAAAACTCTCAGTACCCTTTATAACAATATAGAGCATGCAATGGCATGCAGTGGCATGCTCCAATGCCCCGTTTCTCACACTTGCAGACAAAAGGTCGCTCATTTAAATAAAAGTCAATAAACCACTTTTCCTAGAAAGGGCAGCCCTGTTTCTCCTACAACTTGTTTATTCCCTTGCTTCCAGCCTGACAAGGAATGACCATCCTTCTTTTTATTGATGGCTCTTCCTCTCAGTCCCACCCCACACCTGGCTGAGATTTATTACTGATGTGGAGACCACAATTTAATCTTTCAATGAGGACCTATAAGAAGGACATAAAAACCTTATCAACAAGACTTATGCACCGGGGCCAACAAAGACAGATTCCATCATCTGACCACATGAAATTTACCAGCCTTACCAGTGATAGTGTGTTCCACGTTGTTAAATATGGTTTAGTTTAAATGCTGTGGAATTTAGCTGTAAAACGCTTGAAAACCTGAAGAGGCTCATATAAAAGCAGCAAACTTGTTTACACACTATGATGAGGATAGCCACTGTTGTAAAATACTTCAGTGAGACTGACTGCAAGCCAGGAGCTAATTAACATCGACTCCAAAATCACAGGCTTCATACGTTGATTGCTTTGCACCTCTACGCAGAGGTCTATTCAGTGACCTACAGCTCAGCAAGGCTACTACAAACAGAGCCTGAGCGAAGTGCCTAACAATAATGTTGTTGATCTATCCATAGCATTCATCAAGAATGGCTAATGGAGTAACAGTAGGGAACAGAAGCACACAAGTACTTATATCAGACTCAGTGTTAACAGAATAATGACATATGGATATACATTTGATGAAACTACAGTAAAAATTGTGTGCATTGTGTAAAATGTTCATAAAACACTCCCACATAAAAGGTTCATGATCATAATCTCTTTAATATTTATTCTAAATTCATCTAGAAATGTGTTGCCTAAGTAATTCAGTGTCAGATGCAAAGTAATTTGAAAAGATTGCTCTCCCAAAGATTATACACAAGGTGTGCCAGTGATTCAGCTGCTCATTAGAACATATTATGAGGTGGAAGGCATTTACAATTGTAATGTATGTTGATGATGAATGTTGCAAGAAATTCTCAAAAGAACAGATGAAATAAAAGCTAATGACACCATCCGTCTGTCCTGACAAAATAATATATATCATAGGCTATATATTTTGTCCTCTTGGGTAATGGACTTTTCTCCTGTATTGCATGGATCATATTTCCAAATGGTGTTCTAATGTCCCAATCAGTATCACTTACTTACGTGGTCAACGTTTTCCATTTGTACCTTGACATTGACGGGCAATATTGTGGTGATTCTGAGTAGAAAATTGCATTCTGTATGTTGTATCAATATGCCTATATTGTTTAATCAAGTGTGATATGAGAAAAGGGAATCAAGCTTTAAGCCTGTTCTCTAAGATCGATAACAATCATGTACATTAATGTGATAGGTCAAAAATCATTCTTACACCATGTTATTGTCTATTCAAAAAATAACCTCGCATGAGCATAGATTTTTTGGTAATGTTTGGTAATGTATGATAAAGCTGCTATGCATTGCATCGCATTAGTTCTTTCAGATTGTTGACTTAGGCAACAGTTATTTCAACAACCGTGGCTACAATCACCATCTTTCAACAGATGGTGAATGTAGTTGTCTGGGTTTTGATGAATGCCTGTTTACAACTGCATGAGAGATGTAGGAGGCACTGAACTGTGCTAATACAGCTTCAGAGGTGAATACAACTGAGCGGCTTCTATCTGTCACACACACTAGGCTATATCTGTCAATCTATCCCATTTAGTCCTCTCTCTTGCCGTCTCTCTCTCACTCTCTCACACACACACACACACACACACACACACACACACACACACACACACACACACACACACACCTGCATGTTTTCAGTGGTTGCTTATCTACCTGTATGGCCTTCTGTGTGTACGTCTGATTTTTTTTTCTCCCTCCCATCCCTATTACCTGACTGAGGCATGACACAACCCAGATAGCAAGCTCCGAGCTGTCAGAAGCAAAGAAATGGCTCGCAAGGCAATATCGATCAACTATAATAAGCTTGCAGCATTTGACATAGTGTTTTCTTTCCATCAGAAGCTCACCAGTACACTGAGTATCCACAGGAACTTACCACGCAACCAGCAGTTATGATGTGGTACGACATGGCACCGGCCTGACAATGCACCACCTCAGCCACCTACAACATGCCACTCACCACACTACTGGGGTGGTAGGACCATGGTTGAGTGGTTGTTGGATTGAAGGGTCGACCAAATAATGAATTGAGGCATAAAATAAATGCAAGACAGCAGTAGGCCAGGAATGCATACAAAGCACAGATGGATACTGAATGATTCCCACTGATTAACAGCTCACTGTATAAATTCTAATGTGAGACATATAGTTTATGCCGCAGTCCTGCTTAAAGCATAATCCACTGTTAAATATGGATCAGAATCTTGTTGCACTGGTATGAGGACATGTCTATATTGTCTACCGGGAAATATCAAAACCAAACACATTAACTTCCATCATCAGCGCAGACATTTAATTTCATTTAAAGACGACAGCAACAAGTATGTTCTAATCCTTTTCAGGATGTTTACTGATTTGTAAATGCACTCGCTGGTACAATGTTGCCGGGGCCATTCATGTAACAATGTTGGCTCGCTATCAGCAAAGAGTTGTGGCTTCCATATGTATTCCTGAGAGGAGCTTCATATAATCCTGGTTGCAGAAATCCAATTACAGCATTTTCAACAGAGGTTGGTTACATTCTCCATTGAAATCACTCAAATTAATCAATATGCGGGTTTACTGCATAGCCAATGAGGGACCATGTGCTGCAAATCCTGCAAGTGGCAGACAACACCACCATCTCTCACAGCCAAGAATTCCCTGTAAAGCACAATCACTAAGTGACTATTCCACAGCCAGTAATGACAAGCTACAATTTTCCCCATTCATACTAGTAGTTTTAGTCAATAGAAGTATTTTGCACTCATGATTAGTAGAAGATGAATCACTGTCCTGCCTATATTTGTTTTGACAACAGCATTGATGCACTGGCTGAAAATCTGCATTGACTCAACTGTTCCAGAAAGGACAAGATGACCTAATGGTTAAAGAGACCATTGTGGAAATTATAGGCCAGAGCTGCTTTGATCCCTACAATACTTAATTTATGTCCATAAAAAAGGCATAAATCCTGGCAAAATGAGGTTAAGCAAGACTTTGAACCGTATCATTATCACTGAAACATCCTTTTGATGAAAGCAAGTAAAGTGTCTGAAATGTACAATGTTTGACAGCCCTCCTTAGCATCTTGAACAATTGAACATTAAGCAATCATCTGAGGAGAAAAAAAAAACATGAATGCAAACATAATTACTCAAACAGATGGTGTGAGTTTGGATGGTAACAGGAATCTTATTTCTGTTCCTCACACTACCTGTTTCTTTTTATAGCTGCCATGTCAACTGGTACCATGAGCAAAGCATCTTGCTAATTATGGTTATCGTGAAAAACGGAGTGTTAAGACATTCTCACCATAATATGGGGTGTATATTAGGCTGTCTCTACAAGCCAGCTCTCATTCAGTCATCCTGCACATGCTTTCTTAACCAAAAGTTTGCTTTTTTTTGGATTTACATAAGGTTATCAGTAATGCCATAATTTGAATTCTGTATACACAGACTGTTTTGTTGACTCATATGCTAGATTGGAAATAATTGTAACAAGAAAAGAAAGGACAGTATTTTTTTTTCTCTCTCTCTCTCTTTAGCAAAATTACTTATTCTCTTCTGGCATACTGTCAAGAAGGTTATGGCTGTGATTCCGCCTCTTGCCTATTGAGCCCAATGGGTGTTTTGTAGTTTAAAAAGAGCCCTTGTCTGCCTCCTTATTAATGAATCTTTTTATATAATTGATTACCATTGTTAGAGTAATGGAATTTTTAATTAATAACAGTCAACTTTCACTTATAATTAATGAGGCAATGTGCCTATTCTTTTTCATATTTGCATTTGCATTTCTTTTTCATCTTTAATTGTGCGGTTCTGAATCAATTTGCAGGTGCCTCTCAGGGGCGCTTGTATTGAATAAACAGCAAATGTGAAAAATATGCTCCTGTTTTTTTCTTGTCAGTCAAAGGGCAACCAAATGTAAATTCCCCATTAATCCATTAGTACACAAAATATATATATATATTTATGCCCACATTACAGAGTGTACTATCCAGCCTCAGTGAAGAAAAGTAGTTTGTGTTGATGATTATAAGGGCATTAATTATGGACTGGATGAACAGCCTGTCAAATGGAACATCCTGATCATTATTATCTCTATAGTAATCACTGTCGCTTTATCAATATTTGCTTTTATGGAAATGATCATGAACACCTAAACAGTCTCATGCAATCCAAATCAATTTCCCTGCAACAGATGCTGCTATGAAGCTTCCAATGCTCAGTTTTTGAGTGTGTTTCACAAGGATGTTGATTCAGACCACCAGGTGTGAGTAACAAAATAAGGTGAACTTCTTGTAATATGATGCAATCACAAACACAAACTGTATGTCCTCAAAAATTCTCAACAATGATGGAACATTATAGGTTTCATTGTAGTCATGTTTGTTGGGGGCATTTTGTTGACTGTACAGGATGTTATTGTGTTTACGCCCTGCATGCTTTATGTCACCAATGTGTTTTTCTAGGCTGGAGCTAACTAGTAAAAGATTGTGGACCTCATTATGACTATATTGTTGCAACAGTCCATCTGCTACTGTGATCTTTTTACTGCGCCACAAGAAAAGCAATTTTCATCATGCCTAAGAAATTAGACTGCTGTGCACCGGTATTGTCATTTCATCTAACAGAACAAAACTGTTAAAACAAGTCTGCAATACTAAAACCTGTGAGACTATATTACACTGTTGATTGCGTTAAGTTTTCTGAACGGTTTGAAAAACACAATTACAATTTTACAAAACAATAGGAAACAAGATAGATAATAACTAAACAATATTTACACAAAAAGCTGTCATTTCTGGAAGGTCCCCTGCTACATCTGAGTATCGAAGGGTGCTGGAATAAACACAGTGTTTTATTAAAGGCTGGCAAACCTGAAAGAGCAAGTTTCTTGGGAGCACCTGAGGGCAACAAGACTCTTAAACCATACTGCTAACGGACAAAAGGCCCACAAGAAATACATCCCTTGGATATGGCTCAAGTTAAAATCAATTGTTGGATGATTGCATTTTGTTTGTATTACATATGGTTACGAAAAACAATCCATACTCTACAGTATCTACATTTTACACGTTAAAGTTAAGAAAGGTTACACATAAAAACACTTGAAGACTCATACAACTGTAGATCACCTCTGTTGTTTAGGGTTTTAATTCTTAAGGCTTGTTTTTTTGACTAATTATTGCTCTGCAGCCTACCAACTACAGACTTACCATTTCACACAATCCCACAATAATGGACGACTGTGATCATTACTGCTCAAATAAGTATGTTTCCAATTTGTCTGATGATGGCGCCTTAATTAGAGACAGGGCTGTCTGCCCAGCTGGTTTAACAGGAGTCTGTGTCACCACTTTCCATTTTCCTAGTTAACCAGATACACAAAATAAGCAGCCATTGCCAACAACGCAGCCACAAGTAGACGACAGTATGACACAAATGCATGAATGCATACAAACACACAAGCAAGTGAGTGGTACAGCGACCAATACTGAGTTAATGGCATGGTGAATAGAATAGAATTATGAACAGTATGTAGACAGAAGACATGTTAGAAGTGTGTATTTATGCTGCCAATAAACCCACCTGTGAGCAAACCCATCATGTAGCTCATATTCATTTCTAACTTGCTGTCAAAGATTATCCACTGAAGTCATAATATGGCGTTTAATTAGTCTCAAAAACCAGACGCACACACATGATACAAGCACACAGAAAAGTATCCACAAACTGAAAACTATCTCAAGAGGAGTGTTTCTGCTCCGCCTGCACAAAATCCAGTCCCGCAAACACGAGGCTGTAACAAACGCAAGCTCAACCCTCCGTACAAGCTCACAACTGCTCAACACCCGCTTGTTCGTCAAGTTGAGTTTTGAGACTTTGGAGGCAGGTATGGAATAGACAGTGGCTGAATACTGGTCACTTTGAATACTGACCATGATCTTTGACCTTTGATGACAGGCAGTTGGCTGAGAGAACAACCAATTTAGCTCTAAGCTGGATAGAGGAAGTCAAACCAATCAAAGATTTGATAGGTTCTGATTCCACTGGTGCTCTAGCAAGTATTAAATACATGCAGTCAGATACAAGGCAAGACATAGTACTTGACATAGCTCAAATAATATTCAGAATTAAGACGGCAGGAATAGAAATTAAACGCACGTGGATTCCTGCACATATTGGTGTGGATGGAGCTGGCAGATAAACATGCAAAGGGAGCAACAAGAGAAAGAGAAATAAGTGTGGTCATAAAATAAAGCAAGGCTGAAGTTAAAAGTATAATCAAATCAGGAAGAGTCAGATAGAGGAAATAAGGGCCGATGCTACTGCAGCATTCAAAGAAATGTAGGAGAAATGAGAGGAAGCAATACAAATAGAAAGGAGGAGGACATTCTATCAAGGACGGGGTTTGGTCACACCGGTCTGAACAGTACATTAAACATTGTGAATAAGCATGCCATGGGTAGATGTGAACATTGCAGACTACAGGAAATGGTGGTGCATGTTTTTTTATACTGTTCTAGATATCAACAAGAGAGACAGACACTTAAAATTACACTCTAAAGGAATCACATGACACCTGGTTATTAGAGGAATGTTGCAGAGGAGTTCAGGTGATGTAGGGTACAGGGCTATTTTCAGATTTTTAGAAAACACAGGGATTAATAGGAGAACTTAATGGAAAAATCAAAAAAACAAAAGACATCAGCCATTGTCTATTCCATCCCCACCTCCAAAGTCTCCAAAGTCAACTTGACAAGCAAGCGATGAGCAGTTGCGAGCGCATAGGGAGGGTCGAGCTTATGCTCTTCACAGTCCCGTGCTTGCAGGACCACATTTGTGCCGTCAGAGCAGAAATTCTCCCTTGCGAGGATGCTTTTCCTCTCACGGATACTGTTCTGTGAGCTTGTATCACGTGCACGCGCCTGGTTTTTATGTGTGCGGGTTTTGAGACTAATTAAACACCATGCCAGAATCCCTGCACTACTGTAAACAAAAGTAAATCACTAAATCACTTCTGTTATTAACTGTTCAAACCCATAAAGTTGAAACCAAATTCCGACTGGTTACGTGCCAGCAATAATTATTCAGCTACACATTTTAGAGACATGCGATGTCACACAATAATTAAAAATTACAACCATAACTGCTCAAACACATATTTCCCCAATTTGATGGCACGGCCTAACAAGTCAATTTTCATCACTAGAAACAAAATTGAATGAAATGAATCCACAAAATCAACCATTGCCAGCACACACAGCAGGTGGGAGAACACACATACATGCACACACATTGGCAATTAAATGGTGCAGCTACCAACATGAGCATAATGGCACAGTGGCCAAAACCCAAGCAACACAGAAGAGAACAGAATGCTTTCCAACCCTTTGTAGTCATGCCTCCAAAGTGTGTCCTATCAGCCATCCAATCTTTGCTCCTAAACAAACTCACATTTAAGCAGATTCCAGCTTCTTAAATTAGAATATTTTCTGGTTTATTTAGTCTTCTATGACAGTAAACTAAATATCTTTGAGTTGTGGACTGTTGGTCGGGACAAAAGAAGACATTTGAGGACGTCATCTTTGGCTTTGGGAAACAGCAAAAACTGCATTTTTCAGCATTTCATGGACCAAACAACTAATCGATTAATCAAGACAATAATTGACAGATTAATCAATAATGAAAATAATTGTTGCAGCCCTAGAATGTCACTTCTGCACCGAGTCAATGACCAAAAGCCACATAAGGCCAGGCAATATGTTTGAGATGGATATCATACAATTAATGAGAATATTTTCCAATATGACTACACATATTGATGATGGCAAATGTATCAAAATCACATAAAATACCAAAATGAATATTCAATGCAATGACCTGTGCTCCACTGTTACTAATATCATCAGGCAAAATCATAAATAATTTTAATTGTGTTTCTTTCAGTTTTCTTGGAATCATCAATTTGGACAACAGAACTTTGTAAAAAAAAACTTAAATAATCTGATTGTGTTATAGATGGATAGATAGACAGAGTACTTCATTAATTCCACAGGGAAATTAAAGAATGATAAAGTAGTCATCTTGGGCTTTGGGTAACAGTGGCCAATATTTTTCACACATTTTCTGACATTTTGGAACCCGTCATAGTATTGAATATTCATTTGGGTATTTTATGTGATTTTGAATAAATTTGCCATTATCATTATGTATCGGAAAATACTCCCATTAGTAGTATGATATCCATTTCAAACATATTGCACAGCCTTATGTCCCTGTTTGCTCATTTACTTTCATTATCAATTAATCTGCCGATAAATTGATTAGTTGTTTGGTTGATAAAATGTCAGAAAATGGTGAAAAAAATGTCAATATCGACTTATAATTCACAAAAGTCAATAGATGGTAAAAAACTGTTATTTATTATCACCCAGCTGTACTTTTATAAACCACTAGCAAAAGAGTAAGACAGCAGCCAACAGCAGAATAATGCATGACACAGCAGCTTTCAACCAAGCAGCACAGAATAAAAAAGAAAAAAAAGGCACAGCAGCCTGAAAGCACTATAAAATAGAATTAAACTTCATCATGCCCTTCCCTTTGTAGTCACAGGACACCTTAGGAAAGTGTTGACATCTTGTTCACAACCCCATCTGTACAAAATCCTCACAATACCCTTTTCCAGGTTGCCATCATGAATACCTGAAGATGTTTCACTGGAGTTCAACTGCTCTAAACCCTTTAAAACTTAAAGGCTAAAAAATAAGCCATTTGTTGTAGTTATCCTGAATTTAGCCACATATTACTCCACGGTGGAGGTATAAATAAATAAATAAATAAATAAAAGTACAGAACTCTCCATGCACAGCCAGTATTTTCAGATACTGGTCGGTCTTCATTTCTGAAAGCATAATTTGAGTAACTTTTATTCATTGGCCAATGTTCTCTGCTTGTATCCATCATGTCACATTAATTAACTCTTCACTTGTATACCTGCTTATCTTCATCATGTAAGCTAGGACCGAAGTCTCTTCTCTTGCTAATATCTTGCGGGCTTTGCTAGCTGTCCTCATCCTCTTGAGCAGTTTTAACTTTAGTTAGCTCTTGTCAATGACACAAAGTAAAACAGCTAACTTTACAAACTCAATATACCTGCTGCCGTTACTTTTTTACCGTTTATTTGCCGTTGATTTAGCTTTGGTAAGCACTGAGTGGGTGCCTTCAATATATCTGAACGTCTGTCTGGCCCGTGGCTGGAGGACAGGGAACCCCAATATTGCCCAACAAAACATGGCTGCAAGGTTTACTTCCAATTTACCTGAAGCATGGGCGGTAGTATCCTCTCTCGTTCCCTCGTTCCCTCATTTCATCCCCTTCTAGCAAGGGTATGAAATGCTATCTCACTGATGCTCTTTGATCCTACAAAAGAAAGTTGATCTTAAAATTTAAAAAGTTAGCAAAAGCTAAAAAAATAAATAAAAAAAAGCACAGTTAAAGATGCCCTCCAGACATGTTTTAAGATGTGTATAAAATACTCTACTTTGAATAATAATTTGTGTCTCAGGTTTTTTCCACAAAAAAGTGAAGTTATCTTTTTAAAATCCTTGAAATTATATCCTTCTCCCTCATTTGTTGAGCTCATAAGACTTGGTTTTACCATCCCTTATTATAATCAGCAATTATTCATTGAGTGGATATAGGCAGTAAACGATTCATTGATGTGCCCACGCAGCAACAGAACTTCAGCAGGATCAGTTGAGTGCAGGTTTCTCCTGTTGATGATTCAGTCCTGTTTTCATAAAAAAATCCAAATTCTATGAATATGCAAATGTTGTTCATTTCAGAAGTTTAACTGCTGGACACAAGATGTCTCCTACTTCCATGTAAAGCCCATTCTCAGTGTTTGGGAACTGGAGGCTTCAGGTTTCCACAACACACTTGTGTAAGGTGAATATTGGACCACGATTGGCTGCCAAACTATTTTGGAGAGAAATTTTTCAATTTCAGCAGATGAATGTGAACAATCTTCTAGTGTCAAGCTCTGCACATACAGAGAAGCTCAAACATTCAACTGTAGGAACAAGAAGAAAAACATACTTTTGGGTTGGGCGGGGGGGACTTTAACGTTTTTAAATCAGCTTTCACCATGTGTTCGTTTACAGTGCTGTACTGTAGACAGGTTGTAATACAAAGAAAAATCGCCCAAAGCATTTTTTAAAATCTGTTTTAATGAGGGACACATGAAAAAACATAAGCCCTTATTAATAATCATGAAAAAAATTAGGAGCTCTTCTTGGTAAAAATGAAACACCTTAGGCGTGATTGGGATGAAGTTTAATTTCTGAAGTGGCAGAGACATTGTTGACTCCCCATGAAGAACTTGAAACATGTTTACTGTTCAGGGTGGAGTGTTTTTATGTTTCAAAAGAACACAATAATAATAATTATTATGGTAATTTTGTTTTTTTTTAATTATTAAAGCTCTGGCACCCCAATACAAAGTGTAAGGGATACAAATTCAAAATAAGGGTGCAAATTGTGGTTTGAATTGCATAAATTGGGCTTCCATTATGGGAATATGAATCTCCCAATTCATTAGCTTACATTCACAAGCTTTTACTGTTACTTTTTTAACTTTATTATATTTTATTTAATGAGTGAAGACTTTAGTGGGCCCTTGCCAGAATTTGGCAAAAAGTTGACAAAATTTTATACCAAATCAAATCTTCAGTGTGACCCAAAATGTCACCAAGTGTTACCTTCACTGCTGATTGAAGGTAAAAGAAGTGTTCAGTCCATAATCGACTCGGCTTTATTGTCAGATTATCTAGTTTGTGAAGGAGGAGAATATTGTTTGCATTATTTGCATGGACAGCGCATAATCTACATTTCAGATTTTGTGCTCATTGCAGAAAATGTAATGACATGTTGTTGTCACCCAACAAGGGTCATGTACTAAAAATAATCCTCATTCATTTGAATAGCAATGAATAATGCACCACGGGTGAGAACATCATAATGCCATGCTATGCTTGTGTGAACTGGGCAATTTGCACTGCATCACCAATTACTCTCACTGTGTTTGTGCTTGTGTCTGCGTGTCTTGGGTTGTTTTGAGCCATAACCTACAGAGAATTTATAGCTGCATCTCATCATATTTTCTCACCTCCCCATGGGTGGCACTACCATGGAGGTTTCAATGGAGAATTTGCCGTGTGCAAATGATAGCTTAATATTTACCAGTGGGGTAAAACAGACAATTTCTAAAAAGGTCAGTGTTGGAGTCAGTCATTAGCTAGTGCAAAAACCAGAAGGTGATTGATGGCCAGAAATTGTTTGCTGAACTTATTATTGCTAGTAAGCCTACAAACATGAAATCACTGATGTTCAGCCAGATGTCACCATTGGAAAACATGAGTTATTATTAAAAAAGCAGCCAAAAACCTAACAATATCCTTTCAGTTATGGCAGTTCCCCACACTGCGTCAAAGAGTGTAGAATTAGAGGCATCTCAGAGCAAGTTAGGGAAGTGTTTTTTGACAGAGAAAAATGAATCCATGTTGCCCTGAGCTTGCAGGTCCCCCAATCAGCTAGTTACACTGTATGCTTCTGCTTCGGTGCTTAAAATATCCATTTTTGTCTCCTGGAATAAGACTGCTGTTCAACAGTGTTGGTGGAAATTCCATGCCATTGATAAGAAGGCAAAAATCCATACCCATATATGGTGATGATCACTTTGCATTAGAGCCCTTAAATATTTAAAAGGCTTTGAATTGTATGACTGATCTCCGCAGGGAGGTAAACATAACTATGTCAATAGGCTTTCTGCCACCAGCCCAGAATGTGTTTGTCTTGTACAAAGAGAGCTGCTGTGGCCCTGGATCTATATTAACAAAGATGTTCTCTGGCTCGAGTAGCGATATTTTGCAACTGTGTTGGGAGTCATCTGGTCACAGACCTCCTCTGTCAGATGACGGTATTAAAAATTGTTCTTGTGGAAAACGAGTATTTGCCTAGTTTTCACAACCTGATCTTTGCCACTTTGAGAAAAAAACTCCTATCTCCTGTCTCATATAAAAGGAGATTTTTGAGTCATGCTTGACTAGAAATGGGTCCACGATGTTGAAGAGTTATCACTGCAGCATAATTGCACTGAGAGAATACATTATTTATGAGAGACTTAGCCTCATTAATCTGTGAAACGTTCTGAAAGTACGATCATTCTATTTTTCTCATGATTTAGTGTTTTGCAGATCTTTGCAGAGACATGAATTTGCTCTTTGATGCGCAGTCAGTTTCCTTGACTGTCTTTGTGAAATAGTGTTCTTTGACAGCTCTTCCCCAGTGCTTTCAATGAATCATTATCTGTGCCAATGTTTGCACTCAACCTGTCTTTTTCCTCTTTTGTCTTGCAGCTGCACACTGACCTCGATAAGGGGGACAGTGCGGTGAAGTACACTCTCTCGGGGGATGGGGCTGGCTCCATTTTCACAATTGACCAAACAACCGGGGACATCCATGCCTTAAGGAGTCTTGACAGGGAGGAGAAGCCTTACTACACCCTACGCGCCCAGGCCGTTGACATCAACACCAATAGGCCCCTAGAGCCTGAATCAGAGTTTGTAATCAAGGTCCAAGACATCAACGACAATGAGCCAAAGTTCCTGGAAGGACCATATAAGGCCAGTGTCCCTGAGATGTCACCAGTAGGTATGTGACCACCTGCAGTGACTTCTTCTGTTCACCAAAGATATAGAAGACAGTACGTGTCTTAATGGATCTGAATCCTTTGTACAGAATACTTTGTTTTCTCCTCTTGAACTGAGGAAGACAAAAAAGTTGAGTTTCAGGAGCATCACAGGTACAACCAGAGGGGCAAAGCTACTCTCCACCCCAACAGATTTTGACATTTCAGAGAACCAGTTATTCTTGCTGTGCCCTGAGTATATTTCACGGCTTTGTCTTTTTACATCCACCCCCTGAGAGAACAGATCAAGGTAATTCGCTGGGAGAATGGTTCCTCTTGATCTGAATGGCAATGACACCCTCAAAAACTCCAAAATCTGCAGTCTCCAGAGTACAGGTAGAAAGCGGTAACAACACAGCCGAGCCCCGGTGAGCACTCTAAATCACAAGCTGCCCTGTAACTGTTTACTGTAGAATCAGAGAGGCTTTCAAGTTTATCAAAAACACATCTAGTGTTACCATGGAAGCAGAGTACAAAGTATTCGCCTTAAACACCACCCACAGTATGAATCAAGTAGATGATCAATTAGATGATAGAAAACACATTAATTTCAACTTAGATAACTACTCCGACATGTTTCAAGTGAATGCACTGAAGATTTTAAAAACGTGTTACTTTCCAGTTATTATAAGATACATTATTTATCTGTTTATTTGATGCTGCGCAATCTGTGAAAGAAAATTGAAAATATCACTTTGATGACTGGTTACTACTATGTCATTATTTTTGACACTTTAAATAATGAGGGATTAATCAGTTAATCATAAGTAATTAAATAATAATTCTTATTTTTACAAAATTCTAACCAAAACACGACTGTATTTCAGAATATACATATAATCAAAATGTTTTGATCAAAATAACTGCAAAACCAACTCAGTCATACAAAGTGCTTGAACAGGAATTAACAGAGTGCTACAAAGTGCAACATTTCAAGTAACAAAGTGCATCACAGTAAAGCAAAGAAGCTGATCTGACTTATTGTCACATAAGGCTAAATAAGCTGGAGGTTTAGAAATAGCTACATATAAAAATATAGAAATAACAAACAAATTATGCACCTTTATTATGAACCCTTAGCTTTATTATTTCCTTTACCTCCAGCTCAAGCAATAACCCAAAGGCTGTTAATACTGTAGGAGATGCAACCCTTGCATGAACATCAAATTGACTTAAGTCTTTATCAATATTTATACCAGTAAGACTAATATAATCAATGAGTTAATTAACTGTTACATTCTTCTTGTTGTCTTTGGCTAAAATGCCCCGGAGGATATTTTTTATGTTAGCAGAGCAAAACAAAATAGCTAAAAGAGAGAGATGCTTGACATAAATATACTTTAACGGCTAGTAATGAAGACTAATATATGGCCAAACATTATAAACTCATCATAATAATCAGGAAACACCCTTAAATGTGTTTGCATTGAGCTCTGAATCATTCAGAGAAAGTGAAAGTATGAATTGTTGATGAATTTGTTAGTTTCACGTCTTGTCTATAAACTTGCATATTAAGTTGTTATTGTCAGAGTATTACAAAACAGATTCATTTAACAATCAGGACAGATTTGATTGTAGTAATGTAATTCTTTTTCTCTTTAATTTCATATATGAATATAAAATATATTTTGGATTTTAAATGGAGTCAGAAAATAAATGAAAAGTGTATATTGTGAGCATTTAATTGGTTTATTTGCTTTATTGCTATGTTTTATGACTGTACGGTAATTTATCTAATACTGTAATATGTGGCTACAGTAGATAATCCATATTTCACAAATGTGATCCTTATCATACCTCGTTTACCAACGATGACCTCTGAAGCTATTCCTTGCATCTACTTTTTGACTTACACACCTGAATTTCCATAATACAAACAGAATTTATTGGACTGTATTTATTGTCTCACACCTAGAGAAGGGCTGTTGGCCTTGTCACTTGGGAATGCGTAGGTGTTAGCTATGCTTAAATGCTTTAAAATTTTCACTACATCTGAGCTGTTGGTTGCCGGGGATTTCCTCTCTGTTGCAGACCCGAAAAGGTGTTAATGCATTATCTTATCTATTGTATATTCGTCTTGAACACGATGCAGTCCTTCTCTAGCATGTCTAATCAGGCATGTGTGGCTTTGTTAGGGAGGATTGAGACACTAATCTCTCGCGCCTAATGTTTTAATGCCATTGTTACCATCTGCTCAGACTGCAAAGCCTATTTAATATACAGCAAGTTCTTTACAGGGAACCAGGAGCTTACCAGAATTTAAAATGACCATGTAAATGCCATCCCTCTGGTCAGTGTCTCCTGTTAATGGTAAGCGTTCCACAAATCCTGCAGTTGAAAAACATTTTACACAGCATGCTTTTAAGCTACCCATATGTGGGTGTGTGATTGATGCATTGACGTGCATACGTGCACGGAGCTGTCTGCCTGTGAAGGCATCCATGTCAGCCTGTCTGCAAGCGGTCTGTCTAAAGAATCTGCCCAAGAAACATCAGGTGTGTGTCTGGGATTAATAAAATAGTCAGGCTGACAAGGCAATTCTTCTCAAACTGGAAACTTTTGAATGAAGTTGGTAAATAAAGACTGTATTAACGGAATTGTGTTTTCAATGCCATCTAGTTAAGGGGGATGAGCTAGCTTCCAACAAGTAATTAGTCTGTCCCTGTTACTGCAGGAGTTTGGAAGACTGCCATCTTAACACTATTCTTGCCATGGCCCTTTGTTTTCTTAATGGTTGCATTGTTTAATAAATGGTTGCACACAGGCTTTTTTGCCCTTTTTTAAAGAATTTTCATAATACTAACCACTTAGTAATGCTACAAATGTACAAACTAAAACACACAACATGAAACACGAAAATTAAACACTTTCCTTCTCCTCTACACTCCTCCTGCTCCTCATTGGCATTACACTCTATCAGGGACTTCAGTATTAGCTGTAGCTTCCTCAGTTGTTATTCATCATTCATTAGTGTCAGGTGAGATCATTAAGTAAACTGATGAACTTCAAAGGGTTTGGATTTCGGGTCTCATGAGGGAGCAAATTAAGTCAAAGTCAATATGTCTGCCCACTCTTTTCCACAGGGACATATGTGACACAAGTGACAGCCACAGATGCAGATGACCCCACCTATGGAAACAGTGCTAGAGTGGTATACAGCATCCTCCATGGCCAGCCATACTTCTCCGTTGACCCTAAAACAGGTAAAGTACTTATCCATCTGTCTATTTATTTGACACAGTAGTGATTCAGACAGTGACAGTTTTTATTTTTTACTATAAAATGTTCAAGTCAGTCCTGTCAAAAAAATAAGTGTCTGTTTTTTTTATGAAGCAAGGGATTTCAGTGAGTCAATCTCGCTGTGAAATAAGGTTATCTAGGCCATTATTCTTCAATGATATGTGTGATTGAGAGTCCTCTAAACAGTGTGTGCGATGTAATGTGGAGCAGAGCGAGCATATATCAGGAGAATAAAATAGGCCCCAGCGTTGACCTCGGGGCACTCCACAAATCAGTGGGCCACAAAAGGATACATGCTCTTCAATAGAGACTGTGAAATATTTATTTGACAGGGAATAAAGGGTCAATTGTATCAAACACTGTGCTTAAATCAAGCTGCAATGATATCAAGCATTCGACATTATCAACAGGCACGGCGTAAAAACCTTCAGGATTTCTGTTTCGGTATTCTGCTGTTGGTGAAAACTAGATGTACGTGTGTATAATATATTTTAAGCACAGTAGTTTTAAATATGGTAGTTGCTAGCTTGGTGAAATAGAAGGATGTCATTGCTTTTTTGCAGCATATCAAAATGTCAGGAGGACCCATAAACTGACAGTCTCAGTATCAGGATGTGCCCACGGAATGAACTGCTATCTGACAACCACAGCTGAATCTTTGCTGCAAGGATACTTACTTGTATAGAAAGCCAGCAAACAGCTATAGCAACTCATTTAAATTGACCAAAGGACAAATAACACAATAACATTAACAGTGTTATATAGTTATTTCCTTTTTATTTATACCCGCACTTTGCAGGAGTAGGCGGATGGTGTCATAGGAGGAAAATGGCAGTAAAAAGGTTGTAGAGTGGCAGCGGGGGAGGGGATGGGGGGGTGGGTATGGCAGATGAAAAACCTTTATACCACCAGTGTTTGCCGGTAGTGGGCTGCTGTTGGCTTACTATCTGGGACAGTTCAAAGCATATGAAAATAGGTTCATACAGTACATATCACACAGGCAGATACGCTGGAATCTGTTGCTGATTATGCCGCTCATCCCAGAGGTTTACAGAACGCATACTGTGACTGTATTTCAAACTGATGCTGGAAAAAATCAAACTGTTAAAGTAAATGTTTGCCCTGCTGGGCCTGCATCTATCTGCAAACGCACATCAACAAGGGGAACAAACACTGGGAGGAAAAAAAGGTGAACAAAGGGGAGGGGGATGACGACCACATGTGTAAATCACCATGCATGTCACAGTATCATCCCACTCAGAGACAGAAATGTCAAAAATAAACTTATGCTTTGATTTCGGAGTCACGCATGTTAGAAGTCTGTGGATCAAATGTGACATCCTCACCGTATTAAATGGAGTGAGAGGAGGGAAAAAGTGCAGACCCACCTATGCTGCCTGCTTCCTTTTACCCTGCCAGCCTCCCACTGACCTGGCTATTAATCTGCAGTACAAACGCTCTCTGATCTCAGGGTCTCTGATCCTCAAGTGAATCATTATATGGCTTCAACAGAGTTCCCTACTGAATGTCAAGTGTCTCAGTTTGTAATGACCTCTATTTCAGCCTTGGTCAGAGGCACAGGAGTGAGCTCCTTAGGTGGAAGTATACTCTGCATTTTGAAGTAAATTGTGCATTTAGCATTAAACATACTTCAGGGGATTTTAAAAGTTTACCACTTTTTCCCTTTTGTCTTTTTATCTCCCTATCTCTCTCTCTCTCTCTTCCTCTGTTTCTCCCTCCTTTATTATCTGTACTTCTCATCAATCTTGCTGTACACCAGGGGTTATAAAGACAGCCTTGCCCAACATGGACAGAGAGGTGAAGGAACAGTACCAGGTGTTAATCCAGGCCAAGGACATGGGGGGCCAGCTTGGGGGGCTGGCCGGGACCACCACCGTCAACATTACCCTCAGCGATGTCAACGATAACCCACCAAGGTTCTCCAAAAGTAAGTGCCCTTTGTAGAAAATAGACATTTAGATATAATGACTGTTTAACAACACCAAAACAATAATAATTTGGATGACCTTTTGCAGGTTCACACATTTTATGATAATGAAATAAACACTGCAATTACAACGGGGCAGGGGGTATTCATCATGACTTCTCTTCGTAATTGGTTTTCATTATTTGTCATTATGCACTGTCGTAAGCAAAGCTGTTTATTTAGCATGATTGCATCTACGGCTACTACGCCTGGCAAATAAACCTGGGTTGGTGTTATTTTACTTATGGAGCATCCTTCTATATTTAGATCAGGTTAGAGTACGACAGTGCTGCACCAGGGATTGAGTCAGTGTGTTTAAACACTGTATTTTATCTGGTATTTTTTATAAGCTGCTAAACCGGATTAATTCGATTGTACCGTTCACCAGGTCATGTAAAAAGCCAAGCTGGGAAAAAAAAAAAAATACTCCTTGCTGTAAACTCATTGATCTGTGAAAGTTTTCTATATATACTAAGTATAAATATTTGTCTGTGTGCAAAGTTTATTCTATTTTAAAACAGCAAGGATATGACAGGAAAGCACAAATACTGTTCTCTACTGATGCAGTCTCTTCAGGTATTTTGAGGTGAAACTCAGTGGTCTCCTCTGAATGTAAATATAGGCAGTCAGACGGTCAAGCTCCTTTGGCTGCAAGGAAAAGATGATATTTCCATAATGCTGTCACAGCACAGAGGTTTGGGCCAAGCATGGCAGCTCCTCTGCCCTGTCCCAAATCCTCTCTTAGTCTACTTCTTTTTTTTCCATCGATTGAGAGCTTATAGGTTAAAAAATGTGTGGTGGCCATATTGGAGGAACTCATCAGATGATTCAGTTAACATATACCACTGCTGCATGTATCCATCCACATCTATCTTTTCCAGAAATCTCTCTTTTCCTCCCTAGTTATTATAGATTATGTATTTGAGAACTGTCAATCCCCTGAGCCTCTGTGAGGGCAACAGATGTGGCTGCAGCTGCAAAGCAATGCATAGTTCAGGGCTGATAGTAATGTATAGTACCTGCATGTGGCTTTGCTGAATTATCACAGAGGCTAGTTTACCCACTGACAATGCCATAAAACAACTGTGTTGTAAATTCTCTTGACCTGCAACTCAGCATGTTTTGGCACAATGACTGGAGCTACCAAAAAGAAATATTATTGTCCTATCTTTAAAGGACATGAACCTTAAAAGACTTTTTAAAAAATGTATGCATGTCCTTGAAAGTACTTGATTATTTATTGAAATTATGGCAGCCAAATTCATCCATATGCCTCAGATCCCTTCTCTCATTCCTGGGATCAGCAGTGAGGAAAAACCTAAGATCCACAGTAAAATGAAGGAATAATAAATGAGAGCAAGAGCAGTAACATATACACAGCAGTACTAGTATCTCATAGTATGGCATGACATTGCAATTACCAAAGCAAAGACGGATATTTTGGTTTTGTTTCAGTAAATTTATGTTGGTCCTGCAGCAAGAAAAGGGAATATCCTCTCCGCCAAGCAAAAACTGCCATATAAGGGCAACCTAGATCTAATGTTAATGTTTTCCACAGTCTGTTTTGACTGTTTCTTTGTTAGAGTAGAACATGTGTTAGGTATTCGTTTGATTAAATGGAGGAATGTGTTAGGGATTTGGTTAAATAAATAAAAAAAACGAAAAAAAATGAAACCTTTCAAATGGTCAGGTACAAGTGCTACACTTTGATGGACTTTTGCACATCCAGTTATAATGAATAGACCCGAATAAATGTTGTCCGACCTTTGACACAGCACCGGTTTCAAACATAAATCTTTTAAATTAACGTCCTTATGATTTACTGACGTTTCTCGGTCTGAGTATAGAATGAGAGGCGTAATTAAACCAAAACATTCCAAGTCCTGAAAACACTTGTGTGTTACTTCATGCTGCCCACCAGGTGTGGGCACTAGATATGTGACGCAGCAGTAAAGTTTTAATTTCTCTGGCATGATTGATTGAACAGCTAGCCATCACAGAAAATGAAGGGAAACACAAAACTTTCCATCCATTGTCTGGCGTCAGTGATAATCAATCAATTTCTACAGTTTGTTTGTTTGTAGAGTTCTTCCTAAGCCCTCAGCAGTGATTTTTGCTGTTGGGAGAACCAAAGCCCTTGGGCCCTTGTGTTTGTTGATCTTACAGGTTGAGCCAGCCAATTACAAGGAGCTGAGCACCCTTGATGTCCAAAGACGTCAAAATTGAATAATGTCATGCCTATAGCCACAGGGCTGACTTCAGACAGAGAGCATATCAGCTGCTTGCCTGTGGGTGGAAAAGACATCCTCAGGCGGATGAGAGACTACATAAAGGACAGGGGATGTGAGGAGCTCAGTATTTCCATCCAGTGTCATATGATGATAATAAATGAGCCTGAGTCCAGTCTGATGTTTGTTTGTTGACAGGTTTCTTTCACCTGAGAGTTCCTGAGTCTTCTGCAGTGGGGTCTGCTGTTGGGAGAATCAAGGCCCATGACTTGGACATCGGGAAAAATGCCGAAGTCGAGTACACCATTGTGCCAGGAGATGGAGGCGCCATGTTTGACATCACCACCAATGAACACAACCAAGAGGGGATTATCATTCTGAAAAGGGTATGTGTCGGGGAGTCTCAGAAACTAAGATAAAATGTTTAACATATATGGTATGTTAGTTTTTAAATGTAGATTCAAACATAGCACATGCCAACACCATTCTGCATCACCAGGGAAACATGTTTTGAGTGGGTTTATATCATAAAGTGCCCTTTGGGGTCTATACAACATTGAATATCTCATCACATCTTGACAGCACCATATCATGTTATGTTAACCTTATGACAATTATGTTACAGTTATGACAATATGAAAACGGTATAGTTCAAAACAGTACTTGTGTATCGTCGTTCATGACAACGCCACACCGCCACAGAAAGTGCAGCTATTGTTTGAAAACTGCATCTGAATTTCAGTATCTTGTTGTATTTTGTCAGTATGCTGGAGAAGCTATTTAAATCCTTCTTGCCGCAACAGATCAACACACTATAGGAAACCATCAGGAAAGCTCACATTGCTTGGGATAATTATTACATTTAAAAAAAAAAAAAAAAAAAAAGATGATAGGGAACAGTAGAGATGCGGTGTAACATAACAGAAAAAAGAACTTGTGAAAATACATACATACATATATATAGCCTAGTCACGCGGAGGTGGTGCCGCACCTGTGGGCGGGGGTGTTGCAGCACCCCCAGCACCCTTACTTCCTGTGGGTATGCTATTCTGTATGTTATATTTACACCTAGATGACTCCCAGTGCTATTATTCCACTGGTGCAACGGCTGTGCTGGAGCCAAAGTTACTTTTGCTGTAGTTTACATATTTTATTCACTTGAGAAACAGTAGGCCTATCACCGACACCGTAAAGGAGCAAACACATGGAGCAAGTAACTTTTAAAAAGAAATCTGATCCCTGAAATAAATAAATTAGAGTATTTAATAAAATAAATCATAGTGAGTGTGCATGCATCTAACCTGCCTTCACCGGGTTGACTGACAGCAGAAATTTACCGAACCAAAATACTTTTCATGACTGCTCCGTGGGAAGAAATCAAGGAAAGAAAAGTGTTTATTGATTCATTTATTTTATTTACCCGCCCTCTGTAGCGAGAGAGGGGAATCTGCCTGTAGTGAAACAGGTGAGCTCACAACAGGCAGACTGGGAGTCCTGATCAATCAATGTAGATACCGGGATATTTGTGTGATTTAAACAGCTGTCTGTGCAGATTACGCTTCAGTAAACGCGACAGAAATAGACGTAAAAAAACGCAGGGGGTCTCAAACACCTTCTACGTGAATTGGCTGTTAAATCAGCGGGGCGCTTGGAAGATGTGTATCCGTGATCTTTCAGTTACTGTACGTGATGATTCTCTCTCACTGTTTGTCTCCTTGCTGTCCATGTCTTAAATTACGGCACAGAGTAATGACATAGCTCTCTCTGAGCGCTGGAGCTATATAAAGCATACACTCAGCATGTCAGGGCTCATTTACTATGCCATATGTTGTTTTTGCTAAGTGGATTAATACATCCAGAACACAGTGACCCACAGCAAGAGGTCCTGGTCTTTGGTTGTACTTTCTTTGATCCACAGAGCAAACGTATCTCATTTAATACCAACTTTTACCACATATAGCATTTGTAGGGCCATGATATTACTTCACAAAAAATGGCAAATGGCACAAAAGCACCAGTGAGATTAGAGAAATTTATTACTCCTAGGATAAACCCTTTGAGATCTATCATCTCATTTTCAAGGGGGACCCGCAACTGCCAGAGGTGAAAAAAAGGACATTACAGCCACAGTCTAAGAGGGAAAAATAGAGTGGCCCAGCCAGTGCAATGAATACTTATCTATTAAATACCTAGCCTATAATAAGACTTATTATGCAATCAATTATTAAATTCAGCCCATATATTTAAAAAATGTAAAAGTTCTGCTCCAAAATTCAATCCATTCATACTTAAAATATACATACATATAAAAAATGTAACCTTAGGAATGAATTTAGAGATGATGGATATTTCATTTCATATATATATATATATCATAGTGCAGTTTTGTCTAAACTGTTCCAACAGGACATTGAGTAATACAATAAAAGCTTCACAACCGCCACATGGAAAAGCCTGTCCCTTTATCAATCTTAACATCAGGTTTCATAATGTACTCATGTTGTTTTGGTGTGTTAATTACAAAGCTACCCATTAAAAATATCCCCTCATTTATGTACATTCTCAGCTCTGTTGTGACACTTGCCTTAGCTTATGCCTGGTTAAAGATTTGGAGATCCATCATATCCAAACATACTAAATAGAAATATCTACCCACAGGTTTGACTGCAGAGAGCAAGAGTGTGATATTATTTCTCTTTGGACATTGAGGGTATTCAGTTCAGTGACAGTGGGTGGGCAATATGCATTTATGAGTGCTGCATTGGCAGAGAATGAAAGAGTCTCAGCATGTTCTTATTAAGGTTTCAGGTACCTACTCTTAAAAGGTACATGAACTTTAAAAATGATGGCATGCGTCAATGTGACAAAAAACGTACAATATTTAAAAGTACTGTATTGATTATATTGTCATTCAGTCTTGGCCACATTTGGACATATTATTCAGATCGAAGTGGTCCATTTGAGGAATCTGGGCTCACTATATGGGTTTGTTTGCCTCTCTAATCAGTCTGGTATGCTTCGGCATCAAGCATCACAGGTCAGCCAGGTTAGCAAACACATGTGGTTTTCAACAGTTTACAGACTGTTACATCTCACTGCCATTTGGAGTAACCACTGAATAACAGAACTGCTTACGCTTCCACACTACTGCCAGCCTGCTATTGAAATACATCATGTCAGTATCACTTGAACAGCTGGTGAGTGGTTGGCTCAGTGTCTCTACATGTGACAGTTAAGAGGCCTATAATATGAATGTGTTAAAGTTACTAGGTCTCACTCACACATAAAACTACACGGTACAAACATATGCAGTTTCTCATATACTCTCACAGGCACACATGCACAAATATAAGCTTTCAACCTATGATTGTGTTACGCATTCAGTCTGACTTGCTCGCAGACTCACACACAAGTCCCTGCACATTCATTCTCTCATACTCTGTACTGAGTTTCCCTTTGGCAGATGCAGTAGACCCCTGTGGTGAGTTTAAATGTCATTTGTTGTCACTGCTATTTAGATTCAATAGAAAAATAAGAACTGCAGAGCATTGCTAATGTTGCGTTATGCAACAGCCAAAAAAAAAAAGTCTCTGCAATATGGAGAAGGAGAAAACAGCATAAATATCAGAAAGTGAAGTTTTCTCTAAGCAACGCTGTGATGCATGGATGAGGTTTTTTTTTTTTTTTTCCTGCTTATTCTAAAATACTGTTGGGTAAATATTCACACATATTTATGTTATCATTTCCAAAACACAATTTATATTATATATATATATATATATATATATATATATATATATATATTATTTGAAACATACATACATGCTATTCTTTGAAAGGTAGCAGATAAGTCACAACTTTCTGCAACTTGTTCTGCTTCACCATCATGTCAGCAATCATTTTGTCAGTGCTGATATTACTATTTTCCAATGATTGATATCTAGTTTTACTTTGTTTAATCACAGTACTTTTGATGCCCTCTAATAGAGCAGCCTGCATAGAAAGTTGCTGTCATGGATACGCCACACAACACAATACACAACCTGAAATACTGCATAATCAAAGTTGAAATCACAAACTTTTGTACGCTGAATGTTAGAACAGTAGCAGTTCGCCTCCAAGTCTCAAACATTATGATAAAAGACAGTCCTTCAGAATTCCTCCAAAACTTAACTAGCTTTACACGCAAATCCGCTTCTTGAAGATTAGAAACGGGTTTCTCATTATATTCCTTCCTTTTCCATGCAAATTCCCCTCAACAAATACTTTTAAGGAGCGGTAATGTATCCGTTTTTTGTCACTTTTTGTTACATTTGACGCATACAGCGTATTTCATCTGATTGCAAAAGTAATAGAAAAAAATGTGCAGCCAATTCTATCTGTTTTTGTGCCTCTCAGGGTATTTCTGATGTAAGTGTCTAAATTGTTCTTTGGGGGAATGCAAATCTGCATTTGTTTTTCTGATGTATCACACTGAGGTATTCGTTAACTGGTACATTTTTAGTACATGCCCCAGCACACAAGCACACAAAGGTGTGTGATCCTTTGATCCCCAAAAATATGCAGCCGAGTGAGTAATTGATTCCCTGCTCAGTGTAAGAGCTCCCTCAGTATTCTCTGTGCACGTGTGTATGAAGGGTATGGACATACAGTAACCTGCATGCGTTACATCATGTATGTGTGTGCACATACACTGTTTGTGCTGTATGTGTGAATGGTACTTATAGTCATGACTATAGATCACTCTATAGTACCCTGCTCATTGACAGTAATGGAATAACGAAATGAGACAGGATGCAATTATGATGTAAATGAAGATGGTTATTTGTTTACATCATGTATACCCTCGATGGATGGCGAGGATTCATCTTTCCTCCTATTGTTTTACTTTCAGTGTTTGATATTCTGCCACAGCAACAATGAGGCAGTGTGATGTATTCCCTACAGTGGACGGCTACCGCACAAAGCCATTGTTGATGGGGGACATTCTTAGCCCCTTTAACTGACCAAGCCCCCCACAATGTAATTTACTAAACAACATGTGCTTCTACCATGTGGAATAGTGATATTAGCAGGGCACGGACAGAGTGAGAAAGAGAGGAGAGAAAGGATGAGCTGTGCCTCGCAAAGGTGTGGGGAGTAGGTAGCTGGAGATGAAACCTTTATGAGTTGTTCACTGTGTTCCCAGAATACTGACCCACCCACAGACTTGTCTTATTTCGGATTGGTAGAATATCCCCAGAGACGGGTGTGCAAATGTGTGCAGACAATCCCACTCTCTACCCGTCTCCCTTTCCCTCTCTCCTAGTCTTTAGCTTTCCCTCTTTCTTTTGACTTCCCTCCCTCGCACAAACGTCAAAAAAAAAGAAAAAAAAGAAAAGGAAACAGCAGGACAGAGACGAAAGCCACATTGTACACAGTGCAGAGTTTGGCAGACCCCAAATTAGAGACTCGGGAAGGTTGGTTATGATAAGAGGATCAGGCTGAGTAATGGGTTCAAAGGATGATCATCTGTTTCCCAGTCTGCCGATACAGGGGGAGAGGAAAAAAGAGGCGCAGAGGCATGGAGGGGGTTTGCACATCCCATCTGCAAAACATAAGATTATAGCAGACAATAGGTAAATCCACCAATGAATTTCCAGGGAAATGTGCAGACAAATGTGTGCGCACAGAGCGACATACTGTACATGAAAAAGAGATGTGGAAGGAAACCGACACATTCACACATTGCTATATGTATGTGGAGAGCAATAGCACACCCACACATCGAGATGACACACACACGACATGATAACCTTGGGTTGTGTTGGTAAAATAATTTTCAGTCAGATTAAATGTCGTTTTGTGCATTTGTCCATTTGCATGTTTATTTACCTCCTCCTGGGAGAAGAAAAGATGGCAGATATGCATAATTGAAATGTGTTGTTCTAAGCCTAAAGGAACTGTATTGTTTAATGACAGCATGTGTGGCATAATATTTGCTGGCTTACATTCAGGGAATCCATTTTAATACAGGACTATCTCCTCACTGCTCAAACTGAATACCCCCAGTGGCCACAGTGTATTGAATAAAGAGCATTTGCTGCAGACCTCTGGCACTGCTTCCAAATCCATTGTCCCAGATTGTCATAAGAGCTCAAGAAACATTGCAGAGAAGTGCAGGTGACTTGTGTACTGTGAACTGCTGCATGTACTCCTCAACCACTGGTTTAATCTGGTATTTAGTAGTAAAATAGGTATTACAAGTTAATAATGATCATTGAAAATATATATATTTTTAAAGAAAACTTACCTACTAATTGAAAGTCACATGATGGTTGCTTGGTTGTTTGGGGGTGTAGCTAAGATGTTATGAGATCATTAAAAAGGTTTTTAGGTGTTTTGTTGCTAAGGTGGTCAGGGTGGTTGCCATGGTGTTGTTTGGTTGATGTTAATGGTGCAGCTGTGGCTCAGGAAGTAGAGCAGGGTTGGTGGTTTGATCCCTGGCTTCTGAAGAGAAATTGCTCCTGATGGCCAGGCCAGCATCTTGCATGGCAGCTACCCCACCATCAGTGTGTGAGTATGTGTACATGGGTGAATGAGAGGCACATTGTAAAGCACTTTGTTCTACTCTGATTGAAAAGAACCATATAATTAATTTACAAGGGTTTGTGGTTGCTATAGGTTTCGGAGTTGTCTTTTGGGTGTTGCTAGGGTAGTCATGACGGTTGTAAAGGTATAGGTTTGTGATTCTGTGTGTGACTCATGAGTGTCTGAGCTCAGAATATGAAATTTATTCACTACATTCATGCAACATTGCACCTGTCAGAGATGATGCAAAATGATTCTGAAAGGATATGGATGGTTATTTTATGTATTTTTCTTATTGTCAACAAATCTCATGTGCAGAGCCAAACCAACAATGAATTGATCTACTTACGAGTATTGTGTGTTTATCCAAAGCCTGATATATCTTATTCCTCTGAGCTGTAGATCTCCACTGTTGTCCAAAAATTACAAAAAAAACATGGCAGTGAGCCACACTGTCGCACTGATTAACATATTCCTTTGCCACAAAGATTACAGTCACAGTATTTTGTTTAGAAATTACTCCAAAGGTTGATAACAGTGATCACATTTACGGTCTCTGGAGACTAGTTCCATGTACAGCAGACACGAGAATTGCAGTTCAGTTTACAAACCTTCACTAGCTTGTTGTGCTACATACAACAACCTCTTGACTTTGTACTGAAGTTCTTTGAGAAATTTACAATGTAGCACTGAGTCAAGAGGTTGTGATATGTAGCACAACAAATCCTTGTTGATTTGGCTCTGCACATAAGATTTGTTGACAATAAGGAAAACATAGAAAATCACCAGCCATATCCTCTGAGTGTCCAAAATCTCAATTTACTGCTTGCTGTAGAGTAAATTATTGAGTGTCTGTTATATAGGAAATGGTGAATAAAAGTATACAAGGGAGTGATTTCTTACACAGTCTAAACTTTGCTTTGAATGTTTTCAGCACCATGGACAGAGACAGTAAGAGACTGGTTTGGAAGGTTCAGAATGATGGAGGTAGACAGATAATCACAACATTCATAATAACTTAAATTTCATAACCATATGTTGGATCACAGACCCATGTCTTAGCACACTAATCCCAGACAGCCTTCATGTTTTCAGGCAATATACAAGTATATTATTAATTTGCCACCGCAAATTGATTTGTTTTAATTGAGTAACACCTAAAATAGCGGCCAATCATTCCTTCAGGTGACAATTTTTCCACTTCTGAAGAACAGCACATTCAAGTGACTCATGTTAGGCATGACATATAAGAAAAAGAGCTTGTCACCAACAGAGCACAAAACTGATCAACATTTGCATGCAAAACAAATGCCACTAATTGCCTGGATTGCCAAATGTGGGCCTATTAAGGCTTCCCTAGTTAGAGCCATTGGCAGTATTGAGGCAAGGAGCCTTTTTCATCCTTCCTGCCATCAATTAAGGATTTAATTTCACTAAAGCCAGACACTGACTGCAGTCTAATTTCTCTATCAGAAATGTCATTACTGGGCTGTTTGAACAGTAAATCATTTCAGAGAATGGAAGCTGTTACTGCCTTACAGTCTTGATGAGATACTACCAGGCAGTAAGAAAAGGTAATGGTCAAATTACAAAAGTAATGAACAAACTGCTAACTTGACTGAAGGCCAGAAAACAGTGAGGAATGTTGGTTGAATACTAAAGAACACAATACACTGTGGTCTCTGTCTAAAGTTTACAGTGTTTACGAGGGTACATCCATGCAGTTAGAATAAAACAATGTCCTTACCCTGTGAAAATATATGAATTTTACATGTAATTTTCATAGTGCCATGAGGTAATCACAGTATATTATAGGTTAAAACTGATAGCATTAGTGTCTAGCAGCTCATCCAGTGGCATGCTACCAACTGCACCTTGCTCACAGACAGGAGTTGAAACTAATCTATTGATTATAGTGCTGAATGTTTCACTGGGAGGTGTTATTAGTTTTTCTAGGCCACAGTGTGAAAGGAGCTGAAAGGAGGAGGAGAGACAAAACAATGCCTCAGAACAGCAGGAGATGCAGGTGCCCAACACGGACGAATAACATCTCACCAAGCAACCAAGCGGGAAGCAATGTGTGTGTGTGCATGTCTTTGTGTACGTCTGGGTATGCATGTGCTGTCTGTGAGTGAATGAGTACAAAGAGAGAAAAAAAAAAAGAAAGAGGAGAGAGAGAGTGACAAAGAGGCGGCTGAGGTGGTGCTTGGAGTCGATGAAGTGCCTTCTCTCTGGTGGCCTGGGGAGGCGTGGGTGTAATAGATTAAACTAGTGTCTCGGGGCTCATCCCATGGCTAACCCTGTCCTATTAAGAGTGGCAGTGCGAGTCTTTCACAGTCACTCCACTCCACTGCAGTGTGGACAGGGCTGCTGGCAAGACTCTCAGATGGCACTCCACTGTTGCGAGCATTGGGGGGATGGAGAGGCTTTGAGGCAGCCAAGGACACAAACTGATGTGACTGATGGCAGCACAATAAAGTGAGCATCTCTTCTCCACAGTGTTAGGACCCCCCCGGTACTCAGAGGGACATCAAATGGCTCTCTGGGGCATGTAAGCTTTTCTCTACTGATGATAAGCTCATTGTACTCTGTGGTCAGTTGACTGGTGATGGCACAATGATGGCTGGAGGTCTTTAGCATTCTTCTGCATGGCAGATTTTTGCTGAACTGTCAGTCAATGACTGCAGTGACCTTATAAAGAAGTCACTCATTCACAACAGAGATATTATGCCAGACTCAAACCACTGAGTCATAATTGCCTATCTCAGAATCACAATGGAATTTTCACACTAAAGTGGCTTTGCATCCCAGAAATGATGTCCTTAGCTTTTTAGGCATTGTTAGGACTATTAGAGCTTACCGCAACCCAACAGGCAAATCTTTAGCTTTTCGATGATGGGTGCTGTCATGTGGGATCAGGAGGTTTTGGCCGCACTTGATTTAAGCATCCAGGCATGGTCTAATGTTGCTGTTTGGAAAAACATGTTGGCTCTGACAGCTGTAATTAGAAATGTGTGTTATTCTAGGCATGTTTGGCCTAGCTTTGATTTGCTCTCACAGGATAAATCATGTGAGGGGGTGTTAATGATTCATAAATGGTATTGTAAATATATAATATTGTGGTTAAATGGATTTACGGCCGCTCACAACATCACAGATTAAATATTTTCTGTGTTTTTCACCTTATTTAATCTCCAGCCTCTTCGGGTAATACCTGCGTTCAGCACAAACAAATGAAATCAGCCTGCTAATGACTTGCTGTGCTGTGATAATTATTCTTCGCGGGGAAAAACTAGATTCACCCATGGGTGTTGGCAGCAGACCGTTCCCCATATAAGTGGGCAAGCGTGGTGGATGTTTGAAAAGAATATTGAACTCAGGTATTGTAATACTGTACTGAACACACAAACAAACCGAGAACCCATTAAATATGCATATCATCCTGCTTCTCCCGTCCCCAAAATAACCAGTAAGCTGAAAAAATAGCTGCAACTAACAGTTTATACTGCTCAAGGAGCAAGCTGTGAGCGAGGGACCAGAAACAGGCCAAAGTTAACAAGTCAGAAACACATTTCAGTTATGATTATGCTCTTATTTTATCGCTGTAAATCATCATACAACCACATCCATTGTTCTGTATTCACACATGTGAATCTGACGGTGTAAGGAGTTTTTAATGTGCGAGTGTATGTGTGCATAATACTGTACCTGTGAGACTCAGATGCCTTGATTAGTCCCCTGTTCTAAATTAACAAATTCCCTTGAAACATAACAGGTTCAATTGGCAAGAAAAAAAGTTCCTTCATTCAGTATCACTGCCAGTGCAATGAAGGTACACATTTACATATCAAAGGGCGCAGCACTATGTCTAGAATTTCAAGTGTGTTCTGTTGTGATGTTGAAGAGCAGCAGCACTGACATGAGAGGAACTCGGTCTGTCCTCTTTACAAATTCCACCGTTGATACACTTCCTTGTTGTGTCCACGGTAACCCATAAAAGGTGCATAACAACCGAGGCTATAATGAGACACTTCGAACTTGTAAATGAACATGCATAGGTGTATGCAGCTTGTTTAATAATAATGTATGTGTAGATTTGGGTAATACTCATACAGCACCAGTTCTCAGCTTATAAGTAGGTCATCCTCGAGGAAGGGGAAAAACGTAAAATGATACATGGAGTCAGAAAATGAATGGCCATTTTTTTTCTTTCCTGGGAAATTTCCCTTATGGCCTCCAGATCTGATTTGATTCTCCCCAACTCAAGCGTTGACACATTAGCACGTCTTCTCATTAACTCAGAGTTTCTCATTACCCCCTTCTGGCCCCATTTTATTCCTATTTAACAACAGATATCCCAGACATTCTTGGACCATCTTGTGTCTCAAACGCATTAAAAAGGCAGTGAAACCCTCAGAATTACTGTTTTGCACCCAAACCGGAATATGTAAATTATTCTGTGAGATTTGCTCGACAGTTAATCATATGGCTGTCCATGCTTTGTTCCATGAATGTCAGAAAGGCTTCTCCCTCCTCCATCTGCTGAGTAAATGTGCTGCAATTTGCTCATGTAGATGCCATCTCTTTTCTTTGCTGCACCTTTAGTGGCAAAATGTTTTAATCCTAATAAGATACTACCGTGTAAATATACTGTATCAAGTGAATAAAGACTCCAAAGCACATTAGAATGGGATGTTTTAATGGCCAGTATGAAGTGGAGGATGGATTACAGCAGCTAAAATAATCCCAATATGGACGACTATTGTTTCAAGACAGACTTGAAAAATGTGAACCTATCATTTAACATTACAGAATCCACTGGCACTAAATAATACCCCTCTTGCTCAACTGCTTTAAATTTAGGCATTATCATATTGCTCAAAGCTGTTTGTTTGCTGTGACTCCGGGATGCCAGCTGTGCTCGCTAGAAGATTTGTGGCAAAACTGCAAAGCCTGTGTGTGAAAAGAGCATTTCCCCATCATGCTCCACATTTCTCCGTCATCGGCTAGCCGAGGATTACATGAAAATTAGACAGTTATAAAGGGTGAGAGTTTGGGCCTCTATCCTAATTGTGGTGATGCAGCATGTTGAGATGGAAAGCAACGCTTCTCCTTGTCCCCAGTGAGACTCTGGCTAATGAGGCCTGGTGTACACCTCCTGCTGTCCACTTTCCCAGCAGTATCTCTGTCCCTCCTCCTCCTCCACCTGTGCACGTATTTTAGCTGAGCTATGCATGCTTGTCTACATGCACTGGTTAAGGCCTAATATGATATTTGCTTATTAGGTATTTATTTTATTTATATGTTATTTACTTTGCTTTTCTTATGCTAGTTTTGCATCACATAAACTCCAAATAATGAAAATGCTGATTACATTATTGGTATATGTATTTCTGTGCCTAAGTTTCTGAGAAGCAAAGTACATTAAGTTACTTTTGATGCTGATTTTCAGCAATCAACAGGAATCAGCAGGAAGCTCAGCAAACTAACATAATGACTGCTGTACATTTTAGGCTACGTTGTAGGTATAACTTGGTGAGGAGTCTTTTAGTTTGATTGTAGGGATCAGCATTTGAATGACACCCACGATGAATCCGGTGTTTTTTTATGTGGCTGTTGCTTCTGGGAGCTGGGTCTTCTCTCAGTGTTGTCACTTCTTGAAAGAGATTGAAAGGGACAGAGTGTATTTCCTGTTGAAGGATCGTATAGCTGTGCCTAGCCAGTTGCATCTGGTGCACTGTAATCAAACCAATCATGGTGGTTGATGGTCAATGATTGCTTTCAGATTGGCTTGCCTTCACATAGCTCTTTTTTTTTTTTTTTCTTTTTACGGACACCTGCTGTAGTGGAAAGACTGTGAAACCATGGAGATGAAGATGAGACCGAGGGCTTGAGAAGCATCTGCTATCACTATGAAATCATGACTGCACAGCCTCTGATCATCTCTAGTGGATGGAGTCTAATTAGTTAGCTAATTCATGTGCATTTAATTTGGACATATGATTGGTCATGTTTACCATGCGTCACAAAAAGGCGTTTTTTTTCTACATCCTTCAGTGCACCTCCCTTTTTGAAATTCACTGTCTCTTCACATAAGCACATTTCACTGCACTATTACCAGCTGTTTTCACTTGGTGTCTTTTGGAACAACATGCCAGAGACGCCCAAGTCCTGGGGCGAGAAGATAGCATTGCTGCCATAGTGGTTACATGTTAGTCAATTTGAAATACACAGAAAGGAATGTCTCTCATGTGACTCCAGGCCAGTAGAGCGTAACCGACTGCAAGCTTGCCAAGTATGGTTGGTCTCACATGAGAGGGCAGGAGACGGGCAGAAGCACGAATAGGGGTGTCACTGCTGTCGGATATATACACCTCAGCTGCAGACATGCCGAGGATGCCGATTCCTCCCCTCACTTTGGGCTAATTGACCCTGAGCTGATATGTCAGAGGCTTGAGGAGGTAGAACATATGAACCCTTAAGCTGTTTTTGGAGAACTCTTGCATAGGGGTGAAGTTCTGCTGAACCAAGTAAATGCAGCTTAACTTACTCACAGTAAGGCGCTCAAACATTAACCCGGTCGGGATCTCTGATGAATTAGACAGCACCATGCTATTAACCTCAATCTGAGCTGTCATTTAAAAAAGTTTGAAGATGATTTCATGAGTGTGTTTACTCCTTTAGTTGTTCTTGTCAGACACTGAGAATAATATAATTTGAATGTAGTTTGAGTGACATAAACAGTGGAGATCAACCATAGACTGACATTTGTTATATATGAGCAGGCTCATGTTGACGTCTGATAGTTCAGTAACTCCTGAACAGTTACTGCTTGAAAATGAACTGAGGGTAAACTGCTGTCAACACTGACAGTCATATTCAGCTACAACGTCTCCTCAAGTGCTCTCAACTCCTACTGGATGAACACAGAGAAATCAAATTACAGCAGGAGTGCTGCCACAATTATAGTTTGAACTGCAGATGATAAAATCCAAATGTGAATGTAACTTTAACTTTATTTTTTTCCTGTTTTTTTTAGCCACTGGACTATGAAACCAAGAAGGCGTACACATTTAAGGTAGATGCCTCTAATGCTCATTTGGATCCACGATTTCAAAGCTTCGGAGCCTTCAAAGACACAGCAACAGTGAAGATTAACGTATTGGATGTGGACGAGCCCCCAGTGTTCAATAAGCCCTCCTATGTGATGGATGTGTATGAAGACACACCAGCAGGCACCATCATCGGAGCAGTGACGGCACAGGATTTAGATGCCAGCAGCAGTCCAGTCAGGTAAAGTTAAACTCTTCTGTCTAAAACAATATACAGTTTACAGGTTACTTTTTGTGCATGGTGTCATATCAATTATGTTTCACTTGAGTGGAAGACAATGTTATCTAGTTATCAAAGTGAGACTACTTGAAAATAACAAATTTGATTCCACAAACATGTATGTTGTGTTTGATCACTGTTACTTTAGGTCACTCTTGGAATATTTAGATTATATTTTGTGGTGAACAATGTCTATTCAAAGTTCAGATTTATGTGTCTTAAGCAAACAGTGTGAATTCCCAATCCTAATGGAACTCAGTGGGATTCAGTGGAGAATCACAGTACTTAAAGGATGGATGAGTGTGCATCGTTGTAGTCTTTAAAGTTATTTTTCTTTAAAAAAATACACGTTTTAGTCCTCCCTTTCTTTTTGATCAAACAAAATTTGCAATTTGCAGTTTCAGTAGATCCTTCCAGCCCATTTTAAATATTAACTCTAATAGAAAAACCGAACATGAAATTCTCAGATTTTTTTCCCCAATTCTGCATTATTGAATCATTTCTGAATATAGTCCACAAATAAATCATATTTCAAGTTTTGCTCTGATATACTCTGATGGAAAGACCCATTAAAAGTTAGTGAACTGAAATGGCCTAACTTAATGAAAAAAAAACTATACTAACTGGGTTTAATTGTTTGTATTCAGCAGAAACGGTAGAACTTGACTACCTGAATAGTATACTGAGGATAGGGGTTGGGATAAAAAGAAGGAAACTGAATGACAGTGTGACTCACTGTAGGACATTTTGGTCATTTAAAGTAAATCATTTTAATTTTATTCACAATAACTATAGTAAATCTACATATTGTGAAGAAAACTGGCCTGGATTTATTTCACAATCTTTAATGGCTTTACTATTTGACAAAATATTTACTCTCTTGAGGATAAAAGAGCTAAAGAAGGAAGTACTGCGATACTGCAGCCAGTGGTTGAAGCTTTTATATCCCTAATCCATTCATCAATGTCTCTAGTCCCCATTCATCAATGTCATCATGACTTTAATCTTGAGGGTATTGTCAGTTTCACTCATCAGTTTGAAGACTAATCAGTCTGTGCTGGACATTTGACAATGTCATGTAAAAATCCTGCTAGCATCATCGGTTGGCAGTTCTTGACTTGTTGGTGACTGCGTGCAACAGAAGGAATACTGTAACTTTGGCTGACATCCACTAAGACCAACTGTAGTGCTGGTAATTGTTTGGCTTGGCAGAGCGATATGCTGTAATTGAGAGGACAGTGAAGTGGATGTATTGCGTTTTTGCCAGAGTTCTGTTCTCCAACTGTCATTAAAGTGGACCAAGTTACACAGAAGACGCTGCTGTCCCCTTGCATTTACTTTTACCCACAGCAGTAATGAGTTAATGCTCAGAATAACCGGCGTTACGCTATCTGACAACATTGGTTAGATTGGGATAAAGAGCTAGTAAGCAGTAAGCAAGTAAAATGTTCACAATCACAACAGTTGTTGAACTGTAAATCATGCAAAGATATAGCAGTTGAGCCTCAGAATATAAATATAGATCTGGAAATGTGCATGATACATCCCCTTTAATTAACAACATATACAATGTAAATAGAAGATCTTATTGGAAGTGATGAGATATAAACAGTAAGCCCTGGTGTATCAGAATAACTCCACAGAAGCAAAGGGACTTAATGAAAACTCATTTTCTGCTTTTTGAAATGCATATATTAAAACTAATTCTGTAGGTTTTGATTTCTTTTTGATTGTCTTTAGAGAGCTCAAAAATGAATCCTGATCAAAGGTAATTTATAGTGTAACAAAATGTTCTAAAACTTAAGTGACAAATACTTAACAAAACGTACTGTACTCTAGACCCCTGCTCTCTCCTTGGTAAATATCAGGTGGGACATTTAAACATCACTGGTCGGTTTTATGGATCTGACATGCCTGACTCAGCTTCTGATTTATACTCAGTGCAAGTCATTCCTTTTATTCCTCCATCTGTCTGTCTTGCACACTAGCACATACACCTTATCCCACATTCTACTATAAAACTTGAGTGGTAGATAACAATAGACTGTCCCTCGCAAAAGACAAAAGAAGTGCATTCTTAAAAATGTATGAGAATCCTTTGCTTTTTTAAAATCGATTAGCTCCTTTTGCTTTGTGTTAATGGTTCTTCGAAGATGTATCGCTCGAGTGTAACGCAAATAGCAAAAAAAACACCTGTTGCATGGACAGTAGTTGTTTTTTTTATGAATATTTCATCCCGGAGAAAACAAAAGAATGGAAAAAGCAGAGATTTGTACAACAAAAAGCTTATGCCCTCTACTCTGTGAATCTCCACTTTGTCTCCGGCACTTTAAATATTCATCAATACCACAGCTGACATTGTTCATTTGTGTGCCATCATAGAGCAGCCTTGCATTCTTCACTTCAAAACAATAGACCCAATGACCCATCATGCATAGGGAATAATGCTTTTAGACAACTGATTCTGCTATTTAGCGGCATAGTGCAGAGTAATCTCTAGCTGGGGAAACAAAGGGGCTTCATGAATACTGCATTGTTGGCTCTTTCTGGAGAGCTTCCTAAAGTTTGAATAAGATTTAAAGATTGCACTTTTGGCCTCTGTCTTAAATGGTAATATCACAAATCACAAGACACTGAAGAGCCACATTAGTCATGAAATTTGAAAGGCTTTACTATAGCAAAAACCCTGAACCATAAAATCAATAACAGTTGAAAATAAACTCAAATGTGCCTTCCCTTTTCTTAAATTACCTTGTGTATCGTGTATAATGTTCACTGGATTGAATTAACATCACAGCAGTTCAAAGCAGGAGATAACAATGTAATTAATTTCCATATCTACAGCTCTCAGTACTGAGTCCAGCTTAAGTAGCCTCTTTAGATCTGCGATTTCTTTCTCACAGTTGTTGATGAGCTCTGTGCTTTTTAAAGATAACTTAAGACATTGAACCAATTACAAGTAAAACATTTTTTGATGTTTTCTATTTCACATGAATACAAAATATGTTACTTTCTGAAACGTTTCTGGCATTTAGAGCGAGAGGTTGTAATTGAGCTGGTGAGGTTTTGTTGTCGTGTTCAAGGAAATTTCAAAACATGCATGCTCTGTTTGTGATTTATCATGTAATATTCTGGTCTCTCTAACCACTGGGCCACACTGACAGTGAACATAGGCTTCAGTAGCAGCTTGACTCCAATACATCCCCCCCAACAAAAGCATTTTACCCTGAGGAGAAATTGCAAACCATTGATCTTTTGAACTCTTGATGGGAGTTTGGCTGTAATATTTATCAAAGAGACTCACACTAAACTATTTTGACACAATCATGTTCACTTCAAGGCTACGTGCAAAACAGAGTTAAAGAGAGGACGTACACAAATCAAAATTGAAACAGAAAAATTTGATGGAAGTGAGGCTTGTAGAATAATTCTACTGAAGTGGTTTTGTTATCATTCTCATTACAGTAAAAGACTTGGGGGTCTGAATATATGCTAGGCCTCTTTCTTTTAATGACTGAGTCAAGTCCAGTTTGAGGCTCTATAGTGTAAAAAACAAGCATGATAAATATTAATGAGAAATATCCTTTTAAGATCAAATAGCTTGCCACGAGAAAAAAAAAAAAAAAAAAAAGCAGAATGGTGGCACAGAGAGATCCAGGCTCAAGCCCATGAGAAATTAAACATCTGTGCTGTGGAAGTGCCCATGAGCAAAGCGCTGAACAACCAACCTCGGACCTCTGTGTGAAGGAAGAGAGAAAGATGACATATTTTTTGCTTGTGGGAACTCAACAGGCGATCACAAAAATTATTAATGAAAAATAGCCTTTTAAGATCAAATAGCATGGCATGATGAATGGCTCTGTTAGTGTTTGGTTTCAGATCTCTTTTGTATTTCATCGTTTGCATTCAGAGCAGCTGGGTAAGACCAAAGATGCATTTCACAGAGAGGACGCTGTACCCTCTGTTCGCAGACACCAAACCAACATTTTTATGCCTTTGTTGTTTTTCGGCTGTGAGAGATTGATACGGTTTCAACAGTGCCTAAAATTCATTTATGTTCCCAAGAAAAGCGTTTATTCAGCATGGTCAAAGTACATGTGCCCCATTACTAGATTGGAATTTATTTGCGATCCTCAGCACATTTTCTGGAAATGACCATTCAGAATGAGTAATGAAGGCTACGCCAACATTATATTACACCTAACTCATATACATGAGCCCGGAGGGAAAATCACTGTGGTTTAATTCTGGTTTATGCTGCAAATGGATGCTATTAAACAAACATTTTCTTTCAGGTATTCCATTGACTGGAAGAGTGACATGGACAGCTACTTTGACATTGATCCAGTGGAGGGAACGATTTCCACAAACGAACTCCTTGACAGAGAGAGCATCGCCCAGCACAATATCTCCATCGTGGCGACCAAACTTAGTAAGTATGACAACAAGATCGATTGTGATTCATGCAGGTGTCGTCGTCCTTCCCCCGCCATAATCTGTGTGAAGGATTTAACACACTTTTACTCAAGTCAATACTCAATCCCATTTTGCTGGAAAGGTTTATAGGTGACTATAAACCATGATGGCTCTCCCAGAGGGATGTATCTTCAGGACATAGTCTCCTCTAGCATACTCATCTCAACTCTGTTTTTATTTTTAACTGCTTTTTTTTTTTAACACGTTTGATGACATTGGCATTGGAAGGGAGCTTTTCTTGCCAGAGTCAACTTTTACTTACACCGCAGTAAAATGTGAACACTTCCAGAGTTTTACAGCAAGCAGATGCAGCGGCATCACAGCATGTTGTGAGCTGAGCTCGAGAAAGCTGTGGCTTTAAGACATGTCATCAAGCTAATTATGTTTTTATGAAGGAAGTGGAGCAAATTCCGGATAAATAAGCAAATCCATCGTCATCAAGTCATCAAATCTGCTAAGAACCGTCAAAGTCATTATCCCAGAGGCAGGCTGGTGCTCAATCAAAATTACCCACGCTGTATATTCATTAGGACAGACTGTGAAATATGGGCTGTTAAAACTTGAGTCATTGTCGCCTTGGAAACTGATATTACTCACTTCCCCTCAAGGTCATGGCACTGACATGCTAATTCTGTTTTCAATGTGTGTGTGTGTGTGTGTGTGTGTGTTTCTTTGTGTGGCTTTTGTGAATAAGTGTCAAGGAATTGGAGGATGAGGTAGGCTGAAAGGATACAGAGCGGTAGGAGGAGGGAGGAGGATAGAGATGGGAGTTTTACAAGGGCGTTACATGTTCAGTCTGTCATGCTTGGTGCAGGAATCAAATGGTATTTCTGCACGTCTTACCCTCACCCACCTGCGTTTTACTCATTTCTTATCACCTTTCCCCAAGTCAGCCTCCAATGTAGCCTTCCTTGCTGCTTGGTTCCCCTCTCTGGAGATGAATCTTCTTCTAGAGATCATTTTTGCCGTGACAGAAAAGAAAAAAAAAAAACATCCAGAGCCAGAATGGATACTCTGGTTCTCTTTTTCTATGGTTTCTATGGATCATGGTTGTGGACCGCCTGCTGCTGTGGTCCTGCTAGACATCCATGCCTACTATTATTATTATTTTTTCATATTTCTATTATTATTATAGTAGCTATTGTTATTACTGTTGTTGCTGTGAATCTGTATCTCTCTCTCTCGACCCAATCAGCCAAGGCACATGGCTTCCCACCTAGAGCGAGGTTCTGTTCAAGGTTTCTTCCTGTTAAAGGGGAGTTTTTTGCCGCTGTTGCCAGATGCTTACTCGTGGGGGAATGTTGGGTCTCTGCAAATTAAAGAGCATGGTCTTCACCTGCTCTATATGAAAAGTGTCATGAGATAACTTTTGTTGTGATTTGGTGCTGTATAAAAAACAAAAAAATTACTTGACTTGACTTGAAACTCAGCACCCCAGAGTTTGTGTCCCAACGTGTGAATTCAAATGTGTTTTTGACCTTGAGTGAGATTTAGCAGAACTTTGTGTTCTGGGTATTGGATAGTAGTTATGGCTCCTTCGCGGTGCATTCTGTTATCATGGTTGGGATGTTGCCTGTCTGTTATTTGGGGTTTAATCCATGAAGAGCAGCAATAAATACTGAAGCAAAAGATACCTTCAATGCCTTTACCAATAATACATTGTATGAGAAGAGGTCACGCACAGAAAAAAAAATGTTCTGACTTTTCTACAGTTTAAAGCAGCTTCAGTTGGCACTGCACTGCAGTTTTCAATAAATAGTAAATTATTACAGATCTCTATATTTGACCTGTCTCTGCATCTACCGTGTGTCCTTGCTGCTAATGCTTTTTAACATTTACCCACTCATACGTTTTATTCCCACGTACAATAGCTCCGATGAAAATATCCAACAATATGAGTCGTTAGATGACATTTTCCTGACCTTTCTTTAAGTACCTTTACTCTGCAATGATTAGCACAACACCTGAGTTGGAAACGTTTCACTTCACACAGCCTCAGAGATTTGTCCGGTCATTGCTAGACACCGCAGTCATGCAGCAAAATGAGAGCAGTGTCTGCTGCTCTCCGGAGACACAGTACACAGCAGAAGGCGTGCTAAATAAGAGCCGGGGCTAGATTAACAGTTTGCTTTTTGGCTTTTAAGCCCAGTGGCAATTTTTAGGAGTCAAACAGGGGGGAAGATCTATTAAATGTAATAATAACCTTGGTAGGAGGCAATGAGGGAGCACACTTGCTATCTATTTACAGCAAATGAATTTAGTTTCACACTTAAAATGGAGTTTTTTGTTGGGAGTTTGTTTACTTATTCCGCCCGCAGTTGCAATTTTAACAGATTGCTATCCTCAAGAAATCTTTCTATCTATATTTTGCAGCTCGTTTTATAGATTTGTGGTTGATTGCTTGCAAAGATGGACTTTTTTTTTTATTATTATTAAAATGAGTTTAATTAAAAAAGTAATATCCAGCAGAAAAGCAGTGTAAGGCAGGATTTTTTTTTATGGCTGACCACTCAAGCATTCTGTAGCAATACAGGATTCTGATTCAATAAAATAAATAGAGCATGTGTTATTGGGCTGAAATGCTGACACCAGTCTGATAATAGTCCGGATATAACTACTATACCATTGCCCCATCTAGTGGGCTGAATGATACATCACTCATAACAAAGTCAGAGTCAGCCAACAGTTATGGACATTGGTGTTTCAGATGAGAGGACATGATAAACTCTTGTATCCAGAAGCCTTTCAAGACCAATTTTACAGATTCCATTGATCCAGAGGAGTTCAAGTTGTTCAAACTTTTTGGAGACCAAATAATTCAAGACCCCAATGACAAAAGCCAAGATCAGTATTTTTTTTGCTGGGTGAGCATCAATGTTAGTAGTTCAGTCAGTGCAAAGCAGCAAATCCCATGCTCAGTGTCATTTTTACCTCGGTGGGAAGATTGCTTTTTCCATCAAGGTCAGAGACAGGTTACTAACTGAGCCGTGGCTGCGTCTCCAATCCCCTTGAGATGATTCTACAGATCCCACCCCCACCCCGCCCTTGCCCTGCATTCTTCTCAACCACCCACCTACACACAAGCCTACACACCTACGCACCCATGCACCGGCACTCACGTAAACAAGTGCACACTAAGCCCCCCACTGCAGAGCAAAGCCTATTCCCACATCAAATCCATAAAGTTTACCTTACTCCGGCTTTCACACAAAAAGAACATTTCCCCGTTGTGCCCCTGCAGTGAGCAAACATTGTAACAAACAACCCTGAATTCAAGTTAGTCCCTCTCAAGGGGGCTTTCACACTATAATTAATATGGGCTACACATCTTATGGCTAAAACCCATAACAGAACCCGAGGAAAAACAGCTTGTAAAGAAAAGTATTCTCTCTGTAGAGCCGTATTCCATAACGTGAGGCATGCTTTATTTGTAGTCATCACATGAGATGTGTGTTTTTATTTAATTCTCCTTTTCATCATCAATCAAAAGCTTCATAAAACAGCAGTGCATGTGTGCAATTTATGCATCAGCATGTTCCAGACATCAGGGGTTTTCTAGCAGACGTTTAACCAGAGCGACTTACAAATGGTCGAGCAGCAAGACGGTTAAGCATCTGCTCAAGGACACTTGGGCATGACATCCTCTTTGACCACTCAGCCATCCTTCTGCAACACTGATAAACCTTTATACTCCTGCTCATCATAAGACAGTAGTACTTCAGATATCCACATGATGTCAGTGCTGTGAAAAAATATTTTCTGTTTTTCTACATTCATGTAACTCTGTCCAGTCCTCAGTGCACAACTGTGGTTTTATTTAAACAATTCTGTCTTGTGTTTTCTTATCCAGATAGTCCAGTTCTGACCAGTCGGGTGGCTGTTACCGTCCACGTGTTGGACATCAACGAGTTCCCACCTGAACTCGCCAGTCCTTATGAGACCTTTGTGTGTGAAAATGCCAAGGTCGGACAGGTACGTTCACATATACTCTCCTCCCTGCCTCTTTCTGTTACACAGGTCATGTGCTCATCGCAATAAACACAACAAATTTTTTTCCAGGATGAGATAAGATGTATTGAGTGTTGTGAGTCGACAACTGCTGATCGGAGAGTTCTTCCATAGAGCTGATATGGCTTCAAGGTGGTTTGTGTAGTAAATTGAATCTGAAAGGTGAGGATTTTTATAAGCGCTGGCAGGGTGTCATTGTTTACACTTAGAAATAAATGCTGAATTTGTGGATTGTAGTGATAAAATGCAGTGGTATTTTTCTGCTTTTTGGAGCACCATATTGCTGTAGTAAATAAAGAGATTTAGCTTTGATGTTGATGTAGGTTTCCAGTGTTTTACTCAAGGTCACCTGAATAAAACTCTTTATTCCGAGGGATTTTGCAGAGAACCATTCAGCACAGAGTTTGAATCTAAATCTTGAACTATGATTGTGTCATAGAGTTCGATTCAGCGGGAGAAGCAATCATAAAGCGAGGCAGCGCTTTGCATATCAGCAACCTGGAGTACATTTCGGATGATATATTTGAGATGCAGCGGAGAATTTTCCTGTGCGCATTGTAAACCACCTGTGCCTGTAAATTAGCCCATTAACTAGAATCTATATGCAGTTAGTGTTCTGAGGGAACAGCTTCTTTGGCAGTCTATCAAATCGGTGTTGACTCCTCATCACATTGAGGGTGTTTTGCCGGTCCTCAGGCCTATTCCAATCAAAACAGTGGCTGTGCCCTCCATTTGAAGGCATCGCTGTCTTCCTGACATGAACTCGGCTGTGGCTTCAAGATTGAGTCAAGACATTTAAAAAAAGGGGGATTGAGGCCAATTTGACGCTGGAATCAGAACAAATCAAGTCCCAAATGCAAAAATAACTAATAAGTTTTTTTTTTTTCTTAAAGGCCCTGAAAACCTTTTTCTCAAATAGTTATATACTCTGAGTGAAGAGGCTCTGCAATTTTCTTCCATAGCTGTGGTTATTTCACTTGGATTTGTTGTTTTTCTGTGTCTGTGCTCGCCTGAACAGGTTTAAAGGGTGCATGGCTCAGTTGGAAAAAACAGGATGTCACAATCTTAAATCCATCAATCAGGATTTAGCAATACTCTAATCAAAAGCTGATGACAGATGTTCGGTTGTTTACTTATGTTTCAGGGCCATTAAAACAACACTCACACAGTTCCGCTGAGGCAGAGTTTTTAAGTATTAAACTTGTCAAATAATAGCTAAGCTAACAGCTTTTCCCACACTTTAACCCTCATTGTTGCTTATTTAATCATAAATAGTTTAACTTATAGAGAAATACTCAAGGATAGAGAAGGCATTAACAGATTTAACAGATTTATATTCACTTGCACAACTTCTGACTTAGATCCTTCACCATTCAACTAATCAATACACAGGATTTAGACAAAATTAAACTATCCACCACAGGGAAAAAAACAAAAAAAAACAAACAAATAAAATAAAACAAGTTCAAGATTAGACAACAACAGTCTTATTGTATATTCAACATGTGTGTGCCCTGTATTTAAAAGGCATTATTGTCTCTCCTTTATTCTCATCTCATTCTTTCCTCTCATCTTCCTTAATTGCATCTCCTGTGTTTTATCGTCTTCTTTTCCCCTTCTCTTTTTTTTTTCCTCCTCTCCTTCTCCCCTTCCTTGCCCTGCAGTGCAGAATATACATTTTCCTCCAGTGTTTCCACAGCATGATTCCACCAGGTGTTGTGCACAGCTGGTGGATGATAAAGAATTGCAGATCCCTCTCTTCACACGTCGCCCTTGATGATTATCTGAACTCATACTGCTGAAAAACATACAAACTGCTTGTTTATGGAGTATCTCATGCTGTGGCACAACTTCTCGGAAAATAATCTGCAACCAGGAAGTAGCCAGGTAGCACGGGAGGCAACCGACTATTTTCATGTAAATGTGTGGGAAGAGCAGAATGGCCTTAACTTAAGATTTGCAAGTAAAATGGTCAGGGCTGTGGTCAAGAAAGACAGTAAAATATTTCCTTATTTTATGATGTACTGTACTCAGAGCTCTGACCGGTCAACTGGTCAAGTGTGAAATGAGAAAAAAGCAACAACAAAGGAAACATAAAACAAGCATATTTACAACTGAGGAATTAAGTAGTTGAAAAAAATCCTACATATTAGATATACTTTAATGTATTCCCTTTGAATTGTATAATACTTCATGGAAATGCTAACCTTGTGAATCAGTTTGTTACACCGAAATAATTACATTTACATTTACAGCATTTAGCCGGCGCTCTTATCTAGCTCAACTAACAATGCAGCCGAGTGCGAAAGCAGAATACACTTAAAGCCATTTAACATGTACAATAGCACCCAGTAATAAGCAGTAACAGCAGCCACAGTGCTACGCTTGTGTTCGGGAAGAGGTGAGGCGCACTTCTGAGTGCATGAAAAGAAGCTGCACTAAAGCTGAAATTTATAAAAACTGTCCGATATTCAATACACTTTATAGGTGGATTTCATGTACCTGCAGATAGGAACTTTTACATACCAGTGGTGGACTAGATGACAAATAACCAGTGTGAAGTTATTCATTTATCACAGTGAAGCGTATTAATTTAGTGTTGTATTAGAGTTAAAATGAATTGTTGATTAATCACATCAAATGGCGAAAAATGAACTCAGAAAAAAATGCCACACATTTGCTTGTGACAGTCTGTAAAAAGTAAATATTTACTGCTTGTGTCTTTATTGTTGTAAATTTAATAATCTGGGTTTTTTGACTGTTTGCCAGATTAAGCATTCAGTTTTAGAAAATTGATTATGTGGTAAAGTATGATTATTATTATCTTATAATTGATTTATTGAAAAAAAATCAGACATTAAACTCAAAGGAAAATAATTGTTAGTTGCAGCTCCAGATTTATGAATCACTAAGCTAATTTAGTAGCATGAAATCAATAGTGTGAGGTATGCCTCTGCTGTGGGGAACACAACAGAGCACTCATCACACCTGGTGTCAGGTTTGTTACCCTGGAGGGGCGCTTATTTAAATACTGAGAGAGAGGGAGAGCAACATAGACAAGGTGATGTAACAGGGCAAGAAGGCTGATTAGCTGTATGTGTGGGATCCAAGGCCGGGGCATCAGGTCTGCAGCAGGTCAAGCCTGGTAAGTGGGGAAGAACAGACTGGTTGCACAGCTGGGCTGGCAAGACAGCCGGTTCCAGACAAAGCTCTGAGACGTTTGGGGAAAAGAAGGAAGCCGTCAGCAGTCTGGTTCAGAGGCGGCTGAATCAGCAGTCTGTGTCTAGGAGTGTGGAAGAACAAAGAAGTTGGTGGTTGGTTGGCGAGGTGTTAGCTAGAAAACTCAGCTACAAAACAGCTTAAAATATAAATGATCCATTTTATTGAAGTTCTGTCTAGATGGTGTTGAATTGAACAAACTATGTCTCCTCTTTTATTGTGGGTTGTTTTGGGAACAAAAATTTGAGTTGCTCCTGTGCTTACAGCAGGTGTTCTGTAATGTAAGTACAATATAAAACAACTGGCCTCTGTTCATGACCCTTGAACAAGCTCCAGTAGTTTTGAATGAACTTAATCCATCACCCTATGTGTTGCAGTAATATAGAATTTCAACAAGTTATCAATCAAGTGCTCAGTGACTGTATCCAAAACTACCGAGAGAACAATTCACTGCCTTGTTTCAGCACCATACAGATCTGACATACAGTCAGTTCATGACAGTTCAGTGTTGAAGAATTTCACATTTCCTGTCAGAGCAAATTGACCTGTAGGATTTTTATTTTCCATTGTAAAGAGAAATATTTGACATTGAAACAACTACTCACAATAAAATGTTCCACCTGTGCCATTCCAAAGGTGCTTTTCTGTCAGTATGTAGATGACACGGCTACTACTAACACACACCATGCAGGCAGGAAAACTAGAAAAGTAAAACTTCATAACCTAAAAGTGAAACCAAAACTTAATTAAGAATCCCTATATCTTTATTTTCAACAGGTGATTCAAACCTTTAGTGCAAAAGACCAGGATCTACCGACTGCTGGACAACAATTCACCTTCAAATTACCAAAGGAAGATATAAAAAACAAGAATTTCACCATCCGGGACTTTGGAAGTAAGTATCATTTTATTCTGATAACAGCTGTATTTGGTGACATGCACTATTGGTACAGTATTAATTGATTTGTGTAATGCTTGATATCAATTTACGAGCTTCATCCCAAAAGTGGTGGTAGGACATCATGCTTAGGGAAGCTAAAGGTCAGCGACGAGGGTGGGGTGCTTGTGTCTATACAGTGTTTTTCTCTGGCAGAAAAGCTGGCAGAGCACTGGGGAGCGCTGGGATGAAGCACATGTGCAGTGAGAGAAAAAAACACTATATGGACATGGACTACATGGTCCACCTTAAGTGAGCCTGGTCACGTTGTTGCTAGCTTCGGGGCTACGTAACGTGTTGCTGTCTTTTCAACTGCTGAACCGCTGATTTGCTGCTCATTATTTTAATGGATTTGTTGAAGGTTGAATTCTTTCTGTGATAATTTTGGGGAAGCTAAGCTTCCTCTAGCTTTTTAATAGCACCGCCCACGTGTCATCCTCCATTCTAGGGAAACCATATCACACTTCTTTACAACTGACAAATAATGATAAATTAGCAATGTGAGTAAATTAAAGGTAGCTGCAATCAATTACAGTTTCTTCGAGAAAAGCAGATATTAGATTTATGATTTTTTTAGACAAAAAATAAGTATGTAACTTGTGACATCACAAATAGTGATGATAGTGATCAAGATTTTGTATAGTAGAACTAATATTGATTCCATATTAAAAGTTACCTGCAACAAATTTATCCTGTCCTATTTTTGGGCTGACAAACATCCTCTCTAGTTGCAAAGTTTGCTGCTTGAACCTTGTAAGAGTGGCATAATATCTCAATGCTAAAAATAACAAATGCAAGCGGTCAGACGTTGTCTTATGATAAGGGCATAAATGACACTGCAGTGTGCACTCGCAGAGCCCTTTGAAGTCTAACCAGAAAGACGGGTAATGAAAAGTGGGACATGGCAGGATGAGGCCAGGGAAACGAATGAATTCACCATCCTTGACAAGCCCCCATCCGAACCTCTGATCCAGTTTTACCTTTTGGACACACTGTCTTGCAGTTTCCAGACTGCCAGGGGCCCTGCAAGCACACTCTCCAGATACAGAACGAGATCTGATAGGCAGGGACAGGAAATACAAACACCACGGACGAGTTCAGCAAGAGAAAGAGAGAGAGAGAGAGAGGGAGAGGAGGGCACAAACACAATCTGCACAACATGCAAGGTGTGCTAAAACGCCTGACCTCCTGTCAAGAAAAAGTGCCAGCCTTCGTCAGTGGAACAAACCTGGCTTGACAGGGGTCAGACAGTCTAGCTGTAGCAGACAGAACCAGGCAGGTCCAACCTGATGCGTTCCCTCTCTCTCGTATACATTGTCGACCTCTATTCCACTCGCCACCCTCACACCTCTGGCTGTCTTCCCAGGTTGTTCCCTTTGTGTGTTTTTATTTTTTTGTTTATTATCTATCATTCCTAATGTTCTGTTTCTCTGGAGTGATGCTGCCTGTACAAAGAGATAACAATATAACAACAGATCCCAATAGTTCCCACAGCGTAGGTAGACGGAAGCCACTTTGCAATCTTTTGGGGGAATGATGTACTGGGCGTGGTTGGGCTCTATCCACTTTTAAGGCGAGTGGTGTAAAATGGCGAGAGCTTTGATAAGAGAAGTCTTTGAAACGATGCAGTTTCTCATTGCATTCAGAGAAGCACATTTGAAGAGGATTTGATATCAAACTTAAAGAGTTATCAGACATTGAAAAGTTTTATCTTTATCATACTTGGACCTCCGCGCTAGTAATGTAGCTCAGAGGACTATCTGATTGATGTGAGGTTATACTGGGTGGAATATTTTCTTCTTCTTTGGTCAGAACACTTTCTAACCTGCATAGATCAAGGAATAAGCACTTGCTGCACTACTTCAAGCCTTTCCATACAAATTTGCATGATTCTTTTAATCCACACCTTTTCAAAAGAATCTGCAGCTGTTTTGGAGATTTTTCCTTTTTTGGTTTTCGATGGCAGCAAAATTTTAAATTTCTCCTTCTTTCCCTTCTTCCAGATAACACTGCTGGTATAGTGACGAAGCGGAGTGGCTTTAGACGGCGTTTGCAGGAGATCTACTTTCTTCCTGTGGTGATTGAAGATAATGGCTACCCACCCAAGAGCAGCACAGGCACCCTGACCATCCGTGTATGTGGCTGCGAATCAGATGGCTCTCTGTTAACTTGCAGCGCAGAGGCCATCTTTCTCCCTGTGGGCCTCAGCACGGGTGCTCTGGTTGCCATCCTTCTATGTATCATCATCTTATTAGGTGAGACATGTTGTCTTCTAGCTTGTAAACATTTTTCATTCTAACGCACTATCATCGATGATCATAAAGGACACAGGGATTTGCTATATGTGTTGTGTTGGTGCTCCAGCTCTGACGTCCCACTGGTTGCCCGGCAACCTTATATGCACATATTTCATAATGTCAAACTATTCCTTTACCATTTATTTTTGAATTTTAAGCTTCCATAACTTCCTTTAAACTAATAAGGCTTCCTGCTAGCTAAATCCTAACCTTAATTTGGCCAAACCAGTCAATCTGTAAAGTCTCATTAAACCAAATTTAATCATTTAGATAATGAGGACGGGTGTAAAATCTTCCCTAATACTACATATTGATTGGCTTGTGAGGCTAGAGGCAAGTCAAAGCTTCCTGTCAGCTAGATCAACATGTAAAATACAGATGAACATTTAATCTGCCAGATCTATTTCCATTCAGCTGGGTCCAATTTTGCCATTTTTGACAACACCTGAGTCCAAACATGCTAAGATGACCATCATGGGCTGGTGTCCCTCCAGGAGTGTCTACAGTTAATTATAGGACCCATATGAATTTAGTCATTCAATGAGACATTCGAGATTGGAGGGAGGGACGCTTGGCTCTATAAACTAAATCCAATCTTGCTGCCCTGTGGCTGCTTCCAAGGCTATAGCTTTTACATTTCCCACAAGGTCATGGTTGTAAAACTCCTCCTTAATTCTCTGCTATTAATGTCCAAACTCACCTGCATAGCAGGGAGGAAGTAAATGTAGGTTTATGGCATCATTTTCTAAATTATGAATGTGGGATGGTTGGTTGTTAAAGAAGTTCCAATTTTACAGTGCAAGTCAAGGGTAGCCATGACCTTTGAATTGAGCTGTATTTACTTTTCTCTATCTCTCTCTTATATATGGTCCCACAAAGATTGAACTGTTAAAGCCAACTATACATCGTCATTAATCCTTTTGCATTACTTTCATGAATGTATTCATGTGAAAAATCAGCTCAAGTTTCATTGTTTTATATGTGAGGGAACATAAAAGCTCACAGATGATTTTAGTAGTGTTGGGCTGTGTCCATGTGTTCACTACATCTGAGAAGAATGGCTTCAAAGCTCTAAGTCAACTCGCCTCCAAGGCTGAGGCTGACGCCAAACTGTTGTGCTGTCCCTGAGATGAGAAGTAGCAGAGAAAATCAGAACTCACACTGAGAACATTTCCATAGACCCACTTAGTTCCTGAGCAGGATTTGTCAGGATGACCCAGTTGTCCTGTGAGGAGAAATGATGAGGTAAATTAAACAGACCAGCACAGAGACTTTCATCTGCATTGTTGTGTCTTCAGACTGATGTAGATTGGCTGCAACCACTGACATGCTGTGTTCAACCAGTGTGTCCCATAATAACCGCCTGTTGTTGAAGTCTACATACGTGCCACTGGGGGGAGCTAGCACACTATACACAAGTAGATAAAATCACTTGGGAGTGAAGGAAGGCAGAGAGGAAGTGAGATACAGTGAAGATGAAAGGAAGGGACCTACTTAAGGCTTTTTTCAGTCTGAATGTATTTACTGGACTTTTATTTGAATGATTTCAGCTTTATCCTAGCCACTGCTCTTCCTCGAGGATACAACTGTTTATTGAAGACCCAGATGAAACACATATATTTTACTGCATTCTTTACTGAGCAGACAGAGAGAGGGACACAGAGGGAGGTACACGGCGATGTAGACAGATTGCTATGACAGGCAAAAGGGAGAGAAGGAAATTTATTGTAACATTACGTGTTGGAAATCACACAGAGGTACAACAGTGTGTTAAATATGCAGAACCTCATGCAACTTCTGAAGGGCTGCGTGCTAAAGCAGTTGCTGTTGCTTTGGGTATATTCTCAGCAGTGCAATTTTTATCCCCTGCAGTGTTGACAGTTTCTTCATTACCTTTTATGATGTATGTAATTTTGACAGTACATGTTAATTGCTTTGGGCAACTAAAGTAGTTGAATCCTTAGTGAGCACTGATTTGCAGGTCAAAAAATATCAAGACATCCAGGTTAAAACTAGGCTTACAAAGGACACATCATACTTTAAGTAATTTTCTGTTATTTTTGCACTGTTATGATGTCAGATGTCTATGTTAAACATTGTAAAAGGTCCAAAACTTGAGGTGAACATAAAAATGCTCCCCTTCAAGTCAAAAGCCAGGGCTTCAGCCTGCTATGAACGCTTCGTTTGCAATGGTACCGCTACATCACATTGTTCGTGCATGCCCACGAATGGCTGTCCATTCCGTAGTCTTTGTTGCTAAGGTTGTTGCTAAGGATGTTACATGGGTTGTTTACATTGTCCACTCGCATTTCAGATCAGATTTGGGCTTGAATATGTACAAATGTATTTAAGAAGTTTCCATTCCAAGTAAGGAACAAGAAAATGAAGTTAAATCCTACCACTGTTTGTGTGACCGCCAGAGCTGCCGGAAGTCTGCTGAGGCTCGGGGAGTCGGTCATCAGAACAGAGTGGGCCTTAAAGAGACAGGAGCTAAAACAGCCTGTTTCAGAAAGAGGCTGAACTGAAGGGCTGCATAAAGGACCAGTATAAGATAAAGAGTTTTTTGAACTGTAACTCATGCAAAGATATACCAGTAGAGACCCAGAATACAAATGCATGATATGTCCCCTTTAATTCGTGTGAAAGTGGGATTTTTATGGATTTCATATTCTTTCAACAGGATTTCATTTACTACACTTCAATGTAAAGAAGGTCTTAACCAAGACTAACTTAACTAACCTAACTTAAGAGTTGGAATAATGTTAAATAATATTGTGGGTTACATATAACCCATAGTCGAAGTCTGAACAAGACTGCAACACTACTTAACAAGAGACTGCAGCCATGCTAGCTACTCTATGCTCATGCTAGCTATATGCTAAGGCCAGCATGATGACTTGCTCACAATGACAATGGTAATATGTTGAAATGTTTACATGTTTACCATCTTAGTTTGTTATCATGTACAACATTTCCAATTCCATAAACCAAAGCACTAGATAAATGAAAATTGTAATTCGATGATGTTGTTAGATGAAATGTCAGATGATGTTAGATGGGATGACCAAAGTGTTTACAATTCACCAAAAGGGGGACATGGATGTCTGTACCAAATTTCACAGCAATGCATTCAATAGTTGTTGAGACACTGACTGACAGACAGGCAGACATTATCATCCCTAGAGCCACTCTACCAATGTTGTTAAAACTGACATCTAGATGTCTAACATATAAAAATGTCAAACAAATTCAGTCCCGTTTGAACCTAAAATACTTCATCTTTTGACCTACAAATCACCTAAACCATGCTTACTGGGATGCAATGATATAATCTCTTCTCTTCTCACAGGTAATGTGCAGTAATGTGGGTCAGCTGACAGTGACTTAACATGTGATTTTCTTGATTTGTTTTTCCAGTTATTGTGGTCCTGTACGTGGGGTTGAGACGACAGAAAAAAAAGGAAACCCTCATGTCATCCAAGGAAGACATACGGGATAATGTGATCCACTATGACGACGAAGGAGGGGGTGAGGAGGACACGCATGCCTTTGACATGGGGACGCTTCGCAATCCCAAGGTTGTCAAAGAGAACCTGTACCGCAGGGACATCAAACCTGAGATGAAGAGAGGTCCCAAGCCAGCCGTCTCACAGGATAGTGCAGACATCCGAGATTTCATCAACCAGCGTCTGCAAGAGCATGACATGGACAACTCAGCCCCTCCCTACGACTCCCTTGCCACATACGCTTACGAGGGCGACGGCTCCGTGGCCGAGTCACTCAGCTCCATTGAGTCCCACGCTATAGACCTTGAAGAGGACTATGATTACCTCAATGAATGGGGGCCCCGCTTTAAGACACTGGCAGGGATATTCGGAGAACAGTCAGAAACTCACTCGGACTCAACAACCATGGAGAACACACATTGATGTTATTCACAGACTCAAAAAGCAAATATGTAACAATGTTTTGTTGTTTGGCGACACACAATGTTTTAGCATTGTTTTCCTCCCATTTATCTGTTTTAATCTCTTTCCAGCTCACTGTTTTCTATTTTTTGTGGTACTTTACCATGCTCTGTCCCAAAATTGTAAAAAAACGGGGGAATATACGATAAAATTATTAGTTGAGCAAAGCAGCCATTCAATTACCTTTCAATTGAATGTTGTTTGTTGTCTTACACTTTGTTTCCTCTTGGGGAATACACATACACACGGAAATGTTATCATTTCCTAGAACATCCTTAAAAGTGCCTCGATATAATTGTTCTTTCACTTGCCATTTCATGCCACATATCCAGTGTTTTCTCTTGGAACCCCATAGGTTAAGCTGATTCAATCGGCATACAGTACTGTGCTCTGACTGGCCGAGGCATCCACCAAGACCAATGTCAACTCTGTGGGGACAATGGAGTGGCCCAAGTTTGGCCAAAGATGTTTTGAATGTTATTTATTGTTCTATTTATTTATTGGCTGATTGATTTGATTTGATTTTTGTGTATTTATCTATTTATCTCTCAGTCATCAATCTGTATTTTTAATTTTTGGAGACACTCGAGGATTTTGTAATTAATCAAGGCCCACAAGAGAATGGATGTTTCTGTTAGGTGGGTCCTGTGAATAGACTTGTACTAGAGTTGTAAAAAGATAAATTAGGGCTAAATACTGCAGTTCAGTCATGTAATAAACACTGTTTTCTTAAATAAACCACACTTGGAAAAAAAACTGGCCTTATGTTTACTTATTTTGCTTGCATAAATGTTGGCCAGTACAAATAAAAGTTCCTCAGCTTTTTTTTACACTTCACTGAATCTGGAAATTTTAAGGCCTGGAAAATCCATAGGAATTATCGAACTTGTAGAATTTCAAGATTTAATGTTGATCTGACTTCTTGAAGTAGCAAACACAGCAACTTTTGGGTGTGTGGGTAAAATCTGGGTGAAATATTTGTAAAAAATGTTCATATTTTAAAAGTAAAAAGTGAAAGAGATTAACCTCTGAAACTCCTTTCCCTTTCTTTTATATCATCCATAAAATAACACAATGTTATGTTCTTTTCTTTACAAAATCCAACAAGACAGCAAAACCTTACTTCAACTGAGAAATTCACAGTTGATTGGCTTTTCCTCTGACAAATCAACAATTAAATGCTTTTAAAAGGGAATGTTTCCGGATTCAGCAAAACATCCCCCTGTCTGAAGAAAGGCAATCAAGGTGCAAGAATTACAAGGCAGACCAAGGCTTCAGTAAGGTATCAAAATGACCCTATTTCCCCAGTCATTGAATAGAGTGGCTCAGACCTTTCTTACCATGGTCTGGTGACGACATAATGGAAGCTCTGGATGAAAGCCAAGGCAGTCAGTGGCATACAATTCAGAGCCTCTACCAATGGATGTGAAGTGATCCCTCTATCTGTCTCTCTCTATCTCATCCAACAGGTATACCTCAAGGCTGAGCTTCAGTAAATGAGCAGCGACGTGTTTGAATGGACATTAAGTAATCTATGACCCTTGCAGCCAGCAGGTATTGCAACAATGCTGACAGTTGTTATCTCCTACACTCTACAATCCCCTTGAGTTATGATGGCTCATAACTGACACCAGCAATGTAGTCACTAATATACTGTGTCACTATGGTAGAGTAATAACGCTGACTTGCCTTTGACGTTTGTGACTTGATACGTAGTTCATTTGGAAGGAATGCACTTACAGTTTTTGATTACATTTAGTTTTTGCCCCAGAGGTTGAATGCATTTATTCTAAAGTTGCTTCGGACAAAAGCGCCAAAATCACTGTATTGTACCTATTGATACCTACGTTTTTAGTTGTGAAGTTAAACTTTAATGTAACATTAGTCATTCTCTAGTAGCACTGCCCTCCAATCCACCGATTCTCCATCCACAGAGCAGTAAAACCTGCCTCTTACACGAATGTCACCCTGCATTTCTCTATCAAAATCATGAGTGTCAAAGTAGGCAGGACCACAGGTACCATTGCAGTCTCTGAGGTTACGTCCTCTCTATTAGAGGGTTTTACAAACCTTTGGGGACTTTATATTCCACAATTAAACTCTTGGTGAATGTTTTTAAAATATATTCAAATATATTCAAATTAACTACTACTTTTAAGCCGATTACTCCACCAGTGTTTGGCTTTGAAACAGAATTTAGACCACCACCATGTTGGGAAATCAAATTTAAGATTAGAGAAGTTAAAATAAGAATTTTTCAAAAAGTCCCCCCAAAGAAGTTATTTGAGTTTCCATGAATGTTGATATAGGTGGGTTAAAAAATCTAAGACTAAAATTATGAGTATAACTAAAACAATATGTCAATAAATTGATTAGCTGATTGACAGAATGTCAAGAAAATAAAAAAAATAAAAAATAAAAAATCCAAGGTAAGGAATTGCAGTTCTCTCATTATTATTATTATTATCATTATTATTATTTTTAAATTGTTGTACAAGCAATTGGAGGACAAAAATTGTGATGGGAATTTGCCCTGAATCTGTGACATTTAATAGACAAACAATAATTGAGAGATTAAACAACAACAATGACAAAAATGAATTAGCTGCAACCTTATATGAGTAGTCAGTTTGGTGAAAGGATTCTTTCAGTTGGTATAGTGGGTAGTTGTTATTACTAAATACTGCATCCCTCCTGTTGTTGTGTGGCCTTTCCCAAATCACAACATTTCCACACCACTTATGACTCACAATGTCTAGTGGCACTAGGCGCTGTAGACAGACTAAACAGAGACATCAGCACTAACAGGGAGGAGTGGTGTGGGTGTGGGAGTGAGGGGACTGCCATGCTATGCATAAACATGAGAGAACTGGCACAATCTACACAATAGCTGAGAGGAGAGTAACTATTACAACAAGGAAAAAGAAGTGATGGCATTGATACTGTTTATATTGGATGGGGCTCAACCCTCTGTGCCCAAGTGAACAGCACTGTCCCATTGTTCAGTCCCCTCTTCAGCCTTTTACTGCCAGTACTCCGCAATGAGTAGAGCAACTCCATAAAATCAAAATGTCCTCTTCCTTGCAAGTAATTTATCAATAATTTCATCACAACAACAAGCTTTATTTGCCACAGGGAGGATGTGGAAAACATTTGATTTTGCAGTTGCGGGAAACATCACAATTTGCAGGGCTTTCAAATTATGGGAGCATTGTTTGGTTGTGAACCAAGGTGTTTACAGCATTCAATTTCTGAGTCATACTAGTCTGTGCCAGCATAGCTGTCATGATTCAACAAGGACGAGTTGTCACAGTGCCTTTTGAATAAACTCCTCCATTGTTGTAGGCACCAAACAATTTGCTTAGACTGAAATAAATGAATACAAAACATCACCAAGACCACTCTCTGTTATTACTTTTCAGTTTGCTATGGAAATATGCCTCTGATTCTAATGAACCTCTGTATTGCACACTGCTGTGGTTGGGGATTATAGTGCTGATGCATATGGGTGCTTTAATTAATACCAGTCACTTTGTATTATTCTTCATCTAATGGTATTTTCTGAGAGTGTTTATGCATATGGAAATAAAGCTGTCACCACCGCTGCAGCATGCTTTCTAAGCTGACAGGTTTGCTTTACAAGAATGTGCTGATCTTAGTGTGCAAATCTGCATATATTTGTGGCCACTAACCTTTGTTAACCCTGTTAATATGCTGCAGCAGCGGTGACTAACCTTGAGGCGGGGGCATGAAAGTAAACACAGCTGTCATTATCACACTCTAAGAACATGTTTACAGTGTGTTAAGCAATAATTAAGACATTAATTGATGGAGAAACAAAAAACAATTGTTTGCGTAGCCAATTAACACAAAGTTGCAAGTTCATCAGGTACATGTGGCTGCTGTAAATCAGATGCATTATTGAAGCTATATGAAGTGTTTGTTGACACTATCAGAGATGTGTTCATTGATAGGGTCTTGGTGTTTCATTGGATTGCACTGTATTGGGGATTAAACCCCATTTATGTCAGTGGAGGTGAAAGTTACACCCTTATTTTCATCATGATTCATAACTATTGTGCACCAAAAATGACTCCATAAAGTCAAGCAACATTTATTTAGAGATTGCTTAAGAAGCCTTGGCTACTGAAGGCAACTCTATCTTTGGTATTACACAGTAGATAGGGTTGAAAAGAACAGGGTGAAAAAGTCAGCCAGCGAATAAGCATTGTGTTTTTCCTTTGAGGGTATTACATAAAAAATAAGCTGCAAAGTAACTTTTAAAACCCATCTATACACTTATGGGAAACATGTGTGCTCATGTTCTACTGTAAATGCTTCTTCTCTGTAGAGTTTTAACTTTCCAACTTGTCCCTGTTCTCCAGTGGTGCTGCTGTATTCCCTAACAAGTCAACAAATCAAGACAAAAGGAATATTAACTGAGATGAAGCATACATGACATAAAATAAAGAAATGGGTGCTAAACGCCAACAGACAAGGCATGTTTATTTGTAAAGCACCTTTCAAACACAAAGCAAGAAGAAGACATGAATTACAGCTGTCCAAAAAATGAAATAAAACATGAGAAAATCTTCCATATACAAACTGGATTTGATACATGAAAAGTTTGCTTCAGTCATTCAAGAAGCAACATAGCCAGAGAATATGTTCTACGTTGATGTTTGATCTTCACCTCAATCCTCACCGACTCGGCTGTGGTTCAAAAGGTCTTGGATACTTCTGCTCCAGTTGATAAATGGCAAGAGTGGAAACAGATGCATTAAACATAAAATGTCACAATAATTCAGCACGCAGCCTCTACCTTTAATATTGCAATGTCAAACATTATAAACTGAACTAAATTATCTGCATATCCGTTGTAGGTTATGAACTCTTCCAAAAAGGTTTACATTTTCCACTAATGCATGCCTCTTGTCTAACTTCATAAACAGTGCTCTCACTTGTTCACACTTGCTTGCTTGGCTAGATCAAATCAAATATTAAATGTATAACATCAGTAAGCAGTGGTGATTTACTCAAGCCCTCCTCAGATTTCTAAAGTAATAATTACAGGGTCAATAAGTTTTAGGAGTTTGACAGGGTGAAACTACATCTGATTACAGATCCATTCATTCTTCATTCTCTAAATGATGAATAGTAAAGGAAAATTGATGCCAATTTGTTTTTCATTCTCCTTCTAAAATGATGAGGTTCCTGTTGTGTTGCTAAACACATAAAATACTAAGTCATTCATTAATCAGTCCCTCTACAGAAAAAAACAAAAAACAAAAAACAAAAAAAACCATTACAATTATAATTTCCTGAAATTTTTAATGGTCTAAAACAATGCAAAAAGAAGACTGAAACACACAAATGAACCTTAGATTGCATGGGGGGATGTCAATTTATGACTGCTTTTCTGTTTCCGAATCAGTAAATGTAATCAAATAAAAATAGTTCCTCTTAAGTCACTATCATCTTAAAGGAGCCATTAATGAGTTAAAGTCCCCCGCCACTCAAAAATATATTTTTCTTCTTGATCCTGCAGTTGAATGTATGAACTTCACTGTGCAGGATGATGTAAGTGCAGAGTTTGACACTGGGAGGTTGTTTTCACATTCATCTGCTGAAAGTGGAAAGTTCCTCTGGGCTCATTGATTTTTTATGGACAGACCTATGAGCAGCATTTGTGACATCACAACTAGTTTGGAGCCAACTGTGGTCCAATATTCAACTTGCACGAGTGTGATGTGGGAATTTGAAGCCTCCAGTGCACATAAACTGAGAATGGACTTTACAGTAAATGAGGAGACATCTTGTGTCCAACAGTTACACTTCTGAAATGAAATATATTTATATATTCATAGATTCTGGACTTTTTTAATGAGGGAGAAGGAGAAGATGCCGTTTTAAGGATTTTAAAGTGGTTTTTCCACAAACTTTTTTTGTGAAAAAACCATATCACACACACACATTATTGTTCCAAGCAGTGTCTGGAGGGGATCTTTAAAGGCAATATGCTCTGCCCTCAGCTCAGACTTAACATATGAGTACACATGGCTTGAACCTATCCAACTGGATGCTTGTAAGCTTTACTAACATCAACAGACACAGACCATTTCCTATGCTGTATCTGTCCCAAGGGACTGTGTGTGCTATTTTAAAATCCAGTGCAAAACAAGTTGAGCTGCCTGGCAGGACACAACGATGCATGCTATTACTAAGCCAACTAAAGTATAACCATGTGATGGGTCAACAGGAATATTGGTCTGGGATTCTTCTTAGACTTCTTCTGATATATTTATATACTTCTATTTTGTTTTCATAGAGGAAGGTGCTACATCTGTTTGACTGTTTGATACCCCAGAATTCATCGATAAAGTACATGATTAAGCTAGGGATGTACACTTTGATTGTGCTTGTAGCAGATTATTGTAACTTTTTAGACTTGTCAGTTCTATTCTTATAGTTCTAATTTCAACTTGTGGCACCAAAGAACCGCACAAGATATTTTAAAAAATGCATGTCTCTTCCAACTGCAGTGGTGCAGTTTGGTACTTAAGTATGAATCATCTCAACAAAATACAGCAAAGAAATTAAAAATGCAATATTTTATGGCTATAAAGTGGTGGGTGTTGATATCTAGAGAGGACTTACTCATGTTTGGAAAATAACGTGAAGGCAAATCACACATTAAACTGCAATTAACACCAGGCTGTTTTATTATCTATGTCAGGGATTTATGTGTGAATCCACCTTGTTACGGTGGTACCCAATTTGGATCTGGGTCTGCTGAGAGTCAGAGCTCCAAGATTATTGAATTTAGCAGAGCATCCCTGCCTGAAGCTTTCTTCTATGCACTGCTGGTACAGTAAATGATTTAGCGTGGAAGTCCCTGATTCCTTGAAAAGATTTGACCACAGATCTGTGAAATTGGACAGATTACTGATTAACTCTAGAAAGCACTCAGAGTGGATACCTCTACCAATGCTGTACAATCCTCTAAATTAGCTGTTTTAATAATACTGTAGGGGAATATTGGGGTTTTGTACATGGATGACTTATGAGTCACATTCATGATCACAAAGTCTTAATAAGAAAACCTCATTCAAAATCGCAATTACATTTGAACTAACTTAACTGTACAGTATTGTGCAGTTAGTTCTATTTGTTTAGAGAATAATGGTAAAAACAAACAAACAAAAACAAACAAAAAAAAAAAACAATGTCAGCCTTTAACAAACATTTTTTATAAGCCTGACCATCATGGGTTAAATGTCAGCAGCTCAATTGGCTGTGGCTAATTCTAACCTGCTTGTGATAACAGCTGGTCAGAGAGGGTCAAATGATTTAGCAGATTTTTTCAACCCTGTCACCTAGAAATTACATGTATATACTATTAATTTGTTGTCCTAATGGTCTGCAGTCAGAGTCACACATGTGATCAGGTTTAGCAACACATCCTCATGATTAAACGACCACATAGGTCGATTGTACTGTGCACTCCAGAGCAACCCAAAGGAGCGTTTTCTAATGTGCCACCTCTATTGGTGCATCTTTCTTTAACATTAGCTTAGTGCTGCCAGTGCCTGAACATAACCGTAAAAAAGTTTAAATAGTTTTTACAACAAGCCAAATACATTAATTAACATTACATTGACAAAAAGCATCATTTGGCATTGCATTTCCTGCAAAACATATTTGTTGCTGCAATTTAGTAGTATATACACGTAAATTCAAGGAGTTGTTTTTTTCAGATATGTTACATTTAAAAAACATTACATTTAAATGAGTAGAAGAGAGTGTTGGTGGGTATACTGGAGATGGAAGACACCAAGCTATGTTGGTGTTAGCATGTGCACCGCCCCTTTCGTTAATTTTAATGGGAGCTGTAGTTAATTTGTAGGCTAACAAACTGATCATTGTTTAGCCTGGCAGAAAATTCAACATTTATGAAACAATGAAACAAAGTGATGTCAGGATCTTTATTGTCATTTAAATTCATAATATTGCTGTAGTGCCACACACGTTTTGCTGTGGAAAGATGTAAGTATGTGCAGAATTCATTGATATTTGGTTGCAATTGCGCAAATCATTCAAGAGTTATGGCAATTAATAGGCAAATAGACCACGCATAAAATATTTTGGCAACCAATAATATATTAGCATTGATAATATACTAAAGTATGTAAGGAGGAATGGTAAAGAAGAACAAAAAAAAAAAAATCAAAAAGCCAGAAAATCTAAGTTGATGGAGATGGCCGGGCATATATGAATGGAATCCATGGAAAATAACTTTACCTCTATATCTCACATTTCAGAAGTTAGGAGCAAATATCTAAAGAAATCATATAATAAATCCTTCAAAGCAGCCACTTAGTTCATGCTATGAGAAGGTTTGTTTTTACATTACTGTTCATTATACAAACATATTCTCTTACACTCTCCTACATGTTGATAAGCCTTCATGTTGTCTGGCAGTTTTACATCATCACCTGGCACAAGCAAACACAAATCTAGCATGGAGTTAAATTACTATTTTAATTTAGTTCATGACAGATTGAGAACAAGATGATTTAAAGTAATAACACCTAAGCAAAATTTAACATGCAGTAGACAGATAGCCTACTGCAGCTGCTGAATAAAACATGACAGAGACAGACTGATTCTGATGCAAACAAGTCTATTGAAAAGCTGGATTCATTTATTTCCAGAGATGTGGCAAAATGAGAGAGCACTGATCATAGTCATCATGGTGATAACCTGCGGGAAACAGTTCAAATTTAGAGCAAATGTTGCTTTTTAATAACATGCTACCAATTTGATAATTTCATGCCACATCCAGTGGGGCCATGAAACAAAATTCAAAAAACACTACAGTCTATTGAAATAAAACAAAAATAATACCTCAGCCATGTAACACAGTGTAATATCACGTGTGATTATCTCTATGCTCTGTGAAATTGCACCTTGGCCACATTTATGCAACTCTGGGGTGAAACACAGACGTTCAGACTAAAGCTCCAAGCTAATGTACTTTTACAGCCCAGTCTGAGAATATAAACAAGCTGGGATGGCTGCAGGTGACATTAGCCCTCAGGTGTCTCTTTGGGGGACAGCAGGAAAATAAACAAATAAATAAATAAATAAATATAGCAACAATAGGTAATACAAAAAAAACAAACTAAAAAAATAAGCTGCATGAAGTTCTACAGAATACTAAAATTACTCAGGTACTATACTTATACTATGAAAAACTATATTATTATTATTATTATTATTATTATTATTATTATTATTATTATTATTATTATTATTATTATTATTATTATTATTATTATAATAAGTAATTACAATAAGTATTATAATGTATTAAATATTTTTCATTTTATGCTACTTTATACTTCAGCACCACTTCATTTGACAGGTAAATGTAGTAAATAGTGTACATACAAAACACATGATCCGCACTAATGATTATACTACAATTGTAATCAATTTAACACTCTTAAAGAGGCAATTGTGCATCAGCATACATACTTTTTATGAAAATTCAGGTGTATTTTGCTGATAATACTTTTTGACTTTTACAAAAGTAACAGTTTGAATGCAGGACTTGCAAGTTAACTGAGCAAGATATGAAACTTCAGTCGAATTGGACTTTTTTTAAATCTAAAACATCCATATTATGCAGTAAAATTCTAAGTATACATGTACTTTAGAACCTAACATAATATAGGTATTTATTTAACTATATATACATATATCATAACTGTTTAGGGTCTTCAATACACTTTTTTTCATTGCATAGTGAAACACATTTGGTAGACACCCAAAACATGATACCAAAAACATAAATAAACTGATCAATACAAGGGATACAGCTGCAATGCCTTTTTGCCATCTCTAAAAGCCTAATATCCACCTTTTCCAGTCATTTGCAATGTCAGCAGCAATTATTTTGCAAACTGTATTGGTTTGCATCATCAGTACAACACTTCAACAATATTTAAATACATATTTTATGAAAATGGGAATGAAAAGAAACAAAATGATGCCAGTTTACTGTGGTACATTATGTCGCTAATGGCTGCCCTTCACTAGTATCTATACAAAGACATGCATGACAGGTTTGCTTTTATGCACAGACTGCTTTTCTTGTCGATGGAGAAATGACATATGATGTCCATGGAGTTCAGACAGTTTGATAATAGTAATTATGTCCTCATCATTCAATCTGGTACTGTATGTGTATGCTGAATAGATTTCTCGGTCTTGGAAAATGTAATGTTTTACCTTTTAGAACATATATTTGGTTCACTATAGTAGAAATTTTGATAAACCTATCTCCAATTAATCGCTAATAATTTATAAATGATGTCACTTTTCATTTAAGCAAATTAAAAGTAAATTTTGCGTGCAATTCCAATACATTTCAGCATCCTAATCATGACACTCGTATGATCCAGATTTTATCACCTCGAACGCTCTACCATGGTTGAAAAGAGTTGTACAATATTCATGTATGTACCTAGAATCTCTGTGAAAAGATGCAAAAAGAAACATTTATTCAGATTCAGATCTGCCTGCTAATCCAGGGATGAGCTAGTCTTGAGGTGAGTGCTACAGATTTTGATCTACACGATTGCATCTTAATACTGTCTGGCTGCAGTATATATGTGACCTTCATCGTCAAAGATGGACACCATGAAGTCTTAAGATTTACGCTTTAAGATTTTTGTTGCCTCAGACTGTGTTCAGTGTAACAAGATCAACCACACAGTTCTCTTAATCCTGTCAACCAAAGGAGAATATACAGTATAGGCAGGCTGTACTGTAGCCAAGTGTAATCTTATGCATCTGCTGTTTTCTATCATGTTTTGTCCTGCTGTCATTCAGCTGAATCTTTCTATTTTATGTACTCGATTTTTCATGATTTTATTATTTATTTGTAATTTATATATCATTAAATCACACTTTTGACTTCTTCTCCCCTTCTTATTACCCTTGTGAATATTACTGTGAATACACAAGTGGGTGTCATCGCACTTTTGACACCTCTATAAAAACTGAAATTTGAGACTCCTCCAGTGCAAATCTCTGCTGTCACCTATTAATGAAAAGGCAGTTCACCCACCTCTGCCAAGAGAGATAACTGCTTTTCTGTGTTGTTGGCAGTGCCGCTCTGCTCACACACATAAAATTAGCATCTTGTAGGAACCTTGAGTGTTTTAAAGATGTTTTGTTTTCAGAAATTGGTCAGATAAGAGGGTGAGAATTTTATATATATGTATATGTATATGTATGTGTAAGTGTATGCTGCATTTGAGAAAGTTGTGACTATGATTAATTATGACAGGTAAGAGAAAGAAATACTTTATCTGTCATTAGAGTTTTGTATTTGTATTTAAATTGGGTTGATAGAAAATTAATCTGTGTAAATTGCTCAGAGACTTCACTAAAACTGGTGCAGAAAGCATACAGTGGCACCAGTTCAACTCCTAATGACTTTGCCAAAAGCACCTACATAGTTGAAATAGAAACTCACCAAGAGAAAATGAGGAAACTCATTACCCATGTCAGTTTTGTTCACTGATGAGAAGCACACTACTTTAACTCAACAACTGCCAGAGGCAAAAGGTAATGGAAGAAATAATATAGTAACCCTAAAATTGGCCACTCCATTCAGGTGTAAGTACGGACGTTTACAGTGTAATTCTGTTCTGCATGATGAAACCCAGCAAGCAGTGTGTCCTCAGCAAACCAGCTGACTCTAGACACTACATTGAGAAAGCGAATGTTTATGCTGTGAATGTGATTTAATTCCAGAGCTGCTTTTAAGCATTATAAGTCAAGTCCAAATAAGATTTTAAGTGATACTCCTTACAAAACCCAAACACTCCCTTTATACAGACTTAAATGCATTATTCATTAATAATAATAATGTGAATTATCACCAGAGATTAATTCAATAATAATAGCAGCCATGGTTGATTTGCATTTTTATCTAAGATGGATATGTCCTTATTTCATTCTTAAGTGTTTCTAATTAATGTTTATATGTACCATCTTTGTTAGACAGGAAATAGACATTTTACACTATAGCTAATTAGAACAGGTCTTAAAGGAAAACCATTCAGTTAGAACCCTCACTTTGCTTACACTCCGTTGTACATCAAGTTGAATGAGCTTTCTAGACACTTTTAAATATTTTTTTTTTTTATATATGTAAGGTAAATGTTTTAAAAGAAACCATCTGAGGCACTCGATTTTCTGTTTACCACCTGTTTTATTACTTCTAACTGCCAAGCATTATTGTACTTTTGAGATTTGTTCCACATTAACGGTAAAGTATATTCTCTGTGATTTCTTAGTGAATGTGACGATGTAAGCGCTATACTGGTTATTACAAATATACAGTGGTGTGAAAAAGTCTAAGACCACTAGTCAAAATACTTCTTTTTTGCATTTGCTTCAGTTCAGTTCAGTTAAGTTCAGTCTCTTTATTATTATCCCAAATGGGAAACTTGACTTGCAGTCGGGGGCACAAGATAAAACACAACACAAGTACAAAAACAAACATACAATTTACAGAACACAATAACAAAACAATCTCTAAAATGCTAAATTATGTGTGCAGATTAAGCAGGGTTACTGCACAAGGAACAAAGGAGATTTCACTCCTATTGCACTTGAACCAGGGTTCTCTGTATCTGCCGCCTGAGGGAAGAGTTTCAAACTCAAAGTGAAGGAGGTGGTTTGTGAAGTCTAATATTGACCTGGCCCTGCGGAGAACCTGCTGGTCAAAGATAGCTGTTAGGTGGGGGGTCTGTGGGACACCTATAACCTTACCAGCCAACTTCATAATATAGCTCCGGTGTTTTTTTTCCCCCTGATGTTCAGGTTACTATAGCAAGAAATCATAGAAAAAATAAGAAAAGATTCAATAAAGGACTATTCAATGTTTCTGTGGTTTGCAGAAACCTAAACTGCCAATGTTTTATTCTGGCGACCAGGCTGGAATTTTAGAATATCTTAGGATACCCCCCTTTTGCTTTAATGACAGCATGCATTCAGGCTGCCACAAGCTCCACAAGTTTGTGAAAAAAAACCCTGATGATCCATGTTATCCCAGTGTAACATACACTTCTTGCATTTTACATCAAATACATAATTTGAGCTTTACATGGTTACTATGTCTAATGGAAAAAAATCTTTAAATTCAAAATTTAATTTTGTCAGTATTATTACCTTTATTTGAGTTCTAAGGTCTACATATATTTGTGTTATTTTCATATTTTTATGCTGTAGCTGCTATTTTTGATATTTAATACTGAGCTACGCAGTATCCAAGGTAACGATGCAGCTATAACGCCCATCACTGGGGGAACAAGTCAGACCGGGCTTGTATCTCCCAGGTGAGTGTGTGACTTTTAAATGAAAACCTGTAAATATTAATGATTAGCCTATCTAAGAGAGACTATATTTCTAACTATAACTATTACATCCAGTGTAATTATCTATGTGTGCTGATACATGTGTATCAATAGTGTCTTTGTGTAATTTGCAATAAATGTCTTTGATCTTGTTCAAATTATATGACTGTTGGCCCTATAATTAGTCAGTCAGTGGTTATTGAGCTTGGCTACAGAATTCATTAGTAATGTAAGTTCCCTTTGATTATGATTTTATTTCATACTGAATAGTTTTACTGAGACCGGGCTTGTATCTCCCAAATCCTGAAGTGCTTGTAAGCAATAAAAATCTCATCACTGAATCAACATCGGAGCTGTCTGGAGTCAAATACTAACTGTCAGCCATCATCAACACACAACGCAGAGACTGTAGGCTGTCACCACTATCAGTGATATGAAAGAGACTGAACGGGGCGTTATAAACTGTGAAGTATAGATAGTCAGAGAAGATAAACCTCCCTTTGACAGTCTTCCAAAGAGCTTCTTGTAATGTCACAGAATGTTTGACTTTCTCAATCTTCAAGTGCCCCATAAATGTTCAGTGGGTTGAGATCAGGTGACTGTGGAGGCACGTCCATGACAGTCAGGACTCCTTGTTGTTCTTTGGTCTTCAAGTAGGTCTTGCAAAGCTTTGAGGTGTGTTTGGGGTCATTATCCTGCTGCAGTATGAATCCTTCTCCACAAAGATGCAAACCAGGGGGTCCAGCATGTCTCTGAAGAATGGAGTGGTACTTCTCCTTGGTCAGGGTGGCGTCAATTCGGTGCAGGTGTCCAACAACCCCCAAAGCCTTCTGTTACTGCCATGAATCTAAAACCTGGATTCATCAGTAAATAAAACTTTGTGAAATATGAAATGCTGGTATTTCTTAGTCCACCCCAAGCATTTGGCCTTGTTTCCTCTCCTGAGAAGTGGTTTAGAAACTGCTACTTGTCCTCTAAGACAACCTTCTTTTGACAGTACTTTTGCCGATTGGAGTCTTGCATTCCTTATTTAGAAAATTCTGTGTGCCTGTGATGAAGTTGCTTTTCTATCTCTCAGGGAACTAAGTTTGATGTATTGATCTTCTGATGGTGTGGTCACTTTGGTCTGTCTGATCGTGCTTTGGATACAACTGATCCAGTTTCTTCAAAGTGTTTCAGAGTTCCATGCACTGCCCCTTTAGAAACCTTTAGTCTAGACATGATTTGATGCTGAGAAAGCCCCTCTTTGCCAAGAATAACAATTTGACTTCTGACATTTTCACTTAGTTCTGATGCCATGTTTCCCACTATCACAATGTTACTTAGTGCGCAATGATCTGCTGGAAACTTGAGACACGGCTATGTGATTTTAAATGTTTCTGAATCCTCAAACTTTGTGATAATTTCCAGATTTCAAGGTTTTATATTTGTATAATATAAATGTAATAATGTCAGTCCAGGGTTTCTATATTTCAGGGCAGGAATGGGGCTTCCTTTCCAGATGTTCCAGATGAAAAAAACATTTAGTTCTCATTAAAATACATTTAAATAAATTTAAAGAGCAACAACAGACTCATATGTAAAGCCTGTTAAAAAACATAATTTCTAGAAAACATTTGTATCCCAAAAGAAAAAAAAAACAAATGCCTAAACACTGACAGAAATTAGGATAGTCTAAAAATGGAAACAGAGTCCTGTCTGTAATGAGCACAGGAGTTTCATTGAAGTTCAAAGATGGAAGACCTGCAGGTAATATCAGCGAACAAGTGGAACTGATCTACTGCTCCTCTTATCCCTCTCCAGCTGATGAAGAGACTCAGGAGGAAATAAGCATTGAACACCTTTCTAATGTGAAGAAGAAGAACAGGGAGCCTCACTAGGCAGATATTTTATTTAAATTGAGATTATGGCTTTAACCCGGTACACAGACTCTCTACCTGACTATGTGATGCAGTGAACAGTTGTGGCTCAAGCCGTCAGCTGACATGTGCGTGTAAGTGACTTACATTCATTTCCTGGACACCTATCCTAACCCTAACCATTACCCTAACCTTAACATAACCCCAAACTAACCTCAACTTTAAATCAAGTCTTCACCCTAAAATTAATGATTTACATTAAGGGGATTTGCTTTTTGTCCCTATAAGGGAGGCAAGTCCCCACATCATGACTGTGTAAACAGATTTTTGTCCCCACAACATGAGGAATACCTGGTGCATACACACACACACACACACACACACACACACACACACACACATACACACACAAGCACACCATGCTCAGAAAAGACTGATTTTCTGTCCTTGAATGCTGGGTGAGCTCTAGTGAAAGGACTGCAAAAGACAAAAATAAAAGTTTAAGTAGTACAGCTTACCTCCACCCTGAGGATGCACAGTATTAGCAACAGAAAATGTGCTAGGATAGTCAGCTATCCTAAGGATAGATTCTAATTATTATTTATAATCTTTATATACATATATGACCCAACAAGTCCTCCAAATTAAATGACCATGTGTACTCCAGAACAATACATGGGAGCTTTTTCTAATCTGGCGCCCTTATCGCCAGTAATCGGCAGGACATCATTTGTCTATGCTTTCCATAACCACAACTAATGACTGAGTGTTGGGGTTAAGGTTAGAGTAGTTATGTTGTCTAAAAAACTGTCCTGAGTTGTGGTTGGAAATGTGACAGTCATGGTTGGAACAGTGGTCCACTATTGGGTTAGAGCACAATGATCTGGTAAAATGTGTGAATTTTTTTGTCATGTCTTTTTTTCTTCACACCTAAAAGACAAAACGGATCACTTATATTCTAAAATTACCTAAATGAATGTTCCAAAAACAACAAATGTTCAGTTAGGATCTTGTTAAGTTCAGGCAAATAAAACTACTCAGTTGAGGTTTAGAAAGAATTGTGGCCACAGTCATGGTTTGGGAAAGAGCTACGCCAAGGTTGAAACAAACCAGCGTTGACTGTTTTTGTCTAATGAAAAGACATGAATCGCAGTCTCCCATATCAAAGTCACATGCTTTGTTGACCCAACCTCCTCCTTAAGATGTTTTGGGACAGTATAAGGATGTAATTTCCTCTACTTCCAACTGTGCTACTAGGAGAGGACAGTTAGTCTCATGACTACACAAGGCTGCTTGTCAGGAAAGTGTAAACAAGAGTTTTAAATGTTTGAACAAATGACTAATGTTGAGATGAGGACAGTCTCTCTTTTTTGTTCAAGTTAAGACCACTGATAAACCATAACAGCCTGTACAGCTTACAGGAGTGATTGGTAAGTTTAGACCTTTGCCCAGGTAAGTCTGCTAAGGGTAAATAATTTAACAAGTAACCAGATCTCACAGGAAAGACATTTTAAGTCAGTCAATTCGTTCATTCATGCTCTTCATGCTTTTAAGTATGAAATTCATTCAGGGTCGACTAAGTATTGCCATGGCACTGTACCTTAGTGACTGTCTGAGAGCCTTGTAAAGGAGCATCACTGCCCATCACTGGGATTTTAGTAGTTTGATTTTTAAGCACCACAAAGGCTACTTGGTAGGCTTCAGGAGATTGTAATTATGGAATAAAGTCGATAATACATTGATGGATTTCTGCCACAGTGAGTAATCTATATCATTGACAACATAGCATATGGGAAAAGTACGTGACTTCATGGGTGTTAAGGGCATCTGAGTTATAGTGTGGTCAAGCTGTGGGCCTGTGCTGAGTCTACCAACACTGACAGGAAAATATGAAAATTGTCCGATGCTATTTGATTCTGCATTAGACTGGCTGTCTGGCTCCATATAGATATGTGTATTGTGTGTGTGTGTGTGTGTGTGTGTGTGTGTGTGTGTGTGTGTGTGTGTGTGTGTGGAAGATGACATCCACTGAGGTATAAAGTTTGTACTGTTATCCATCCAAAAATGATGATGTAAAACTCGTAATGGTTGTCATGCTAACATGCTCACTGTGATACTGTTATGATGTTTAGCAGGTAATGTTGATCATGTTCACATCTTAATTTTGTGTGTTAGCATGCTAACATCAGCTAAAATGCTAATTGGCACTAAAGACAAACTACAGCTGAGGCTGTTGTCATTAGTTTTGCTGAAATGTATTCATAAACCAAAAAGTTTGGACAAACTGAAATCCTGATTTGATGGCAGTATATGAAAAGTCACAGGGATCACCAAAGTTATTACAGTCCATCCTGTGGGGAATGTGAACCTTTCTATCAGCATTTAGGTCAATGCACTCACCTTCTGCTGAGACATTACAATCTAAACAAAAAATGGCAATCTGCTGGTGGAGCTAGAGGATCACCAAAGGCATTAAGATACATCTGAACCATGAATGTTTTTTCTACTAACCCATCTGGAAGATGTGAAAACATTTCACTGGAAATAAAACTGTTGGTGGCGTCACAGAAAAATTCATGCGATCCCCAAAGTCATTATGGTTCATCCACTAAGGACCACAAATGTTTGTATCAAATCATTGCAATCTGTCCAATGGCTGTCGAAATATTTCAGCTTGGATTAAAGTAGTGGATCGACTGCCTGACATCTCTAGAGGCCGTCTGCTCCTGTGGCTAAAAATGAAATTGAGAAATATTTACAAAAGTAAGATATTATGGACAATATGGAATTACATTTGCCAGATGATAATCAGAACAGGAATACATTTAAACCTCTAAGACATCAGAGAATTCTCAAAATACAGTATGATTAATTTGTATCAGAGAGTCCAAAGAAATTCATCACCGTGTTAAGAGGTTTCCCACAGTCCTGTGAGAATAATTGCTAATCACTAGATCATCCCTTGTTAATAATAATGCCATCTGGAGCAGGCTTTTTAGTAAAAATATCCTGTTTTCATCCTACACTCTAAAGTTTTTGTTCAACATAAACATTACTGCAACAAGACAAATGTTAATTTTGGTATTGTTTTTCGGCTAATTATTACAAGTACTTCACATACAGTGAAATAATTCTTTGTCAAATGTTTTCATTGAAAAGTATTTGGGATTTTTTTTTCACCAACAATGAAAGCATACTAACTAGTGTTAAGCTTCTGCAATGTGTTTACCTGCAAAACACGTTACAGCAGCAAAGCTCATTCCATTAAGATTTGTGTAAGTTTATGCTAAACCACTTTGTAAACCAATAAATAAAAAATACTCTCAATTATAATCCATATTGTTAGTTTCTCTCTTCTCCAAAAGCCTCATGCAAATCATTTCATTGTAAGACAACAAGCAATTCCAGCTTTATCTGTGTGCCTCCCCCATGTGTTCAGCTTGCCACCTGGGTGTTTTAGGTGTGGATCAGCACAGGAACACAAGCTTTGCTGGCGTAACCTAAGCTCTGTGTGTCTGTAAGCTTGTGTTTTTAGAGCATGGGAGTAAATGGCGGATTATGCATGAAGCCCCTTGCAGCAAAGCAGTCAGACAAGGTGACCCCAGAGAACGAGGCTGTGTTTGGAAGATATGGAGATCAGTGTGGTCATCCATGACTGCCAGTCTCTTACTTTACACACCACCTTTCCCACCCCAATCTAACTGCAAAATTGAAGATAGGGTGCATCCCCACAAAGCATTCACACATTTATAATTTTATCTCCACCATTACTAACTGGCATTTTATTCATACACAGATGGTTATTTGCTTAATGAGGAGAGAGACTCATTCAGGATTATAATCATGGTTGAAATCCCACTGTGAATGTAGCTTTTATCGAGAAGTACAAGAGGAATTGCATTTATTTAAAGACCTGTCTGCACTACAATTATTACAAGTTTTATAAGTCAGAAATGTCTGTGAAAATCATAAACGGACAAGACCCCAGACTCCTGCCGTCAATATATTCAGTGAATTCTAATGAAAAGGTCAACGTAGTGCATATGGCACATGAAACATGCAGAATTCAGGTATTATCCTTCTATTCATTGCCAGATATATTGTGAGTGTGTGTTGAGTGTTAAACAGAGACTACACTAGTAACAAATGCCTTTTGTATTTAACATTTTGAAATAGTTAAATTACAGGACGTGTGTTTTAACTCAGTAGTTCCTATATTTGAATCTCGGTCCCTGTAAACTGTTGTGTGATTGTGTTTTCTCAAGTGACATATCATGAAGTCATTTCATAATTAAGTATAAGTAGAGGACTATATTGTTTTTTTTTGATTTTGCCATCTTGTTCACAATTTCAGACTCTACGTAGGTCATTCTTTTCTTTTGTACAAACAAAACAATACATATCTGTACATTCTTTTAAAAATCTACCATGTACAGTACACTTCACATTGAATAAAGGCATATCAGAGTATTTATAGTCAATACAAAAACCAAAAACATATCACAACTGAAAGAACATGAAAAATCAACAAATACAATGCTTGTTTTTCTTGTCTGTAAAATTGAAATAAATGCACACATCATTGAAATAGCAATATGGTGCACTTTAATTACTTATACTTACTTACATTCTGCAATCCCAAAAACAAAAATTATTTTAACTAATTATTCAAATTAAATTTTACTCAGGTTGGGAACTCAGATTATTCCTTTCAATAAGTCATTTAAATTAGCATATTTCCTATCTGTGTAAAGCATTATGGTAGTTATCTTTTGATTAGAGACCGCTGATGGTACTGTGGAATAATTTGGGTCCACAGTATAGGGTTTGAATAATTGTCTGTTCATTTTCACACTACAAAATAGGAAAAATACTATTTAGGGAATGGTTTTGGACACAACCTTTAAATAAGTAGTTGTAGAAATGAATGGATCAGTGGATAGAAAAGGAAAAATATCTCCATGTTGCTACAAAACTACAGTACATTGGAGTATTCCTGTGGTCAGTGTGTGATCCAGTTTCTGTTCTTGATGGACATCACATCATTTTTGTGGGCAGACCTGCATATCTCATATTGACAACAGCCAACTGCTGTTCAGTGGAAAATAGTTACGCATCAGCTCCGGAGCAATAAACTTTCAACAGTCCTCAACTTTTTGCCTTTGTTCCGACACCTTTGAGAGATCATTTCTTATATTTCTGTTCCCTTAAGATGCCTCCTGAAATCATGTCAGAGTGTTCAAAGCAACTCAGGCTGATGATGCCCTATTTCAGTGACAAGACAGGCAAGGGAGCAGTATTCCTCTCAAAAACAATGATCCACTGTGGAGATACTCTCAATACTGTCTTTTTGTGGGTTGTGAGTGTTCGGGAGTGGATTCACTCACGGTGCTACAAAGCTGAGCCTCTCTAAAGTTTAGACGTCAAGAAGGGATCCCCTCACTCAACTGACAATCTTTGAGAGTGAGGTTCTTATCCTCCTCTATTGGTGGCTACTTACAGTACGATATCATTCAGGCAGACTCCACAAGCATCCACACATGGTGAGTGATACAAAAAAAAAGTTTTGGAAGATATTTGACAGCAAAAAAAACAAAGCTGACTTAGCCTACTGTAAAGCCATTTTCTGATGTGTCATCACTGTCCTCTCCTAATCCTTCACCCTGCTCGACCACATATTACTCTTGTCTGAAAATTACCTTATTGCAGTGAAAACTACCACGGGCCACCCGCTGATGCTCTTCTCATGCAGGACAAAAATTAACAACAGTCCATTCACTTCGCTTTCCAAAAGCTGGCTCTAAAGCTGAGTAATAATTGATGGAGGTGTGAGCCAAGGGCAGCAGTCTCCCTCTGTGAAGTCTGCTAAGGCTTTATAGCATGTGAAATTCAGTGGGTCCCTCTTATGCAACACATATATTGTAAAAAAAAAGAAAAAAGAAAGGCAACGTGCATGGTTTTTGCTTCATATTTTAATGAAATACCCATAGCCCCTGAAGACATTTTTTTTCATTCTAAAGTGTCAGTTCAGAAAGTCTCAAAAGTACAATAAATTGAGTAAACTCAAAATTGTGAACCTGAAAATTATAAACATCTGTCTCACCTTTGCTTCAAAGGATCAGTTCAATTTAATTCAATTCAATTCAATTTTATTTATATAGCGTCAAATCATAAAAAAAAAAAAGTTATCACAGGGCACTTTTCATATAGAGCAGGTCTAGACAGTGTGTAGGATTTAGTGACATCTAGCGGTGAAGTTGCAGATTGCAACCAAAATGAACACACCTCCCCTGACCCTCCCCTTCCAAGTATATAAGAGATACTATGGTGACTGTGAAACTCGCAAAAAATGCAAAAGTTTGTCTGTTCTGGGCTACTGTAGAAACATGGTGGTGTAACATGGAAGAGGACCTGCTCCCTATGTAGGTATAGAGGGCTCATTCTAAGGTAACGAAAACACAACAGGTGATTTTCAGGTGATTATGCACTAATTAAACCATACTTATGAATATTATATTCCATTTCTGCAAAGTCTGTTCTGCTAGATGCCACTAAATTCTACACAAAATCATTATTTGGTTCCTTTGTGTTTTTTTTCAGAATTAAGTACTTTTGCTTGTAGTTGCAAAAATAGATTATTTTGGCCACTAGGGGGGACCTCATGACATTGTTTTGGCTAATGTGTTAGCAAAGAATTTACATCAGCCATACAGAACACAACATTAGCAATCACTCTTAGTTTTGTTTCTTTTAACTTCACAAAGAAAAGTCCAATATTCACTCAGTTTAGGTTTGGCATCTATCAACTCTTGAGGCACTAGATGTTCCCCTTTCTACACCAGCTAATCGCTAACTTTGTCTGTCCACCGTTTGGTGCTGGGTACTGTAAGTAGCATACACATTTGTCAGAGCTTTTCTCTTCCTGCTGCTGCTGGAAAAGGGGTTGATGAGAGTAGAGAGGATGAAACATACAGTAAGAGAGGCTCTAGTTCTTGATGATAATTAGTCACTGAGAGTTATCCCTTTCAAATTACACATCTGTGTTGTAAGCATAAAAAGGTTAATTGGTAGAATACAGTATTATCTTAGCTTGTATTAGTCAGATTTTCTGTGATTGTTTTATTGCTCATGAGCCATTAAAATGTCAGCCATGTGCTGCGAAGCCACAGGCAATCGTGTCATAATGAAGCACAAACAGGCAGTAAGTAAAAGTTGAAGTAAATTATGGTGCTACTTAATTTAGTTCCTTTATGAAGAGTAAGTGAGGATTAGAGGTTTCATTAACTATTAATTGATGGCTTACCAGTAAAATTGTTGTCTGTCATGTAAGAGGAGTTTCTAGGATTTGAAAAGGTCTGTAGCTAATTGACAAATAAGATCATCTCTTTTACTTCTCTTCACAAACACTCAAAAGTTATGATGCTATGTACCAGCTAATATTTCCCAAAATAATGGTGTACCACGTACTTCTATCATTTCCCATTCATTCATTAATTTTAGTTGGATAAATAATCATCTAATTATTTGTTGTAGATTTATTTGTATTGTCCATGTCAACAATTACGCAAATTTTTATAATATTTTGGGAAGAAAATCAACCTAACTAACAATTTTGTAAAGGAGCTGCAGTGTGTATATGTAGGTTTACTATGAACACAACCTGCCCTTTCAGATTAGCAATAGAAAAAGGACTTTGGTGATTAGACTCCATCGATGTGAAGCATCCTCATTAAGTGTAAGCCCAGATGAACGAGATAGGACATGATCCCTGAGTCTAGACACTGGTGGTGGTAGAGTGGAGCCAGCAGGTGGTTGATGAAAACTTTCAGTAAATTCTTCCTGGTGATCCTGGAGGTCATGGTGTTGATGGGGAGGAGGTGGGTCGCGCAATAGTAGGTCTGAAAGACATAATTGCAATGATAGTTAAAGAACAGTATCCATGAACTGATTGGTTTGAGGCGGAACGTGGGCAGATAGATCATTGATCAGGTATGGTGATGTCTGAATTATGAATGTAGCGATTTTTCCAGCATGGGAAAGAGGAAGTGAAGGAGAAAATGAGAACAGAACAAAATCTTGCGTACTGCTCTTCCGCCAAAGCTTAATTTCATTAATTGATCAGTTGCTTTAGTTTTACTTTTCTAAATGTAAACTTTACTTTTCTAAACCCCAAAAAGACAATTTTTTTAAATACCAGGTCCCCTTTCTTAACCTGGTGTTTCTGATCACGTCTCTCTTAAAACAAATGCCTGTAATTTTTTTTTCTGTTACCAGTAGTGTCCCTCCAGGGTGGCAGCAGCAAAACAACTCTGCACGTACACGGGAGCCTTGCCTCTGCCGCTTTGACGGCACAGCAGCTGTCATGTTTACATTGGAAACACAGGAGACGGTGGCAGAAACTGCATGTTTTCTTTAATAGTATCTTTAATGCCTGTTTGCATGTGTCTTGTCATGTGCAACGCTATATTACTTCCCCTCCCCCTGAAGCTCCAAGTTCTGCTCTGCTACATTAAAATGCCAGTTTTGATGATCAGCGACGAACTTTGTCAAAAGAATTCAGAATATACTGAAATACTGTATGTAGGCTCTGAAAATAGATGTGTTCCAACTAATGTAGTCTATATTGTGGAGTGATGATTTATTTTCTTTCCCCAGAAATAACATCAATTACACTTTTTTTCTTAAAATCTGAGTCTTTCACGTCATTTATTTTAAGATTTTCTGAGCAGGTCTCAGCTGAATTGAATATACTGAACTACAATAGATTTCCTCTTGTACCTGCACACAAACCTTAATAAAACTCTGCATGATTAAGACTTATAAACCAAATGATGGTTACTAAGTTAGTTTTGTTAAATCAGATGATGGTTATTCTTTCAGTCTAGTTAAATGGAATTTACTTTCAGTAGTGATGTTCCAGGAAAGAAGTGGGTGCCTTTGTAGAATTGATAATAAACATGAGGAATTTATTAAGACACTGCTCTATGTGCCTGAGTAAATATCAGTCTGTACATGATATTAGTTGTAAGTCATAAAATAGTTCCTGTCTCTCAGCAGAAAATAGTCATTACAGTTACAGTGTACAATCTTTGGTAAGTGTTGGTAGCTGGTGAACAGTTTAATTTGAAGAGTTCATTTACAAAAACTGATAAATGCCATCCTTTAAAAAATGAACTTACTGTCATGAGTCATTCTTAACACACAGCACATTCTGAACCCTAGATATGTTTTGTCACAAAAGCCATTATTCTCCATTGTCAATATACTGCAAGGGTTGGTGCTAGATTGGATGGGCCAATTTACGAAACTCTCGTAAGATTTGTATGCTAACCTTAACTATAACCATAACCCTAACCCTAACCCAAACCCTAATCTTAATTTATACCTTACCCTAACCATAAGCCTGACCTTAGGTTTAAAGTTACTTTTGTATAATGTTTGTGCCAATAAACAGCCCTGACATATTTAGCTGGCCTGTGTCACATGACTGTGGAAACCTATGTGACACACTGCACAGTGCACAAACACTTCTGCATCAAACTTGTGAGAGAATGGCAGGAAAGAAAGAAATGTAGCATGGTGTGGTGCTACTTTTCACTTGTAGATAAAAATACAGCACAATGCACTATTTATGACAAGTAAGTGCCACTCAGCAGCAACACGAGTAACCTCTTCAAACATTTAAAAACAACACAAACTGAAAGTTATAAGGAGGCTAAACAAAAACAAGAAGATCCCCATACATCCAAGTCTCCTGCACCACCCTCTGTCTGATGAAAGACGTTACAGGAGAGTTTTCAGAGAGGCAAAGCATATCCAGGTAGCACCATTATTAGTTATTAGGCAGTGTATTAAGTAAGGGATAATCAATGAGTAGGTGTGCGTTAAACGGTTTTAAGACACGACCTGGAGGCGAAGAAACCCGGCAGTGGTTTGCCTCCTCAAGGTGTCTTAAAACCGTTTAACGCACACCTACAAATTGATTATCCCGCTTATACTATTGTCATTTGCCAACAATATAAAAAAAAGCATTAGCAATTTTTTGGTGAAATTTTTGCACTCGAGAGGTTATGAAGCAAGAGCTTACTGTTGTCCTGACAACTTGCCACACCGTACTTTCTGTCAACTTGAGCTAAGACTTAAAATTCACATAAGGTGTCATTAAGCATAACTGCAGTCTGTCTCCAAATCAGTGTTCCTTTGTTTTTGATAGAAAAAGTCTCTCAGTATATTAACTGCCCATTTTGTTGCCTTTTTTGTATTAATCTCATCCTTCTCTTCCTCTATCATTTTAAGCTCTTCAGGTGTCACTTCCTTGTGCCATTTTTCACTTGTTTTCTGTCTTTTCCTCTCCATTTTTTTTTCCTCTGCTGCGTCCCATTCTTCAAAACTTCATAACAAGTAAGCTTTGACAGTTGTACTCTTTAATGTTGCTATGGTCACAGGTTGGGTAGCGGATGAATTTAGAACGGTGATTAAACTTGAGCCAAACTATGAGTACAATACACGGCTTTAACGCACACCTGCTGGCCAATCAGAAAAGAGTATTCATCCAGACCATGGTATAATAAAGAAGTATTGATTTTTTTTTTTTCCAGACATCAAAAAAGATCACCTCTGCAACATTTCCAGGTAGTGGATGCAGAACAGGGTGACAATACCTGAAAACCATTGTGGTGCTCACAACTCAAATGAAAAGGCAGCCAAGAGACAATTTGTGAGAGACCACAAACATTTACCTGCAGAGCCAGCCATTATGCTCACCGTGATTCACCTGGTAGAAAGGATCTTCCAGCTGACTTAAATGTGAAAAAGATGCATGAACTCTTCCGCCATCAAAAAGATGAGCAGATCACATACGCTTTGTATTATAGCGTATCCAAGCATGACTTTAACCTAGCATTCAGACACCCATCAAAAGATGTGTGCAGCACCTGTGCTAAACTAAGACTGAAGCTGAAGGACCCAGAACTCTAATAATGTAATATTGCCCATTAATGAGCTGTTTTTGTTTCCAGCACACATTGCAACTCCATTAACTGCATAATTATGAAAAATGCTAAAAAGTGGGCAAGGGGCTGAGAGGGAGGCGGGAGGGGCTAAGGAGAGGAGAGGAGAGAAGGGGGGTAGGGCGTAGAGCGTGGCTGTGTGAGGCAGGAGGGCAGGACGTTTAAACGAGCCAGAAGTCAGAGCTGGCAGCCACAAAAACAACAGAAATCCTCCTCGTATATCGCCCTGCAGCTCTTTAACTCTCCGGCTTTCTGTTTCTGCAGTTATCAACTGGTAAAATCTTGTTTTAAAATGTTAAACCGCAGTGTAACAGGAGCTATTACTGAACCTGTCCAACCACAGCTCTGCTTGGCAGCGGACAGGTTCAGCTGACAGACAGGACAGACAATTTCGGCGGAGCTCCTGTTACACCGCGATGACCACTTGTGAAAATTAGACTATTTATGCCAATTAGATGTCACCGTAACCTGCGCCAGAGATCTGTCAATGTTTCTCTCTTCTACAGCTGCCATTAGAGATTATCCTTTTTAGAGAGGAATTAAGTAAACTATAAGGCAGCTACATAACTATTAAATACTTTGAATTACAGCACATATTTACTATGATGCTGGTACATCCCTGCTCAGAGCCATCATGTTATTTTCCCTTCAAACTGCAAGGTATTAAAGGGATGCCAAAACAAGACAACATGCATGGAGGTGTACAATGTGCAACTGGGGGATGAACAAACAAACCATATATTTAACAGACACTGTTGGGTTTCTCTGCGTGATCATAAGACATTTAATGTCTTTAAGGGTACATGTGATTATGACCCAGCGTTACACCAATATATAAAGGCAGGGGGGACCATCCACTCCGTCAAAGGTAGGAGACACTGAGATAAATCCCTGAAATAAAGATAGTATTGTATGTTAAGCTAACACTGATTAATAATTAAATATTTAGAATATTATATGTATATATATATTGAAAATTGATGATATTTAATATTTAAATAGTGACAAAGACTTTAAAAATATACATTTCCAGGAGAGTTTTCATTAACTACATGAGAAACAGGATTGAAAATGGTCAAATGTATTATGTCCTGCCAATTGTCAATTGAAGGCTTACATACCTTGAGAAACATACACCTGTCAAGCCTTCCTGTAAATCCCAGACATACAGTAGTGCTGACTCTCTGACCATCAGGCGGCCTTGCTGTGCCGAGCATTTAAGAAATAGTAACAGCAACCTCTAAAGCACAATACTTTCCTTCCAATCCTCGTTCTGGGAAGGTGCAAGAAAAGCAAAACTCATTTAAGCTCTATCGTCTACCTTTCTGGATGTACTAGAGAGCCTTATTGCAAACAATGGAAAATGAAATGAAACTTTGCAAGCATGCATCATTTCACTGTATTGTCAACAAGCAGTGATGTAGCTAATGAGATTTTGGTAATGGGTTGAATTCTCCCACAGGTGCTGTAATGGCTGTGTCTCTTAACGGTTTTGGTGGAGCCAGGAAATTGCCTTGCCGTGAGCTCTGTACCCTGATGAGCTTTGATTTCTTCAAAGGAAATACAGCACCTTTATGATTTCCACTCCTCTGAATGATTGTTGTATGTTGTGAGTGTGCAGCCCTTGTCACTCGATTAGTCTGCTGCACAGACAGATACAGCTCTTTTTGTGTCTGAATGTCAATAATAGAAAAGCATTTTTTGGATTTCTTAAAGCTCAAAGTGGTGTTTCATGTCCTTTTATACTTGAAGGGATGTCAGATGTAACTCCCACATCATAAAGATGGCACACAGATCATTGTGTGTGTATGAAATATAACGTGTGTGTCTGTCTGTCTGCCTGTTCTGCAACTGTCATTGCTCATTTACTCAAACCTCTTTGAAATACTTTTGGAATATATTTCAAAAATGCATTAATACCCCACATGAAGCTGCTCTTTAGACGCTAATTAAGGCTATTAGGCTATTTGCTGTCCTTTAATCTCTATATATTTCCCTTGATTTGATGTCTGATTAGTCACAAAACATAGACAAAATTTTCATTCAAATATGAAGGTTCTTCTGTATCGACTGTGTAGCAGTTTTTAGATGTATTTACACTTTCATGATGAATTCCCTTGATTCTTCAGGAGCTGAATTACATAGCTGTCAAATGTGTCATCGTTATTGATGTAGAATTAGGCCAGGAAAAGGAGGATAAAATAAAAATCTTTCTGTCTCACCCTTTCCTTCTTTAATTGAATAAACTTGCTCCTATATCCTACTATATAATATAAATCACATAATAATTCTGAAATGACAATTGAACTCCCTCGTTTCCCAAACCATTCTTTCTCTCTGGAATGTGTGAAATATCTAACTGAACAGTGAAACTCTCTATAGAGCTGTTTTGCAAAGCGAACAAAATTAAAATTCGCCTCACTGTGGACAATAATTATTCACTGAGGGGTTTTCTCTGAAATGCCAGCCACCGCAAGCCGCATGATTCAATTCAAATGAAATACCCAAATGAAACCATATATTTACATGAAAGTGCCCAAGAACATTTAGAAGTTACTGTATGTTCAAGAGGACATCTTACTGTAGTTGGCAAACAGGATCAACATCCAGTGTAATCTAAAACCTTTTTTTAATATATTTTAGCACATTAGAAAAACTTATAGGGGGTGGACACAAGAAACCCAAATTATAATATAATATGATACAACATAATAGCCCTGTAAAACATAGTGTGCTACCTTTGTGAAGTTACAATACTGAGACTAAGCCAGAAAGGTCTTTTTCTTAAGATACCCTATTGTTCCTTTGACAGTAGCTACTGTTCCCTGGGTCCACATAAATATATAATGCAATACACGTAGTGACCAAATCAGCAAAGGCTTTTTTAATGCCCAAGGCAGGTGGCCATAGTTCAGTGCAGTCAAAGTATGAACCTAGTGACCACTGAGGAGGCCCATTAGACTGTCACTACAGTGTAAAATGCAAATATCTAGTTGGTGTGAAAATGTTTCCTGACGAGGTTGCCTGCTGTCATGTTTGATGTAACAGAGAGGTTTTTTTTCTTAACACACCAAAATTGTGCCTATTCCCCAGTACTCATACCATTAATATGTAAAATTGTGGTGTGAAAAGGTCTACAAAAGTCCAAACGTGGCATTTGTTCCCGTTTCCTCTCTGGAAAAATGGAAAAACTTGAAAAAAGTAGAAAATGGTGCACATAAAATGGTACAATCAGCAATGTTAATTATAAAACACTGAGACAAAACAACATGATAACTCAAAGTCTATCAGTATTGAATGTAACTGGTATTTTTTGTAGCCATTGTTTATAGTCTTGTTGTATTGAATTGCATTATACTGTATTGCAAGGTTTTCCTGTTATTTTGTCCACCCTCTATGAGAGGACATTGTTGCCAAAGTTGAGTCTTGCATACCTCTCACAGAATACCTTGGGGAACATTGTTGTAAATGTTTCTAAAATCCACAAAACATATCTGGACCGGATTAGCAAATTCCTTTGATTTACCATCTGTTGTTTTTTCATAGTGATGAAAATTATATAATTTTATGATTAAAAAACAGAAATAAAGGACATCATTGCTGACCCAGAGTGTGGATTTCAAAACAACCTCTTCATCTACATGTCAAGAAGCTTAATTATAATTCAGACATAATAGCCCGCACTGTAGCATATGGGTCCAGCAGAATGGTGTGCAGAAGGTGCCAATGCAAAAGTAAGTGGCACAACAGCTATATAGCGCATGGCACATGTGTTGGCGTGTCTGTGTCTGACAGGAGCTCTGTCCTTGAATTGCCAAGTAAAACCTGTTTTTAAGGCTATCTTTAATTGATCGTTGGATTACTGTTAGCCTGCTGTTTTAGGTTTTCTGTTTTAACAATTGTGTTGTTTTATGAGTGATACATGGATGGAAAACAGGCTATTATGGCTGTGTGTGTGGACTGCAAACTTGCTTACTCACAGTTAAGGGATGATGTCCAATGCCTGGAGTAAGAGCCCTGAAAAAAGGATTGGCTGATTGACAGCTTCGTTCCCGCAGCTGCTGCCAAGGCAAAGTATATTTCGTATATGCAGTCTTCCACTCTTACTGTCACAGCTGCTCGATCACCCACCTCCCTGATTTCCCTGATGGTCTTGCACTCTGTGGCCACCCTCCCTTGGCTAGCATTAATGCACACTGGCACTGTACCAGTCCGCCTGGTGGGTCTGGCAGCTGTGGAGAGTGGCCAGTCCTCCAAGCATGAGCTGGAGACAGCGGCAGCAGGCACCACCACTGCTGCATTGGACCTGGACACAACACCGCAGATGGTCACCCCAGGACCGCCAGGGGCTCGCACCAGCACCAGACCCAGACCCAAGGCCCTGGTTTATAGCTCCACACCAAATCAAGCCAATCCATGGACCATGCCTTCCTGGATGGAGGTGGTACACCACAGCCGCAAGAGAGATTTGTTTGAGATTTCTCCACACAACCTCCCTTCACTCTCTCTAACTGCTATGCAATCCTGCTGGATGAGGCTCTGGTCCATCCCAGTGATACCACGGCAGTTCTGACTCCACATGAACCCAGACCCCTCTCTGGCTATGACACCTCCTGTCACCACTGCATCTTCTCCACCTGTGGCCAGCATTGAATGGGCAAACTCAACGCAGACAGAAGTAACTGAATGTCCATTGTCCCCATCTCCCCGACCCCTCTCTCACCCCCACTACATTAGTTATTGGAAATTCCATAACCAGGACCATCTGCTTCTTAAATGCAATTACACACTCTTTCCATGGAGGCACAGTCCCTGACATCCTAGATAAACTCCTGGATCTACTGCCCTTACTCCTGACCTCTATTAAAAGAATAATAGTTCATGTGGGGACAAATGAAACAACCCATTTTAACCTGCTTTTTAACATTTTTAAAGAACTGTGGAAAGTCTGCTATCATATCAGGGCCCGTCCCCACTCTCGGTCGCTGAGCTGGCCATTTTAGTTGAATCCTCAGCCTTCATACTTGGCTCCAGTCTGCCAGCAGGACTCACAGGATGGGCTTTATTGAAAATTTTAATTTGTTTTGAGGATTGTATCTCTCTTTTCAAAAAAGATCAGATCCATCCCAATAAGCGGGGTAGCCAAATGCTGGCAGTGAACTTGCAGCAGGGGATGCTGTCTCTCCCATATGACTGACCATTTATGTCTCACTTCAATGTACATATGAGGATTTTGCCACTCTCCCTTCATCTTTTGATTCCCTAGAAAATGAGTTTGATACAAATTACAGAAATCTGACTTTGTCGCACCACCAAAAAACCAAAAACCATCAAAAACCTGTTTTAAAATGTAAGCCACCATGGAAAAATGAGACTGTTAACAAACTTAAAGGAAATTGTCAAAAAGCTAAATGTAGATGGAGGAAAAGTAAACTCCAGATCCACTATAATATTCTACATGATTACCTCTCAGAACATAATAAGGTGCTGAGAAATGCCAGGCAGGCTCACTTCTCTGAACTCATAAATAAGAACCAAAACAATCCTAGGGTCCTTTTTTACAACCACTGACAGCCTGATAAATCCCACTACTACATGCCCCAGTGAATTTTTCTCAAATACTAAGTGCAGTGAATTTTCAGCCTACTTCAGAGATAACAACAATTAGAATAAATATTAATCAACAAGTTTGGATAATGTGTTATAAAACACTAACCACTATCAGTATACTTTGCACTGTTATACTTTGGTGGATACAGAGTTGATTTGACAGGTGGTCTTTGAGTTAAAACCCTCTACGTATTCCATACGCTACCCCATTTTTAAACTGTTTTTAACTGCCTGTCAGAGGATTTTTTAAATATTATAAACCAGTCTTTGTTCACAGGCACCTTCCTTGAGGCATTAAAGACTGCCATGGTTAGACCACCTCTCAAAAAAGTAATATAGATTCCTCAGTTCTTAGTAACTACCGACCCATATCAAACCCCCCTGTCTTAGGTAAGATTTTAGAAAAATGTGTCCTTGAACAGGTAAATACTTTCATTAAAAACAACAATATCTTTGATACTTTTCAGTCAGGTTTCAGAGCCCATCATAGCACAGAGACTGCATTGGTTAAAGTGGTGACTGATATAAAAATTAACACTGTTTCAAATAAGGGTTCAGTCCTGGTTCTCCTAGATCTTAGTGTGTCCTTTGATACAGTTGACAGTGAAATCCTACTTCACAGACTTAAGAATTCAGTTGGTCTCTCAGGAATGGCTCTAAGTTGGTTTAGATCATATTTGACTGGGAGTTTTTGTTTCCCTGGGTGACTACTCCTCGGAGAAAATGGACATAATCTGTGGGGTTTCACAAAGTTCTATTCTAAGTCCGGTGCTTTTTAGCTTCTATATGCTACCACTTGGCAATGTCATCAGAAAGCATAAAATTGAGTGTAATAGCTATGCAGATGACACCCAACTATACATTTCTATATCCCCAGATGATTTTAACCTCATTGATAGGTTAGCGCAATGTTTATATGACATAAATGCATGGATTTCCTACACTCTCCCACAGTTGTCTGTGCATCTTCGGTCATTAGCCCTTCATACCAAGGACCAGGTCAGAAACCTTGGGGTTATCTTTGATTCGGTTTTGAAGCCCACGTTAGAAATGCCACCAAAGTGTCTTTGAATCGTCTTAGAAACATTGCTAATGTTAGACCATTTCTCTCTCAGGCTGACACAGAAAAACTAATGCATGCTTTTATAGCCTCTAGGCTTGACTATTGCAATGCTCTCTTGCTTAGTCTATCTAAAAAAGGTGTTGGCCACCTACAACTTGTTCAGAATGCAGCAGCCCGAGTACTGACGAAAACCAGACAGAAAGCACACATAACACCCATTTTAGGCAAGTTAGGCAAGGCAAGGCAAGACAAATTTATTTAATTAGCACATTTCATACCCAGAGGCAAACCAAAGTGCTTTACAGAGTACACACGCAAAAAAATGATAAAAAACAATAAAAGCAAGCAAGCAAAGTACACAAAATTAATAATAAATAAAAAAAACAAACAAAAAAGCAAATAAATTTGATTTTCAAGAAAATTAATTAAAAGCTATGGTAAATAGGTAGGTCTTTAGTTTAGATTTGATAGTAGTCAGCATTGTCTCAAGTCTTAGCTCTTCTGGCAATTTGTTCCATATTTGAGCAGCACAGAAGCTAAAGGCCGACCTGAGAAGTCTGCTGGGTTTGTACTGGGTCAGGAGATCTGTTACAGTATGTATCTTGGATCTAAACCGTTGAGTGATTTATGGACAAGCAATAGTATTTTGAAATCAATTCTCTGAGAAACTGGTAACCAGTGTAGTGATCTTAGAACTGGAGTATTATACTAAGCTTTTTGTGGTCCTTGTTACAACCCTGGCTGTGGCATTCTGGATCAGCTGAGTCTGATTGATTTGATTTTTACTCCTCAAGGACAGACTATTAAGGTGAGCACAGACTTTAAGTCTCTCTTCAATGGCCCAGAAAACAATGACGTCAGTTTTGTCCTTCTTTAACTGGAGAAAATTTTGGAACATCCAGCAACTGATTTGTTTAATACACTGTCCCAGGGAGTCTATTGAACTGTACTTATTGGGTGACACTATATATATTTGCATGTCATCCACCTATGTGTGATAAGAAACCATAACGTTTTGAATAATTTCAGCTAACTGGAGCATGTAAAGATTAAATGACAGAGGTCTGAGAAACAACACTGCAGAACTCCACACGTTGTTGGGAGATGCTCTAATGTACAGCTACCAATTGATACAAAATAGTCTCTGTCTTGAAGGTAGGACCAATTCAAGACCATGTAAGAGAGACCAAGCCAGTGTTGAAGTCTATTAATATATTAATATATTGTGATCAACTGTATCAAATGCAGCAGTAAGGTCCAATAACAGAAGTACAGAGACATTACCAGAATCAATGCTGAGGTTAATGTCATTCAGAACCTTGATAAGAGCAGTGTCAGTACTGTGGCGGGGCCGAAATCCAGACTTGAAAATGTCAAGGTAGTTATTTACTGCCAAAAAGTGGCTTAATTACTGCGGTTTTCAGGGCTTTAGGGAAGACCCCTCAAAGCAGTGAACTGTTGACTATCTGTAATACATCTGTTGCCAGGCAACTAAAAACCTTTTTTAAAAAAATCTGTAGGCAGAGAATCAAGGTAGCATGTGGAGGGTTTGAGATGTTAAAACAATTTCTTTAAGAGTTGTGAGGTTTATGAAATCAAAACAAGTCATCTTTATCAGATAAATTCTAGTTGATTGCTGAGGCATGTCATTTAAATAAAGTGAGGAAAGAGGTCTCAAAATATGAAGAAATAGTTTATATGCAAATTGAGATTAGTATACTTGGCAATAAATGAGCAATATTGGTTGAGCTGTGTTAAGTTGCAGTGGATATCCTCATGTAGAAACTGATGTCTGGGATGGAGTGCACACAGCTGTTGAGATCTCTGTAGATTGCTGAGACCTTACCTGCATTGTCCTAGGGTCTGCGGCTCCATGAAACAGTCTGTGAGTCTCTGAATTATGCGTGTACACACATTTACACTATTATACCACATGTGAATACGCAATCTATTGAACCCATATGTGGGTCATCATAATCACAATTTTTAATTGGAGCTGCAGCATGTTGCAGCAGGGATCCATGTGGTACAGCAGCAGATTCAAATTAACTCCATAAATCGTACTTCTCTGGAAATTATACACATACACACATACACACACACACACACATACATATATACAGTATATAATATAGATATATATAATCTGCTGCTCGTGCTCACGCAGCAACGCAAGACTATTGCAGATGACTTTTTCTTCACTTACACTTCTCATAAGAACATAAAAGATCTCTAAAATTGTGTTTTGCACTGTGTTTCTGCAAAACATCTCACTCCCAGTCAGTCAGTGTCCCAGTCAGTGTTTCTACTCAGATAGCATCGTTTTTTTTGTGGTAAATGCTGATCGTTTTTTGACATTAGTGGGAAAGAAGTAAGACACTTGGGTGTGCACAAAAACGTCACATCTGTTGGATTTGGAAAATCCGGCCCAGGTTCTTCACATAGAAATCAGTCCACAGGGAAGGTTTTTCGTTTTTTAAGTTCCATTACAACTTGTTCGCTCACTGGCAATAAAAAAGCAATTAATTAATGTAAATTGCATCTTAATTCTTACATATAGAACCTTTAAGTACTCATCTGTACAGACTAAATGTCTCTGGAACTCCAGTGTACAAAAACATATTCCATCATTTGCTTTCTCGTTGACACCTTGGTCCTGAACTGATGTTTTTTTTACAGGATAGGAGACAGATTTTCTTATATTTTAAGATATGTGTTCCTCCTCAGATTTCTTTCTTCTCAGACATTCTTCAAAATGTCTTCAAAAAATGTCTTCATGCCACTAAACTCTTCTCCAACATGCATGTTTTATTATATAGCAGTTTTCAGCTATCATTCTGTTTTGTCTTGTAGATAAGTATTTGTTTGTCTGGAGGCTGATGGATCTGAATGGTGAACTAAACTTACAATATACGTTCTGTTAAACTGTGACTATGGTCATGATATCAGTACTTAATAAAAGTGCAACTGGCTAACACGTCGCTCCAAAACCGAAGTCTTTCCCATTGATCTAAATGCAGACGTTACTTTCATCACAACTCCTATTGAAACAAGAGCAAGTTGAGCAGTCTTTGTGAATGTGACTCCTGCCATCCATACCCCCAAAATGAACCTTCTTGCAAAGCCACTTAGATTTTTTTCTCTTCCCAGCTATTTCCAAAATCAGGATCATGTGGGCGTGCTCAGCATTTTATACATGTCACAGAGCATGATCGACATATGTAAGCATGTATTTGTTATGTTTCTCCACCCATTTGCACATCATTTTTTTTCCCTTTAATTTGTCATCTGTCTTTACATTTCTAATAGCCTTGTAAAAAAAAAAAAAATGTAGGTTTGGCCATATGTGAGTCTAAATTATCAAGACTTAAACTGATAATAAAATGTGGCTGGATAAGGATTTGGTTAAATATTAACATGCATAAACAAGTCAGGTCATTAAGTCATCTAAGCATGATGTTAGCTAGGAACATATTATGAGAATCATAAATATTTCTCATAACATTAATACTTTAAGTAAGCGAATACAGACACAAAAACACACACTATCATTCTGTAGGCTATTTAGATGCTGAATTTAACGGGCATCATTTGAGTATGTGGTTGTGTCTTAGTAAATCAATTTTAGTCTTAAATGATTAAAGAGAGGAAAAAGGGCAAAACATCCAGCCATCTTACAGGAAATACTGGACAAAGAAGAAGTTTTGATTTGGACTTGGATGCACTAAACTAGCACCGCGCTCACTTTGAAATCAAAAGGTTATTTCAGGACAAAATTGAAAGATATTCAAAATGCATCATGTAGACTGAAAAGTGCTTAAGCATTATCTATCTCTTGTTTTCAAATGTCATGACAAAATATCTTTCAACAAATTAGATTTTTGTTAGACCAGAGCATGACATGACTTCATCTGTCCCTCACTCATACTCGGTAATTCTTTATTTTAAGGAGCAAACCCTGGAGATCTTTAATAATGAAGGACCTCTCACAATTTCAAAGAAGCTTTTCACGGTTAATTTCACTGAGATACGTCTGTCAGAAAGGCGGCACCATGTCAAAGACTTACATTTTTTATGATCTTTCATTAATTTGATTGAATAATTCAGCAATCACTTTGATGAAAGCGACATCACCCCCACTGCTCTCATGGTTGTCAGTTTTTACACTTTGTCTAAACAAGATTACCCAAGTGCATTATGCAACCCATATGTGCTGCATGTGACCAAAAAAAAGGTTTTTCATCGTCTTGTTTGTCCTATTTTTTTCTTGTATTTTTCATTAATTGTTCAAAGGCAAATATTTGATAGTGTCCATCAATTTTAGACTGAACTTCAGATGATCATGCAGAGGATTGCACTAAAGAGTGTGGGATAATACTTTTATATGATTCCCACGTATGTAATATTAGGTGTTATTTTTAACTTATACGTAAATTTCTCAGAGTAGCAGCTCATTCTACAGTATCTGTAAAACTGAACGTGCAGTATAATACAAGTATATTTACATACTGAATTCTTGTCCTGGTTATTATAATCTCACTGAATCTCTTTGTTTGCTCATATAGAGTTGTTTTGCATTAATCTTTCAACGTCTTCTCTTGCAACTACTGCAGATCGTTTCTCGTGATTGACATCTTATTTCATAGTTTATGTCTCATTACTATTCCTCCATTTTCCCTCAGGAGTAATAAGTTGTATAATTGAAACCATCTGTGTGACCTTTGCTCATCATAATCTTGTCTCTAAAGCAACACACATTTTTCTGTACTTTTTAAAAAGCCTTATTCTCTCCACAATTTGCATTCAGCTTCTTTTGGCATTAAGTGCAACTAACTGATCCACCATTATTGCCAAGGAAGGAAAGAATTATTGTATATTATAATATCTTTCTTTCTGCCATGTATTACACTACAGACTCTCAGGAAAGCTTGGTGAACCAAACTGTTGCCTCCATGTTTGCAGCATTACATGTGAGTGCAAAGGTAACATGATCTGCTTTGTGTCTGCTGTAACAAGCAAAGAACAAGCAAAGACTTGTTTCCAAGTTTCACACCTGCTAGTTTTTTTTGGTAGGCTGTGTACAGTAAATTGCATTGTAATAATTGAGAACTTGCCCTGTCTGGTCCAATAAACAAACCAATGGAGCCTCCTCTGTGGGTGTGTGTAAGAAACTTTTCCCCAAACTCACAACCAATCCAATTGCAACCTTGTGCTCCATCCAGTCCACCTATTCAGTGATCTCTAACTTGATTTTCTCCAGACCTCTTGGAATGAGCCAGTGTTGTGGCTACGTCAGTTTACTGCTGGTGTGATAGATGGCCGAGCCGCTGATTGAACTGATTCAAAAGTGCATTTTTGAAGGGGACAAATGCCTGTGGTTCGACCACAGGAGTAAGTTAAACTATTTTTCAAAACCTTCACTTGTATTTCTTATTTTATTTTTTTTACAAAGTTTTATGGAATATCAAAGTAAGATATGCTTTGATATTCTTTGATAGGCATATTTATTGCTTTATTTGTTCACAAACGGACTTATATCCCTTCAACAATTGCACAGCCACTCCCACCTAGACTATATAGGCTGATCAAAAATGTCTGAGTGCTTTCTGTTAAATAAACATAATCAGGTGGTAATTAAAATCTGCAACAACATACAATTTAGGAAATACGTGATAAATTGATTATACATTCCAAAAAGCAATTTAGCTTGCAAAGCTTTACATTTTTTTTTATATAAACCAGTATATGTCACGTGTTCCTCTAGCTTAACAGCCTCTCTTTCGCTCTGCCTTAATGAAAAAGTTAGGGTTGGCTGAGAAATGAAATGCACTTTTAATTATTTAGCAAACTGCTGAATGGAGCTAAAGCACTGTTCTTATCATCAAACAGAGTGATGCACGGCACATGGAGAGCGTGGATCCACTGCAGTCAGTCACAAGCTGGCACTCTCTCCGCTCTCCAAGCTGTCTGCTTAACGAACTGTCTGGTCCCTGGAAAGTTGCTGTAGAAATGCTTCTATTTTAATAGATCTTTAACTCACAGCCGCAGCCCTGCCCGTAACCCTATACAGCCTTTCAACATTACACCTTTGCAGAGTATGTTTCGGATAGCAATGTCAGATGTTATGTGGAAGAAACCCAATTAGGCCTTAGTTCAAGAACCTTGAAATGTGAAGTGTTAACAAGCATCCAATTTATATTTTTAATGATCAACTTAAGGCCACAGGGGTAGTTAGTGTGTTGGACCAGCAGATGATTAGAGATCAAAGTTTTTGTTCTCAGTCATACCGAAATACATAAAACATGGGTAAATGTTAATATGCAGACTGTCTTGATATAATCTTACAATTTTTGATGCAAAAAATATAATTTTCAAGGACAAAATAGATTTTTTTTCATTGATTTCCAAAATGACTCATATGAGAGTTTTATCAATTGGCTCCCATTTCTTCAGGTAATGGTGACATTGTTTGTCAGTACCTTTCAAAACACATATCAGTGTAACAACAATGATTCATACAACCATTTTTAGTTTCTTAGATACAGTAATTACTGGTAAGGCCATAATATGTTGCTGTCGACTTTGTGGTTGTGAAAACAATCTCTATTTAGTAATTGAAATCTGATGAGTTATTAGGAAAATTTCCAGCAAGTCTTTTAAATGAAACAACAAATATCTTACTTTGCTCCAGTCATAATTATTATGGCTGCTAGAAGCCTTCTGTCACTTAAATGTAATTATACTGTATGTCGTTTTGGGGAACTTGCTTAAACAACTGATCCTGTTGTTGTTCTCAGGAGAACAGTCTCATAGTTATTAGTCTCACAATGTTGCAAACGTATAGGACACATGCTACATTTATGATATATACGGTGGTAGCTAATGTTAATGATAAAGTTGTGATGACAATAACATTTATTACTCCCTCTTCTCAAGCTGTAAAATGTATTATAATGTTTTGAAAGACAGTTTTTTGTAATCTAAATTTAGGAAAAAACCTCAGCAATCACTCATGTCTATTATATACTTAATTGACCTCTCGGCTACATCTTTCCATTTCTCATCTGATTTTCATATTTTTTAGAGATTTACTTATAACCAATACTCAAATGAATCTCCAAGATAGTGCTAGAGGGGTTGCTAGGCGATTTGCACATGCAGATTCAAAGCCACTATAGGCAGAATATGAACAGGCTTGTTAGTATGCAGAGTGTAAGGAGGCATTAGTCAGGGATCTTTATGAGAAATCAGCATTACAAACATGTATTGCTGCATACATTCATTTAGCATGAAATACAAGTTTGTTCTTTGTTTCTCAATGCTGGATATTTTGATCAAAATGAAACATAATTACAATACTTTTATATTTCAAAGACAAATAGTGTGGACCTTTAAAATTGGCAAACTGTCAAAAACTGATAGTGAATCACTCAAATGAACTAGGTGCCTCTTTTTATGACTCCAAGCCAATTTCAAGGAGTATGAAAAATGTGTATCAGTGATAGCTGATGCCCAGCAACTGCAGAAATTCACAAGAAACATTCATAAAACTGTTAAAATCAAGGCTCAGTCATTGCTCATTAAAATTACATACAGAGGAATGAATAGAAAAGAAAAAGATAATGGCCTCAGGCCAAACTTTTACCTTGGTGTGACATCATCTGTGAGCATCCCCATTTGCCTGGAGATGTTTATATCCCTGGGAGCTTCAAGGAAACACTGCTGATTCTTATTTATACATGTGGGAGTGTTTTCCCAAACATATTGTGTTCTTTTTTTTTATTTCATTACTTTTGTTTCTGATTTCTAACCCAGAATGCAAAATATGATTACTCTCAGAGTGCAGTTTCAGACGCAGCAAAGTGAGTCTTTTGAAATAAATTTATGTAATTTAGCAATTTATTATTACCTTCCAAATGTCACTGTGATGAATCACAATATATTGTTTATTTTTATTACCAAATTTGTTTGCCAAAGAATCAGTTGTGGCTGGTGATGCTGTTATTAATAATAATGTGTTAGCCTTTTTATTGAATAGGGGTGACAGAGCTGGCAGGGTGGCTCCTTAAGATTTTTATGATGCAGCCAAACTTGCTCTTGCTTGAAATGTTACCAAAACCAGCAAAATGTACAGTACATCAAAACATTTTCCCACAAAGACCCTAGAGGCGAGCTGTTGAATGCAGAAAAGTCAAAGAATTGTATATGCTCAGTATGTGCACAAATACAAGCACTCAATGGCACAAAGAACACAAAAAAGGCTTGGACTGAAGGCTGCTCTGCATTGCAGTTTCAACCTTGAAGCCCTTCCTTAGGCAGTATCATGAGGTTTATGCTGACATATATCTAGATATCATTGAAAAACAGGATGTGACACTATTATTACATCATAACAAGAAAAAACATATAAACTAATATTTGGATGCTGTCACTCTTAGTAACATGATCCTCTCACACCTAATCATCTCATTCATTAGTGTAACAACAGACAAATTGAAGCATGTAGTAATCTGGAGATAGCCTATTAAGATTAAATCAAAATTAAAACTAGTTAACATACAAAAAAAAACAAAAAACATTTAAAATGGTAGCAAAACCAATCACTTTCAATGGAGTGCATAGTAAACTGTTGGTATTATGTTCAACTTTGGTGGACTCTTTGGTTGACTATAGCAAGACCTTTTTTTACAGTGCTGACCTTTGATTGACTTTTATACCACTTTTATGTAACCCCTTCCTCTATCAGAGTATATATGACGGTACAAATACATCTTCTGGATAAACTGTGAATTTCTTGCCCTGTTCGTGACCAAGCCAACGAGATTGCTAAGTGACAATTAGCCAGCTCATTAGTTTAGAGAGCTTCCCCCCCCACTACAATAAATCTTGAATGAAATGATGTACAATCCCAATAACAAAATGCCAGAGTACATGTTCCCAGCTGGCTAGCATGTTAGCAGTTAAAATATCAGATACTTAAATACATGACCCTGTGGAATACTTTTACTGGTGTGGCGGGAGGAGGTGTCGTTGACCTTTTTTTATAGGTATCCTTGACCTATAGCAGATATTGTCCGCCACAGATACTTACTCAATGACCAGGTCAGCAGCTTTGACTTTAATAACGCTTACGGGAATGAACCTACACCTCTCCAAAAATCAACTCTCATCTCAGTGAAATTTGCGCACATCCACCAGCATGGCTTTCCTGTTTGTCTATGTAGGACAGATGTTGTGTTACTGGTTTTTGTCTGCACTGTATTGGTTCTGTCCTTGAACACCGAGACAAGGAGGGGGAGGTCACGTATAAATCCCAGGTGAGGCCATCAGTGGCAGGATGCATTTGTGCAATAGAGTGATGAAGCAAGAGGAAAGGAGAAGTCTAAAGGAATCGAAGAAGTACCAGGAAGGATGGCGGGGAGAGGGAGGGAGGAGGTTGTTGAGGTGACCTCTCCTGTCCCTGTAAAGCTGCAGTTTACTTTTGTAATCCCCTACAGAACAGCTAAGGCGGATATTCACACTGTGCTTCCTTCGAGGAAATAAAGGTGACAGTGGAAATGATACATTTTGTGCTCTGGGTTAAATGTCAGATTGCTGCTCTGATAGATATACTGTACATGAGTCTGGTGAGAAGTCTATGAAGGTTTTAAACATCAAATTTGCTTTTTCAGTTGAATCTTTGAGTTACGTCAGAGCAATTTCAAGCTGTTATTACCCCAGCCATGACGATGAAGGTTATTCTATTTTCATGCCTAAATCTAACCAAACCAAAGTGTATTTTTGAAACGGCGATATTGTCCTGCTTATAGTAGCATGACAAAACGATTACACATGTTGTCCTGGAGGGCATGGACCAACTACATATTTAGTCATTTACTTTGGAGGATTGGTTGAATTAGAAACACCACATTAATACAATCAAATTCCTCAACCTGAACTGTAAACTGTAAATAGAGAAGTGCAGCGTGCTTGCTTTGCATGTATAGTGAGGAATACTTGGTAATTGTGTTTCGATCTCTTCTATGTGTCTGTTATTATTCTTGTTTAGTAGCACCTTAATGCTGAATTGTAAAGCAGGCTAATGAAAATCTCCTCAAGCTTGCCTGTAGCTAAAGATGCCCGGCCAAGTCTTTCCTTAACTGTACAGTGTGCATGTGGGCCAGTATTTATTCAGCCACTTTATTAATGTAAGAGATTATTAACCACATAATTGCTTAGAAACAGTACAGCTTTGGATTTGTGTTTCAAATCTCCCTGTAGTTGCTCCTAAATTGTACAGTATCCCATCCTAAATGCCCTTATGAAATTGGAATTTGCCAGAGTTCAATCCCTACACGCTTTAATCACCGTCATCCTTAAAATGAACCATAACAAGGCTTTGTTCGCAATCTCCTCTGCACTTGTAGGTTTCATCTATTCACTGCCACATTCTTGTTGACCTGGCAAGGGATGCGGCAAACAATTTTGCAGACAACTGCAGGGTAGGCAGTGGAGTTCAGCAACATCAAGGTGTTGCAATGAGATATCAGAAAACTCAGCGAGGTTGATATGCTGTAGTGGGGAGAAATAAGAGAAATCTCAGGGAGCAGATCAGATCGGTCTCAAGCTGCATAACCCCAAGAATCAGCTTAAAGAAAGAAAGAAAGAATGTCAGAGCTGGCAACTTGACATCAAAGTAGAATCTCCCCCTCAGATGTTTTTCACCGTTACCTGAAAGGCCACAAGATGTTCCTCCTGTAGGAATGAAAAGAAAGTTGGCTGAATCTTGCTCAACTGCTGCAAAAAAGAAACAGAATGCACACAGTGAAATTAAACCTGATCACTCTCCATGAGATTAAATATTGATTTGTCTTCCAAATGACTATAAAGAGATCTCTCTCTAGATGATTAGGTATTTATACTTCATACCGTTATTTCCTTTTCCCTTGTGCTCACCATGGATTCAAGACTCTGAAATGATTGAAGAGCTTATGGCATGGAAATTTGCATTAATAATAATCAATACAAGGATTCATTTTTTTAAAAATCTATTCTTAGATTTGTTCATGCACCATAACCTTTTAACCACTGTGTGTGTTGTTTCTCTGAATTTAGCTGTTCCTTTCCCTCCTCTTTTGGTTTTGCAGTTACTTTCCATCTGACAGAGTCTGATGGAGGAGTTTAGCACAGCGCTGTGACCCTGGAGCTCTCTGCTGTCTAAATCTCATTTCTCCAGCCTGGTACAGAGGGGCTTACTCTGTAGAAAGTAGTAATAACCACAGAATATGGTGAGTCACGTGGCATGAGCACTCCATGGACAGTCCTCGTATAAAGATGCACAGGCACGTGCACTCGTGCTGAAGATCCAAAACTCCTAAACTAGATGGCAATACAGCAGAAGCACAAGAGTACACTGATGAATCACGGATGGGAGATATGTGAATTCCTGCAGGATAAAACACCTCGCTAGCTATCACTTCACTCAGGTGATTGATTGACTGATTGACTAATGTTTGTTTTCATGCATTATTTGAACTATATGCAAAGAAGCACCCTAATGCTGAATATACCTACCCTTCAGCTGTTTGCATATTATGAGTCATGAAACATTTTGGCAGGTAATTCTAAGAGACCTAAGGTCTATACATTTTTCATATGATTCATTTTTCCCACAGCAGTGTGGTGTCTAAACAAAACAAATTACTCTCCTTCAAAAGGAACTTTTTTATGCACCTCGGTTTGTGAAGTCAAAGCAGGCTCCAGTCTGGTTCCCTGTTACCACTGAATAAAAGGTGAAAAATAACAAATGCAGTCACATCTTTGTACATGTATGGGGAAGGTTTAATTGGCCAGTGGCATTAAGGGTTGGACTAGTTTCATAGTATTGACCAGAAATACATCCTCCAGTGCATTTAGGATGGTGATCAATCAGTGTATGAACAGGGCTTTCCCTGGATTCTTGTTCTTACATGTGAGTATTCACCCAGAGGCAATATATATTTTAATAGCACTGTCCTCAAATGTGGACAGATTTGCACATTCATTATTTTTCCCCCCCAGAAATCAAATATGTACCTTTGTCTCTGCAGTCTAAGATAATTTCTTTTTTAAAATTGTACTCCACATGGCATTTGTTTACCATTTATTTATTTTATCTTACATTATTTTAATGATGTTTATTGATATGATTGACATAAATGAATTAATGGTAAATATATATACAGTACCAGTCAAAAGTTTGGACACACTTTGAATGGGTCCAACGTGGGTTGAATCTATTCAGTAGATCTGCTTCATACATACATTTATGTATGAAAGAGATACAGTAACAGCTCTTCGTGGTGGTAGTCAAACAGTAATTGTCAAGATTTGATGGTATCACATATTTAATTCAAAAATATAAGGTGTTATGCATAGCATGACTTCAGAGGGTTAACCCAGAAAACCTGTTGTCAAGGTATATTCCATCTGTTACTTAATTTAACTAAAGGGAAAGTAGCAACAGATGTATCGTCCTTCACAGGAAGCTGATCTCATTTCACTGTGAGTGTCAAACTGACACCATGTGCTTGTCTCGCTGCACAGTCTAAAGTGTGGGGTTTGTTTTTCCGATTCAGAGAAAGAAAAGTGTAAATCAGAAGTATGACATCCTGTCTGCTCAATCCAGTATAGAGGGTGAATTATTGAAAGACTTGTTTCATTGAGGTGAGTTTAGCTGCATGAATGGAGAGAAACAAGGTTTGTAAATAAACACTCAGTGCTGAGTAACTGCTTCTCAATTAACCTGAAAAAATTAATGGAAGGAACATTCTTGATTATTTTATTTATTGCAGCTGGTTAGAAAAAGCATCATAGAAAAACAAAGACAAATGACACCTGTCAACACCTCTGGAGGCTGAGCCTTTGTTTCTCTTTGCGGTCTTAAATTATACCAGAAAATATTCCCCCCCGACCCCCCCTCTGTCACTGGCACAGTTTCAGCACACACCTTGATGAATATCCTCCAGCTATTTCTGTAATTTTGCTTGCTTATTTATTTACGTAAAAGCAGATGCAGTGATAGGATGTGTGGGTTTGAATGGCAGATTATAAAGTAGATCATCTCTATAAAAAGTGAGCAGATTATTACTGCTTTTTTTTTTTTTTTCTTTCTTGGAGAGGAGCCAGCGTCATGTAGCTGACTATCACTGATTGGAAAAGATTTTTTCACTAAAACTGTTATAAGTGTAGGGTGTAGGAGGAGGTAATAAAGGCCATTTATCCAGGTGTCTTTTCACACCTCTGTGCTCATGGAAAAGAGAAAAGAGGAAAAAAACATCCAGAATGCAGTTTTTTATTTGATAAACTCCACTTTTAAATTTCTCCTCAGAAATGAGTTAAAGGAAAGATACATCAGTGTTTGCAAAGCTTGGAATCGTCTGACATTTGTTGTTTTTTAAATAAATAGATAAAATAAATTGGCTTGACTTGGTTGGATATAGCAGATAATTTGTTACTTATTTTAGAAAAGTTGGATTGTATTCAAAAAAAAAAAATAATTACATATAGCTGCAAGTTTCTCTGCAACCGCATTCAGTCTCAATAAAAAAATGGAAAGATGCTCCTGTGGTTCCTGGGGGTCAGTTATTAACTGAGAGGGCAAGGTCACTTAGGAGGTAATGGTAAAAGGGAGGTGGGGTAGAATGATCCATGGCAAGCAGAGACCCTGCTATGGACTTACTTTCACATCTGACCTTTGACCCCTTCTGGGAGAAGCTTATGTAGAAGCACACCCCCCTTAGCTTATCATGATGCGGTTGTATACCACATACCATCACGGATACCTGGGATGTCCAAGGTAAAACATATTTAGAATTGCTCATCGGTAAAAAAAAAAAAAAAAAAAAAATCTCAGATATAATATGAACTCAGGAACAGAACTGTATCAGATACCAGTGATGAATAAATATAGGGTAGGTGCTCACTTCGGGGTGCTGCAGAGCATGGATTTGCAGTGTGACTGGGCTGCTTCAGAGGACAATCCCAGTCACACAGAAAGGAGAAGGGATCCCAGGGAATATCATCCAAGCAGAATGTGGATTTGAAGGGAAGGAGCCGTGAGATATATCTGTGACTTCCCAGCTGTATCTGATACCACTGATGAATAAATATGGACTGACCTCTATTTTTCTGAGGGGGGTTTGATGTGTGACCGAATTTTGGCAAATCAGGACAATTAAAATTTATACGGCAATTTCTGCTGTCCCATCTCGCAAAGGGGGTATATAATTACCGATGACTGATCCATCACCTCAATAGGTGCTGAGATTTTTAGTTTTCTTTCTAGTGTTTTTGGAACACACATTTCCCACCCACAACCACTTCAAGATAATCCCAGTCTTCACCTTCTGGCAACTGCTTCACGATGAAAGGAGATGCTATGAGTGTCTGAGTGCCACAGAACATTTTGTTCTCAAAACAATTTATTCTCAAAATGACGTACAAAGCAGTGTTATTTTTGTAGTTTTTTTTAAAAAAAAAAAAAAAAAAAAAAAAGTCTCTACTCAAGTCGACTCAACTGAATATCTGCAATTATCTAGTTTATTATCTCATGTTAAAATACATTACTTAAAGACATTTACAGGTATATTAAGCTTAATTATTTATTAAAATAAACAGAAGAGGGAGTAGGGCTGTGTCAAAGATTTGAGGACATGAATCATTTCTATCAATGGTGTTGCAATTCTTGCTTTTTGCTAAGGTCAATATAAAGGGTACACAGTATGTCTTCAGTTGTGGAATAAAATGTGTTTTCAAGGACTGCACATTATTCTTGCACTGTTGTGTATTAAGTACTATGTAACTTCATAGTAATTTTCTGTAACCTCGCATTCAATAAATATCAGTGAGTCTGGTGTAGGCTTGTATTTCTAGACGTGTAGAGATATGTGTGTGTGTGAGCTATTGTATATAAGCATGCTGAATGATACTCTCCGATACCTGCCGTGGCTGTATACAATGAAGCTTAAAGCAGCAACTGAGGACAACTGAATAGAGTCTGTATTTTATTCAATCATCAGTCATCAGTCTAATGGTCGTGCAGCACTGTACTGTCCGTGTGTGCATTTGTTGTTTTGTTGATAACAGTGTAGGCACTTAAAAAATCAGAAATGCTTTTGATGATTGTATGTTCTATATGGATATATTAACTCAATCAATTATGGGTTTTTTTTTCATATAGCATATTGGAAAAATTTTATTCAGATCAAATACAATTACAAATACCATTACAATTACAATTTGGTAGAGAGAACAATTTTGCCATGAAGTCTTTGCTGTTCCAGGGCTTTCAGTCTTATCACATGACTTTCATCAACAGATGAGTTTACACAGTTAACATGGAAATGTATAAATGTTCAAATTTCCATTGTCAAACAGTTGCTTTGTCAGCTGCTGTTTTCAATGTCAAGAATGAATTTTGTACAACAAAACAACGAAATGTGAGTTTCAAAGTGTCTTGTTCCTGCTCCAAAATAACCACAACACACGGCCACAGTGATTGTTCTAAACAGTGCTGTGATAGTCTGCTTTAAGAATCAATAATGGGAGCACAGGATGTGTCCCTTATTGTTTCTGGTTTTAATGATCATAATATTTTAATGAACAAATCTCACAGGTCAGCTTTTACAGCGTAGGTGTAACATTTACACTATACATGGTAGCTGCTGCACCAACTCTATAAACTGCTGAATTGTTTTATATTGCTGAGACATTTCACTCTGGACCAAAGTGTTTCACTGACAGTCTGATGGACCAATGGACTGACATTGCCATCCCTGGAGCTGTGCCGCTAGCAACGCTATGAATTCCTGTATTATTTAGTACATTTCCTAAAGTGTTTGCAATAAATCTTGGTCAGACAGATTCTCATGTCGGATTACGATCTGGAGGATGATATGAAACAGCTGTTGGGCAACATTTTTGGCATACATCCAATGTTGCTTCAGGATTGAGTATGTTGCATAATCATCTGTGACCAGCACAAAGCAGTATCCCACGCTACAGTCTGATGCCATTGCATGTTCCATGTCAATTGAAGGGAATTAATCAGTTGACATTTCCATAAGGCACAAACACCTTCATACACCCGCAGTAGTTCCCAGTTAAAACACACACCAAACATAAGTGTTAAACAAATGAAAACATAAAACAACAAGATAAAGAGCAATATTTAGAAAAAAGAAAAATAGGTTACAATAATAAAATAGGCAGGAATAATAAAATAGGATGGTTGAGGTAACTTTAGGCATGTTTTTCAGATTTAGATTCAGATTTAGACTACTTTATTGTCCATTAGATTTACATAAAATGGAAATTCATCTTTGGCACTGGCATATAAGACAATGCTCATCATACAGAACAATACACCATGATTACACATTAAAGGAAGGATAAAATCTTAAAATGATTAAGTGGCAAGTGGCAGTAATAAAAGTGATGAGAGGATTGTTCTTCCACTGGCATGTAAGTAGTCATAACCACCATAATGTAAGTCCGCCATAACCATCAAAGCAAAGCATATTACACAACAGTACTTAACAAAAATAGATGTATGTACATTACAAGAAGTGATATCAGGTTTCTACTTGATATAATCCCAATATGCATACAAAAAAAAAAAAAAACCTGTATGTGATTAATAGTGCACCAGTCATCCTTCATCACTCGATCATATGTCACCCTGAGACTGCTGCCAGAGCCCCACTGGTAGCCAAGCCTCTCTCTTGGGAAAGGTGCACCTGCATCTTAACCTGTTCCTCTTCATCAATCTTAGATGACAGAGCATCGCACCAAAACACTACCCTGCCTGTCAGGACCACGAACATGTGCATTTTCTCATCATCTTGTTGCACTCAGGATAGTCAGGGCTAGAAACAGATGCAAAAGTTAGCTATGTTCTTACTTTATGATTTGACATGGGATTGAATTTGATTTGTAGTAATCTAAACTGGGCAGCGACTGAGAGCAATTTCAGCCCCAAAGTTTAGACCATTTGTACACACACTGATTTTTGGTTGTCGCTGTATAAAGAAAAAGTAACCCAGAGGCAACTCAGACAGCCTGCCCTACTTTCATTAATAAGCAGTTGTCCCAAAATGACCCAGTGCCAGACTTTATACTGGCTCTAGAGGCATCACTTGCTGACCTGGACTAGAGAGGTAGCAGGAACTGGACAAAACTAAATTAAAATGTCTGGTGAGGTGTGGGGGAAAATTAAGCAGGATCAAGGGACAGAGCTATGGACTAGTTTTGGGTCATTGATTGCTGGAAGTGCA